>NC_060248.1:116205768-116516694 GCF_921293095.1 Ischnura elegans | reverse complement strand
ATGGCAATTCATTCAGGCATATTTTTTCCTGGGTCTAGTTGAAACATGTTCCAAAGAGGCGCATAATTCATTTGCCTACCTTATCAAGGATCCGGGTGTCGGGAATAAGTAATGAACAATATAAGATGTTGAGTTAACAGCAGATAATACCTAATGGCGAATTAAATATCAAAATCAATAATTATAATGAGTCCATGAACTCCTTAAAAAGTTATTCTCCGTGGAATTAATTTGCATTTTGTCGCCTTAAAGCGTAGATCGTCTCATTAAATATTCAGTTATACATTTTTTTATTCCTTGATTCTATTGTTTATAATTTTGTTTGTTGTTACAACGCAATCACACCATTTGAAATGAGACCCTTCTTGGTATCCTTGTAACGTATGCGAAACAAAAATGCTTCTGCTTTTTGATATTTAATACTACTTTTGATGCATACTAATCACTCATTTCGATTTTTTTAAATATGGATGACTTGGCATGGAGATATCTCGATTTTTCTCCCTATTATCAAACATTGAATAGATCCATTGAAATACATTGAATGACCGTATTGGTCAATGTTATAAAATCAAATGAACGGTTGGCTTTTTCATTATTTTTCATATCCATTCAGGTTCACGCTGCAAATCAAGGAGTATTGGACTCTTAATTTTGTCTTGCTAGTCGAAAAATGAATCCACATATCAGTCGTTTGCATAATTTTTTAACCTTCTTATACGCCTGACTCATTTTTTTGAGACTCCTTGGCGACACTTGTCTGTAAAATGATGATGGAGGCTTGTGTTATTTGCGAGCCGTCGTTGATGAAACGCTGCGGAAATCATTCGTCATTTGTCCTTCTTCAACCTTATCGGAATCCTCCGGGCTATTGCATTTTCTCCATTCCGCGGCTTTCTTTTGTACTGAAAGTGCCGCAAGCTTGGTTTTTACTGCGTGAATCAGCATTTGAATTATTTCAACAGGCTAGCTTTAGCTGCCGAAGGAAATCATCGCGTACCTCTCTGACACATTTATGCGAACTGTTTTTTCCGCTTGCTAGGTGATTTTTCGGGGTAGCGGTGGCAACCGAGTTCGTTTGTTATTACAACGCAATCACACCATTTGAAATGAGCCACTTCTTGGTCTCCTTATAACTCATGTAGTACAAAAATGCTTCCGCTTTTTGATAAATAATGCTACTTTTGATGCATACTAATCACTCATTTCGAATTTTTTTTTAATCTGAATGAATTGGAATTGAGACATCTCGATTGTTCTATCTCTTATCATACATTGAATGAAACCATTGAAATATATTGAATGGCTATATTGGTCAATATTTTAAAATCAAATGAACGCTGGACTTTTTCATTACTTATCATATCAATTCAGGTTCACGCTGCAAATCAGGGAGTATTGGCCCTCATTATTGATCGGTTGAAGCCTCTGAACTTTTCATTGTTTTCCTTTTTGAATGGCCCCCCGTGCTGGAGTAATTTATTAGTAGAATTTACGTTTTAGAGGAATAAATAATTTCGTCATCATTGTTTTTACTTTCTTATCTTGGAAAGCAGCAAGTACAAAATATTACATGGTATTTGGTGCCCGTATTACGAGGCTAACTTATGAAGGCAACCGTTGAAAACGCCTGCAGATGGGAGAGTGAAGTGGAGAGCTGCATCTAATCAATCTAAGGAATTTTGACTTATGTTAAAGCCACGACAGGAGAAAGCTCAACTTGGTTGTTTTGAACGGCAAACATCGACCATGGTCGTTTTTTTCGTACTCGTCGTTTTTTTCTAAAAATTGAGCTCCAGGATAAACTTAAGAGGACATCTATTATCTTGATATATGCGGCAAAAATCTATTGGGACTTGAAAGCACTTTTCTTATGTAGAACAACCTCATTTTTTCACGACAGAGGTTTGTCACATCAGCCATGACTCATATTTAATGATTGCGCGTATCTCCAATGAGAAGGAAAACAATAAATGACAGCCAAGTTGTTCTAGTCCGTTCTTCCTTTCTTTCCTTTTAGATCCTGCGAAGCATAAATCAAGCGTACTATTGGCATAATTGTTCATTGATTTTCGGTCTTAGTTATAGCATTTCACTTCTGGTCGCTAAAGAAATGCGTATTTTAAAACATGTCCGAGCGTTGATACAGATCAATGGCGGATCCAGGATAGGGAAAAGGGGGGGTTAAGATTGCGATTCTATCTAGTGTAAATTGAATACCCAAGGGGGGGCCTAAAGCCCCTCCTAGACCCTCTCTGAATCTACCTCTAGATTGTAATATACCAAAAGTATGTAAAATAGGCCCTCGGTTTAGAGATAATTTTTTTTTTCAATTCATTAAAGAAGGTTAATATGTAGGAAAATATAACTAAACACTTTTGTACAAAGTGGTAACCCCCAAATATTTCGATTTTACCTAGTGTGTGTTTCGACCCAATCGTGGGGGTGCTATAGCCCCCTTAGCTCCCCCCCCCCCGCCCCCGCCACTGCTACAGATGATGGGTTTTTGGTGTCCGAGAGATAGGAAAAAATTAGAGTGGATTTCTCTCATTTTTTGCGCATTATTTATAGTGTCTATGAATGACCTACATGCGGCAGAAATTACGAAGCTCGCGTGACCTCTAATGTTGTTCCAACGACGGGCGAGTTGTCATTGTCATCATACACATCCTTTTGTCCTTCGGAGGGAAACTTTTTTGTGCTCCAGTGAGTCGCATTCATGTAAATCATCTCTCTTTGAACTTAGCCGTCGTGGTGAGCCATTATTTTCGCGCGGAAGCGAGCGGACGGAATTAGAGGAGACGCAACGGATGCATCTTCTCGTGGTTGGTTGATAAAAATAATTTCGCGGTCGAGGTCCGCCGCAGTAAATGAAACGCGCTCTCTCTTCATTACCGCGAGAATATTCTCAAACGCCGAGTGCATTTTTTTTCAAGGCAAGAACTTTTCGAGTGCATTCGAGGGAAGGAACATGAGAAGAAGATATTTCATTATGTAAGGTATTTCATGTGCATAAAATTCAATATAAATGATTGCAATGATAAATGATTACAATGATGTTTCATTTCATGACATCCGATTAAGCAAATGCATGAAATATAGTAAAAAAAATTCACTAACTCTTAGTTAACCTTGTGGTATTCCATTATAAGTTTTTCCTGGATGTACACAATTACTTATACCACTTTTTTATATAAGAGCGCGAACCGGGTTGCAATGAATAATCATCATCATCAGGCGCTAATTATGATTTAAAAATCATGAAATAATAATTAGCGCCTGATGATGATGATTATTCATTGAAACCCGGGTCACGATCCAATATAAAAATGGTTGTATAAGCAATTGTGTATATCCAGGAAAAACTTGTAGTAAAAAATGGCAAATTGAACTATTTTCGAAGCCGGATTTTCTACAAACACAAAAAGTCACATATTCTTAACTAAACAAAAAACGCTAACTAAGCAAAAAATTGAACTAGTTCTAGAATTGAAATAGTTTCGTATTCAAGAAAGGAAGATAATGGTAATAAGGTTTTTGGTGGGTATCACAAGACAACATAGAAAAGCATGATCACGCAGTGCAAATTGAATGGAAATGGGCGGAAGGACTTACTAATACGTACGCTGCCACGAGACTAATTAGTTTCATTGCCGTGCGGTGTGCCGCAGTGGTTGACGTGGGCGTGAAAAACCACTCTTTTCGCCTTGGTCTAATTTGAGCAGGGGCTAAATGATTCATCACCGCACCGCGGTCGCATTTATTTTGAAAAGAAGGTGATAAGAGGACGGAAGAGTTATCACTAGCTGCCATTTCCAGGTGGTGACAGTCGCCGCAATGAACGAGACGTGCAACCTCGTTACGCACGGAAACGACAATTTTTAAGAAGTCTAATTATGATCAAACATCAGAAGATGATTCAGTGTTGTAACAGCATAAATAAATCGGTCAAAATAAATTAACATCGAGACCATATGTGACATTATAGTCAAACTCGTATCCACGTACTACTTCTTTAGAGAAAACGACCCCGATAAAGGTTGATTGAAAAAGGTTTTCTGTCATGGTCACCGCACTTTCAGGGGTGTACCTGAACATAAAAAAGTATAATCCGCGAAAAAAATTAATTTCACATAAAAAAGGTACACCATTAGCGCGTAAAAATATATTTCATTTTTAAGAAAAATTTTGTTTTACTGTAGATGTTACTTGAAATAACCCTCCTTCTAAGCTGGCAATTGCGAATGGGATATATCCTAATCAAGATAGAAAGATAATCGATACGATGGCAACTGAACAGTGCTGCAGAGTGCCAGGCCGAATCCATTAACAAATTGCAAAAAGTTACAAATAGTTCGAATAAATATGAGTTTTATGTACTGCACTATCCGCCGGGATTGGTTAGGAGAAGTTCGGATGATGCTTCAAAGAATCATGGTCAACTCTTTGTTATCAAAAATTACTACGCATAAAGTCTGCAATTAACAGCAATATTAGATTAATTATCGAAATTTTTGGTCAAAATATAAAAAGAAAACATTCACAAATACGAATTTGAAAACCACTCGATGCACTTTGATAACGTATATTCGTGGAGTACAGGGACGAAGTTCTAATATCCACCTCAGTGTGTAGACCTAGTGATTGCACCTACCACAGGAATGGCAATATTTGAGGTACTAAGGCTACGCTTGATTTTTGGAGTGATGAAATTCATGCGACCAGAGGTGCTTTTTTAAAGTGCGTCTCAGTTGTTTGGCGGCGAGAAATTGCATTAGAATCGAAACAATTGAAAGCCCAAAACCTACCCTAGATGAAAATTAATATCACACGGCAATCTTTGGCATTATCAGGCTAGCCAAAAGCAACAAAACCGATAATACCTTGAATTTTAATAATTACATTGATAATTATTAACTTAGAGTCGAAAACTATAACGGTGTGCCAAAATAAGTTGACAAATGAAACGCGACAGCACTATCCCACAAGGCCCCGCTCAATTCCTCACCAGGATATGTTTCATGTAAATGCATAATAGGGTAGTTTCCTTCATCAAAGAAAACGAAAGGCATTGATTGCGATTCGCTACCCACCATTAGTGTATTCATAATACACAAATTATTTTGTTTTTGAAATACCGGTTTAGACGAATGGCAAGGGTCAAATTTTATCCTCATTTGAAAAAGGCCAGATTGGCGCCCATGCGACTCCACTCCACGTGACGTCACAGGGACCTAGTTTCTACACGAGAGGATAGGAGTTATACATCGTCTGAGGTTACCAATGCATGCATGAGGCACAGAGCTCAGGGAAACATGTCTTAATAATCACCTACTAAAACTGGCTAAGGTCGGAAAGTTTTCTTCGTTTGATAAGGTATTAATAAACCTTTTTTAAGCCAAGCGCTACCATTCAGTAAGGTACTCAGCTACCCGCTGGCAGCCTGCGACGTATCAGCGCTAAGCCTCGCCTCAAGGTCGCCTCACCGGGAGGGAGGGGGAACCAGAAATACGACGTACGGAGATATTTCCCGGCATTCATACTTGAGCGTCGCGTTTTCGCGCGCTTGAAAATTTTCACTTTTCATTTAATCGCGAAAAATAGATATTGTCATTTAAAAATCTAAAAGCGCGAAATACGTACTCCAGGAGTAATAATCTTTCGATTAAGGCAATAAAAAAATAATAGGAAACCACCCTATTCATTAAATAACACGACCATACTCTCGTAGCACTTGAGGCAAGGAAAGGTTTATTAAATCCACCTCCGGATTGATAAAGTTTTTAAATGAATAGTGCTTCTGCTCCATAAGATAAACTTCGCTGCTGAGTATGAATTCTCGCGGTTGGTTGATAAAAATAATTTCGCGGTCGAGGTCCACCGCAGTAAAAGAAACGCGCTCTTTCTTCATTACCACTGGAATATTCTCCAACGCTGAGTACATTTTTTTTCAATTTTTCGAGTGTATTCGAAGGAAGGAACCAGAGAAGAAGATATTTCATCTGTATCGCATTTGACAGCGCCTAATCTCCTGATGGTGATTATAATTTTCTCATTTTAAACTTATATTATCACCATGAAATTTTCACTGTGAATAAAGTAGTCTCCTGGTCGAAATTTGCCTGTACCTCAAACATGAATATTTTTCCTCGGTGTTTTTTCGGATGTAATTTATTTATGCTGAAGATGCTGGCAAAAGTTATCGTTCACACCCTGAAAGTTTCAAATTATTACCCAAGTTTTAAATGAGCAATTAGTCACCAAAAAGACGAATTTCGACGGGTAGAGAGGGAGTGAAGCGTCGTCTTAAGGCAATCATACTTTTTACTGCGGATCAGAGTTATATACGCACTTTCAGACCAAGCAATTTTTACATCTTTTTCAATCATAAGTAATAGTTCGCACAAATGTGCGCGAGCTTGCCCCTCTAGCTATTGACCTGAAACTTAGTTTGTCGCTACTGTTTTGGTTTGCTTTCCGTGCAGGAAAGCAGTTGTCCTTGGCACACTTACTCAGTCTCACGTGATTCACGCTTAGGTATAATATCTTCAATGAATTTCCGGGAACGCTTCCGGGGAAATAATTCGTGATAATTTGAGCTTTCTAGCATTCTTACCTCGCAAGATTATATGTAATTGTAAAGTTGAGTCCTTGGACGCAATCCTTTCGTTAATTTTTGAATCTGTCAATTTTTTTAATCAATTCTGTTATTATTGAGCCTTGGGAGCCATTCTCCTTCATGAAAAGCATTTGCTATAACGGGTGGAGATTGCAATCGGCTACCTACATCATTTTTAGTTCAGGTTAATCGTCTTTTTCTTATAAAATGCGTACTTGTTGCCATTATGAGTGGCATACTTCTCAGCACGTTCATCAGTTTTTACGGAATCCGTTTTTTCTTCATTCATGGGTTTAAATGGATTAATCATTGTTTGATTAATAATTTTCTGACAATTATGAATAATTGGCCTTGAAAGGTTGTAATATAAATGCCTAAACACTTTTCTTTCTAATTGATGTTCCTAGCTCTAATCTAGGCAATTGTGATTTATGTTTTATGGATATCATGTAAAGACTGTCAACATTGGTCTAATGACCGATAGGTTTTGCATGTTTTACGAAATAATTGAGACACTGTGATTATATGAGCTAGTTGAAACGTGGAATAATGATAATTGAGCGTGCTTTTTAGTCTTGAATTATTATTTTATTGGCCTTAATTGAAAGGATCGTTCGCAACCCGCCCCAAAGTTAACTTTTTAAATCATTGCAACATCAACCCGCACCTGCATGTGAGGTACCCTTTTTCTGACGTTGCGTTCACTTTTTCGTGCTCAAAAAGGCATTATGAATTACCACCCAAACAACTTTTTCAATCTTTTTTTTAGCAATTTTTTCAATAAAGTGTGAACTTATGGAATTGGTGATTATATTTTTATAATTGGCACCAGCCTTTAGATATCTCATCAACATCATTAGTCACCAATCCTAATAATGGTTTGACGTAGCTCTCCATTCCTCTCTCCTATCCGCTAGCTTTCATAGCGGCGTAATTCCTCTCTAGTATATCTATTTTTCATTATTCCGTTTTTTTTTTTAGAGCTAGTCAACTCGTTGGTATATGAAGAATATAGAATTTTTCCATCGTATCGTATTCTGAAATTGCAATATGTGGATTTATGTAAGTCGCAGACTCGGTATAGTAATGCCCTTGCCTACTGAGACACTTAAGAAGGTTACTGTCTATATAATGGGCTTATTCCCATTCATGATGGCAACACGGGGAATTGGCCCTGAACTTGTGTTTGGGCCACTTGTTCAAATTCATCTCTCCCATCAGTTCCGTGTAGAAGAAAGAGCCGAAGAACTCATTCATCTACGTGATAGTAAATCGGATGGTTTTCACTTATAATTTACCCAAAAAGTGTTGACTAATATTTCTGACTTTATTTATTTTCATCAAAGTTTATGAACTTTCCTCTCCAAATAAAGTTTTTATTATCCGCAAACTTAGTCGATATTTTCAATTGAAAAACTAATGTGCGGACTCTTTTCCGAAAGGGCTTACATTATCGTGACGTAAGTCTGACAGACTTAAAAAGGCCTCACAGGCTTAAAAAATTAATTTACATAAAGTTAGTTTTAATTTAATTTGTATTGAAAACCTTCATTTTCCTTTATATACCGTTCCAATGATTCCATGTTTTGGTTGTGAGCGAAATGACATGCATTATTTTTAATGCACATGTTGGTTGAAGGTAGTATTAAAAAATATTGGGGTTGAACCGCCGAAGAAAAAACATCTAACATTATTAGATTGAACAATTTATCTAAGTTTGCCAATCCTGTGGTAGAACAACTTTTGTATGTGCATTTACAAAATGTTTCAATGAGCGATATCTTTCATCTCTTTCGGAAAGTTAATAATAGTTAAAGTTAAATAGTTAAAGTTAAAGAATAGCGTGTTTTCACGTCTCCTTTTTAATTTCCTGTTTTTTTGTGAAAGTTTGATGTGTTTGAAATGTTAGAAATTGTCACATTTAATAATAAGAAAGTCTTTTGCTCACCACTCTTGTTTTATCTCAATTACAGGTACGCTTACAGTCGAAGAAGTGTACAAAGACCGAGATCAATTCGCAGCTTTGGTGCGCGAGGTAGCGGCTCCTGACGTGGGTCGCATGGGCATTGAGATCCTCTCATTCACCATCAAAGACGTATACGACGACGTGCAGTACTTGGCATCCCTCGGCAAGGCTCAGACGGCCGCCGTCAAGCGAGATGCTGACATCGGCGTGGCGCAAGCGAACCGGGATGCCGGGATACGGGTAAGAACAAACGAAATGCCTACTCCGTGTTAAGGTCGTTTTTACGTTTTTAATTTGAAATTTGGGTGAAATTGTTATTTAAATCTGACTTTTTGGGTCCGATATATACTTTTCGATTATGTCGGTCTTATGTCTTTTTGCCTGGTATTTTCTACAAAAGTTACCATTGCACCTCCAATGGTAAATTTCTGAGGGGAGAAAACAATTAGTTGGATTTAAAACACAAATGGAAGTGTCTAGTGGATATGTGCTCTATAATATTTCCTTGAGTTAGCAGTTTCAACTTTTGACCCTAGATGTAGGCAACACTTCATGCATTGCGACCTATTTTCAAGTATTACCTGAACTGATGCAAGCTGGATTCAGATGGGACCGATGTGAAAAAAAATCTAACTCGAGGTTACTCATCTCAAATGTATATTCCCATAGGGATGGAAATTATTATGGTTTCAATTAATAATGCCAAATAACAAAGTTATCAAAAATGGAGTAACTGTTTCTCCAAACATTCGTATGCAACATATCTTGTTATATTTTAAATTGGCCTTAAATAATTATGTAGTAATTATTGCCGGGAAAATTTTGGATAGTCTATGGGATTCTATGTTTTTATACGTTTTTTTCCATTTTTCCAACCATTCTTCTGGTATTGTCGTCAGGAATCACAAGATTTACCATACGGATTTCAAGGACCCCACTTCTTCGTATTTCACCCTGTATATGGGATAAATCAATAAATGGATAAATTTTCATTATATTTTTATCATTACTCAAATTTGTGCTTCGATTTACAGCATGTAATGCTGTGGGATCAATGATTAACATTTAAATTATGTATCTAAAATAACTTTAATTTCATCCAATCTGTGCATAAAAATTCATTGAATGATTATTCATGAAACACATGTTTTGAAATTTTTGCAAAGTTGTCCTTTCAATTTATGCTACCCCATCAGGAAAAGGAGTAAGTGTTTTAATTTGAATGTATTTCTAATGGAAATTAATAATCACACCATTTATTCTTATGAAATTATAGGAAGCAGAATGTGAAAAATCAGCCATGGACATTAAGTACAACACCGATACCAAAATTGAAGACAATGCCAGAATGTACAAACTCCAAAAGGCTAATTTTGATAAGGAGACAAACACAGCTGTAAGTTGACCTTTAATAGTCGTATTTTTCTTAATTGATTTTTTTATTTTCTGTTCATCAGAAAACTTCAAGTTTTATAATCTAAGGAAAGAGTTTGAAATGAGATTAATAATAATTGTTGGCATAGTTCTACAATTTATATACATCTGGTTTTCTGGTAAAAAGTAAACGTTTTTTTTACCTTTTCCTAGTAATCATTAAAATCATTTTAACTGTGATGTCTTATGTACGAGCCATTATGTAGTGATTCTTGGGATAATAATGGTTATCTCTTTGAAACAAAGAGGTCTTTTCATCAAAATTAAGAACTGTGTTCCTGCCCACTTATGTGCTACGTTATACTTTTAACTCTTGTGGGCGTATTATTGCACCCAGCCTAAATACCAACACAGTCTCTGAGTCTAGAATTTGAGGATTTTAAAAATCCTGTACAAAAAACATCTAAAGTAGTACAACTGAAAAATACCTAGGAATCAGCTCATATCATGTGAAAACGCCATATTAATTTGAATCGTGATCTGCTGTTTTGGTTAGCTTTGTAGACTTGTCTGGTCTTTAGTCCAAAGTGCATGGGCTATCTCAGAAGGGCACTCATTTCATGTGTCTTTTGGCAATTTATGATTGATTTTTAAAGTATTATACACCATCAACTCCTTCTGGTTATTTTATGAGATCAAACAAAATATGAATCAGGAAAGTCATTCAATTTGTTTTATTTACTACAGAAAGCTGAAGCTCAGCTTGCATATGAACTCCAGGCTGCTAAGATCCGTCAAAGAATCCGAAACGAAGAAATACAAATCGAGGTTGTGGAAAGAAGGAAGATGATAGAAGTGGAGGCACAAGAGGTGCAAAGGAAAGAAAGAGAACTGAACAGTACTGTTCGACTTCCAGCTGAAGCTGAAAGCTACCGTGTTCAAACTATTGCTGAAGGAAAAAGGTCAGTGTTCACATTCAAATAGTATTCAAACTTGTCTTTACCATGCAACCAGTAATGATAAAGGATTTGTTCTGTATAAGTTCTCATTTATCATAAAACAATGTGTAAACTGTAAAATAGCCATAGTTTGCAATGGTAATATTTCTATAAAAAATTTGACACTTTTGCTTTTACGGCAATTCTGTTTTCACTCCCAGAAAGCTCGAGCCTGATTCAAGAGTACGTCAAGCATTAGGAAGAGGTGGCAAATTGTTTTGTTCATGTAGAGCACTAAATACTTTTTAAGAAATACTATTTCATCAGGAGTTAATATTTATAAAATCTTCAGTATAGAAGTGAAACTAACTAAAAATATGATGACCAAACATTTTTACGTGTGAATAAACACAAGGGCAATATATTGTATCATTGGGTGTTTTAAGGCAAAAACTGAAAGCCATTATATTGCCACCTTGAGCATCTAAGGTTTAAGTATAATAGAGTGATAACTTGTCTGTTATAAGCATTTGGATGTCCTGTTTACATTGATGGCTGCCAAAAAATTGGAAATTATTATAGATATTATCAGTTGTCAATTTGAAGAAGTTAATTTTTACTGAGATGTCAATATACTTAAGGACATATCAATGCATGTAAACCTATAAAAAATTCTGGGTTGAGCATTAAATTTTCATCATCTGTGCCGTGAAATGATACTATTGTCCTACTAAGTACAACTTTTGAGGTGCCCTTTCCTCTGTACATCAGTTCAGTTGTACCTAATTAAGTAAGCTCAGGTATATTTTTTCTAGTCATTAAAAAATATAAGGTCCACACAATATGAATACTAATTGAAAAATATGAAGTAGAAAATTTTAAATGTTTTTGTTTGCCTAATGAAGGTGAATGAATGAAGAAGAAAGGATTCTGTGATTATCAGTGACTTTACCAACTACCATATTTATCAAGGTAATAATTTTCGTATGGTAATTATTTTAAATGCTCTTAAAAAGATATTTCACATTTACTCTTACAGAACGCAAACAGTTGAGGTAGCCAAAGCAGAAGGTGAGAAGATAAAGATGATAGGATCAGCAGAGGCGTATGCCATTGAATCTGTGGGTAAAGCAGATGCAGAGCGCATGCGAATGAAAGCTGAAGTGTACAAGCAGTATGGGGAAGCTGCCATTATGGCGCTGGTGCTTGAAGCCTTACCTAAGGTGGGTGTTTGCAGGAATCTGTTCTACTTCATAAAAAGGCTGCAAAATTTGCATGCTTTAAGAGTTTGGTACTTTATTTTTTCCCTGCAAGGGGCTTCGTCAATTGTTGTCTCTAAACCTGTTATTTTGTCTGCAGATTGCGGCTGAGGTCTCGGCCCCATTGGCAAAAACAGAAGAAATCGTTCTGTTGGGTGGCGATGATCGCACGACATCTGAAGTCACCCGTCTGGTTGGCCAAATTCCCCCAGCTGTGCAGGCACTCACCGGGGTGGACTTATCAAAGGTAAATTAGAAGATTTTTCGGTGGAGGCTTATTGATTTTCAGGCATAAATTTCATGATTCCGTTGTTTTCCATAGGGCAGGGACCACGATTCTCGTCCGATCCCTACGGAGAAATCTTAATGTTAAAAAAGTTATTTCAAATCAAGATGCAGATAAATATGAGTGTGATAGGTTTCAATAGGATGAAGAAGATTAATATGATATGTAATCCAAAACTTAAATGTTGTTTGCATCCAAAGTTTCTACATCCAAAAATTGAGCTAGACTTCTAATCTTCTTTCTTATCTGTGCACTTAAACAACTAGAATATAAATGTGAAGGGATGGCCAGTGTTGTACAGCATATGGTAATTTGATTTCTGCAATCCATTACTACATATTTCATGCCTGTTAATGCAGATCTTGTTTATAAAGATTTAACTTTTAATAAATACTTTCTCTGTTGCATGAGTTCCTTCAAAATCAACTTTTTAATATGTGGATGTTTTATGTATTTGAAGTAGTATTTATACCAATGACAACAAGTCAGTGGGATTTTGCTTGTGAATGAGATTTGTGTAGGTTAATGTTTCGGTCACTTTAAGTATTTGATTGTCCTTTGTGAGCTTTTTTTACATTTGCAATATTATGATAATTTATTTCTTTCTAAGCTTTTTGAATGCAAAGGCTGAAGCCCCTTATGCTCTTCATTAGCCTATTGGAGAGAAGGATGCCCTGTTAATTTATTCAAGTTCATTTTTTCTGGGTAAAATTTTTGGAGCATGGCCTGGAGGTGAATGGTATGCTCTGTGGTATTATTTCACTTGATTGCTCAGCCAGGTTTCATACTGATTCAACATTGGACAGATGGTGGTTATATCCCAAAGCATTATTTTCTTTTGTGACCTCCCAAAAACTGTAATTCGTACATGCATGGATGAAAATTTTTTCTTCCTGATGTCGTATGGTCTTTCTGCTTTCTTGACATTTTTCATTTCAACTGGGCATTCATTGAATTATTTATTACCTTGCAATGCTTTAAATTGCATTTATATTTCTTTCTATTTTCTTAGGTCCTTTCCAAAGTTCCCGGAGCCAAGTAAGACGTCACTGCCAATTGGCGCTGCCTCCCGCACCATCTTGACGCCTTCATGCCAACCCCCCTCCCCAGATTGGTGCGATGTTCATCACTGAATTTTTCTATAAGGGGTCCACTTTGTTCACGTTGGGAGATGGGAAAGGTGCCAGAATCATAGACACAATAGCCTTTGGATGATTGAAATCGAATGGTATTCAAGCTTGGTCAACGTTTTTGATGGAAGAATGAGAGAGAGAGATAGATGGAGCTGAAATGACGAAGATGACGATCTGGGAGAAGAGGATTTTTTCAGGAAGCCATAAGAAATGTGTTCATTAAAAAAAATTGAGATAATTACAAAACAGTAGCTATGCCGTGTACACTTTGAGGTGTTGTTGAATAGGATAGTCCTTTAGTTAGGTATCAGTTCTGATCACCCTGAGAGAGGATCAGTTGAATTGGGTGGATGTGTAGGGTGTTTCCGAGGCGGCGTTCATTTCATTGTACGTATTACTCTCTGTCAGGTCATTTAAGGGAAATGAACTGCCTCTTCTTAGCTCCCCCAATCCTCTTCCCAAGTGCTCCTTTTGTGACACTGATTGAATTGTATGGGGGAAAAGTGATCCCACTTTTAATGGAATAATAAAAACCCAAGCCAAGCCCGTCCAGTAGATGGAAAGGTTTGACAAGGTGCTAGCCAATTGAGCTGTATTCTGAATTCTCATGCACTCTGTATCTCCATTCTATTTGTGGTATTTCTTGTAATCTATGGTGATTGTAACGAGAAGGTAAAAAAAAGGCAGCTTTGTTTTTTGAGTCACCTGGAAAAGAGCATATATATTTGTCAACTTGTGCAAATACAATGGATATGATAATATTGATATCTGGGTGAGGAATTTTAATGCAACACCATTTTTGCATATTCTGTCATCTCATACCAAGCTTGTGTGGGTAAAAGAGAAGATATATTTCTGAAAATTAGTTGCTGCACTGTACGTAAATTTTGCTGGTGGCAATTGCATTAAAATTCCTTGCTAAATTGGCTTCTTGATTTCTTCTCAACTCTATTTCTGCAAAATTCAATCAGGAAAGGCTAAAATTTAGTGCTTTACTTTATGTCTCCAGTATATTGGCACACTGATTGTTACTTTTGTTTGTTATTGTGTATGATATTCCTATCTTGCTTCTGAAATTATGTGCATGACGCAGTCTAAATACTCATTATAGAATGTATCTATTTGTTTTATACTGTGGTGGTTTAACATTAGTTGTGAAAAGATGGTGTGTTTACTTCCGTTTCTCATTAAAAGGAGAAGCATCCAAGAAGCAATGTTCATAGCTTTAGATGGCATTTGTATGTTCTTGCATAGATCTGTGTGCGAAAGACTGCATGTGAAAACTTGTAGTACGGGTCAGTCTTATGCATATTCATTACCTATGTTTGTTTTAGTGTGCAGCCAAGAAATATTTATTTTCATCATCTTGAATACCTTGTGACTCGACCTGAGGTTTGATGAGGAAAATTATTCCCTGCAGAATATATTGTATCTATTCCCTCTTCTACTGCACTTATCACAGAGGAAAAAAAACAGTTTTGAAAACAGTTGGCATGGGTTTTATCTGCGAGTGATGATAAACTACTGAAGCAAGAATTATGAAACATCACTATATTTTTTCTCATCATATTCTAGTGGATAGTATTCACATTCTACTTTTGAGTGTACTTATTTTAAAAAAATGCTTTGGAAACTTGTAATTTAGCTGATGACCAATGCAAAACAATAGGCACATTTTTACTACTGTTTCATAGCTGAATTAGATGTTGTTGTAGGTTAGAAGAAGAAGAAAAAAAGCATTTCAAAACTTGTATTTTTGTACTGTCTGATTTTTTTCAAACTTTCATCGTACTGGTTCATGTGAGTTTCTTGCAGTACCTGAGCATGGTGGTAAAAATGGAGAAAAAATGAAATTTGTCAGAAATATTCCACTCAGTGTTCAGAGTAGATATGGAATGAGCAATCCATTATTGGGATCAAAGTTTAAATAGTTTTCCTGCATTATGTCAACCTGTCTAGCAACAGCAATTAAATTCTGACGAGCCTTTAAGTATTTCCACCATATCTATTATCCCTCTCTGAATGTCATCCAATCCTTTGAAAAGCCTCCATGTTTTGGGACACTTCCATTTTTACTCACCTTTCTTACACTGTAAGATATCTTGCAGTCTTGTAATCATGTGTGTTTTCTGTACATTAAGAGTTATGACAATTTGGACAGTTCATCAGCATTGATCGTATGGGCAAAATTTGCGAAGAATATTTTAATGTGACTTTAATCAGGGGATGGATTGCTCATCCCACGCCCTCCCTACATAGTGGTAGCAGTGAACCAATGGTTTAGAGTGCATGTGGTTTTCAACTGATATTTTTATTCCTATAATATAATATTCAAATCAATCATATGGAGTTACTGCCAAGGGAGTTAACATGTCCTGTGTTATAATGGAAGTGAGAAACAAAGAATATGCTTCAAAGATAATTTTTTGAATAATCAAGTTTGATCCAATGTTGGAATGAATTGGGGCAGAGTTGCATGTATTGTAAAGAGGGTCTCAGCTATTTTTTCCAACCCTCTATGCACTTACTTGTTGCCCTTCTTGCATGTTCATCCTTCCATCCAACCCATGATCAATAAATATCTTGCCTATTAGTCGTTTTGTTTTACATTGATCTAATTCCACTTCCCGTTCCTAGGAGAAGATGATTGAATGAAACCAGGTGTGTGTGTAAATAGAATTGAAGAAATTTGGCAAAAATTACCTGCCAAAGCTTATCCATTACTAGATATTTTAGACACTGGTGAAACTTAAAGTTCTATTCTCATTGATGTGGCAACTTTACCTTAACACTGGGTTACACATAAAATGCCATCAGGGTAATCGGATGCTATTTCTAATAATAGTCAGACTTTAATACTATTTAAGTTATGGAGTGACTCATTTCACCTTACAAACCATCAAATATTATTTTAGTATCAACTGATTTTGACTTCCTGTGCAAATTCAATGACAAAATATTAGGTGATTGCAATTAAAGAATCTTGGAAAAATATGTATCTGGAAATATGTCTAGTGAATGAATATTACTGTTCTGAAATGGTTATTTCTCCACTTCTCTTTGTTCTTTCTTAAACCCACTGAATAAATTAACTTACCTCTATTTTCTTAACAGATTCTTATTACGATCATATACAGTGGAGCCCCGCTAATCTGAAATCCGGTAATCCGAAAATCCCCTTAATCTGAAATCTAAATCAGGAAAAAACAAAACTTTATAAAATCTAGAAAAAACATGGTAAAATTTATTTTTGAAAATTACAGTATGTTTTTAGGTTGGAAAATGTAATAAACAAAATAAAACAGTGTCACAGAACAAAACTACATTGGTTTAAAAAAGTCTGTAACTTTTTTTCTACAACGTAGGTTGTGCTGCTACCTATCGGATTTCTTTGCAACTACGAACTCAAGCGGTAGCCGTGCAGAGCATTGCCATACGGCGTACATAATGAAGTTGGTTGTTTCTCATACCGTATGGACGTGAAATGGCGTTTCGGCGATTAATTTATGTAGTTGCACGTTGTATTTAATAATTTATCGTTAAATTAATAACAGTCCGCTTAATCCGAAATGGGCCGGGTCCCAATTATTTCGGATTAGCGTGGCTCCACTGTAGTCTCTTGATGTTGTGAAGGGGAAACAAAAAATACCCAAAATATAGAAGGAAATGTGTGCACTACCACAGTGGCGCAGCAAGGGGGGGGGGGGGTTTGGGGGTTAAATCCTCCCCCCACCCCCACCCCCCCAGAGCTCACAGAAATTTTTAAGTTTAATCCATTTTACTTAACTGGATTGATTGATATTACTAATAGAATAGTGTAAGAATTAATGAAATATCCCTCAGAAAGCCGTAAAACTCACCATTTGAAGCATTTATCTGCTTATCATGGTGGATATTCCATACCCCCACACACCCCGATATTAGTTGCACCTAAACCCCCCCAGACTGAATTCCTAGCTGCGCCCCTGCACTACCACAGACTTAACTTTAGATTCTAATATTTTATTCAAAAAGAGTTATCAGGCCCAGAGTTAGGTCATTTACATGCATGCATGAATCATGTATGGATGCATGTATCTCAAGGTCAAAAACGATGTATGTACATATTTTTAATTTTGCCAATACATGCATACATATATGTTTTTATTCCTATAAAATGATATGATCTCCATGATGATCTCTGCGATGATCCATGATCTCCGTGGCTACATTTCTTATTTTCTCTCAATGCTACGCCAGGGTCTCCTTCCCATTTCCAATCCTACAGCACCCTCGCTACTGTGATCACTCTTCCACTTATCAGGCCCTTTCTCCTTCACACAATGTCCGCATCCTTTGGCAGTCTTTTTTTAAGGTCACACTGTACCTTTTCAAGTCCTTTCTCCTTTAAGCAATCTCTCTTCCTCAATAATATAATTATTCCAATTCTTTTTTACTGTAGAGGTTTACATTTATTTACAACTGGCTTAACCTATCAATTGCAACATACGCCCACTTCCTCCTGTGGATAGCTCTTCTACTCCCCTTGCTCTCTATCATTTTTCTATGCATCCCATGTCATTCCCCCTTTGTTGGCCTGACTCACTAGCTCTGCATCTTTAGTGGCAGTCCCTTACAATGTTTTACCTATAGTGGGAACATTACAAGTTGACCTTGAGATCTTTACACGATTTTCCTTTTTCTCCCAAATTCTGGCCAAACATTGATTCAGCAAGGTTTTAACGCGTGTTTTGTTGATGGAATCCAACCACAAGTAATTTCAATACAAGGAAGAGAAAAAAGGCAATGGTGCTAATGAAATTCAATCATATTTGACCGTTATTCAAAATTATTTTTGTTCTTCTCACCAAGATGTTTTTGCCACAAATTCTAATTATGTATGCACTTTTCAGTAAATAACTAAGTTCTTGTAAAAAATTGATTAAAATTTTACATATAGATACTGTTTTGAGACACTGTAATAGTTGTTAGCCACAGCTCATTTGGTAGCTTCATATAAAGGGATTAGGTTTTTTCGAGGGCTGGCATGTTGGTTTTCCATCTGGGGCTTAAATTTGGACTGTAGTACAAATATTTTGCCCGAACCTGGATTGGCTGCAATCTGGACTCTTATCAAGTGGATGAGATGCTGTGTGTAGCTGTACTTACTCCCTTCTGTCAAGAATAGGTCATTGCTAATCCTTGGGTTTCTCTACCATTCCTGGTATCAGTGGCGGATCTATGGGGGGGGGGGCACTGCCTGCAGGGGCGGATCCAGGATTTCTTTCTGGGGGGGGCACAAGCAAGGCCGTATCCAGGATTTTGTTCAGGGGGGGGCACAAGGATATCTCGTAATACAAAACGAACGCAATGATAATGGGACCGTATTAAAAATCTTGCATATTTTTGAGGGTCTGGGGGGGGCACGTGCCCCCGTGCCCCCCCCCCTGCATCCGCCTATGACTGCCTGGTATGGTGTTTGGAGGCAACCAGCAGCTGATTTCATATGCACCATAAAAGAAAGGGTTGGGAAGGAGGAGAGGATAAAAATCTGGACTTGGCATTAGCCTGCTCTCAGGAAGAAGTGCCTAGGGGACTACATTTAGCATCCCATCTGATGGACAGAATGCTGCACTTGAAGTGTCCACCACAAAGCAATCAAGCAGGGATCGGGCAGTCTTTGAAATATTTGCACCACAACCAGGATTTGAACCATGACCCACTGGGTAGGAAGGAGTGGGGTAGCCAAGAATTTTGTTTGGGGGGGTCCAAAATCAGAGGGAAAATTTTTGAAAAGCAGGGTACTAAGTACAGGGTTTTAAAACTAATTTTAACACTTCTCATAGTAAAAAAAAACTTCGTTTGTCAAAGAAATCTTTTGTAAATGCATGATTTTTCAATAATTTGTTTTCTTTTATGAAGCAATGTATGTAATTGGGTTTTTGTATTTTGGGAGGGGGGTCGAAATCCCCCGGAACTACCCCCTGGCTATGTCACTGGTGGGAAGCAACATTCCAGCCACCACACTACTCTGATCCCCTGCACCCTTCCTTTCCTATTATCTAGCCTCAAGTCACAAATGATTTAGGGTGTTATGGTGGTTGTATCTATCAAATATGTAACAAGAAATACCCACCTGGATTGCTGGTCTGAGCCCATAGTAGATATCTCTCAGAGTTCAGCTTCCATGGTGTTAGTTCAGTCAACACATGCAATCATAATGCTTTACACGGGATTACAGGCGGATGCATGGGCAAACCCAGCAGGGGTCAGGGTTCAAACTGCCACCTCCAAGAAGCGAAAATAAATTTAGTTTAAAACAAAAGTTAAAAACAAATTTTCCTTTTGAAGAAAAATGATTTTAGAATAAGACATGGAACTAAAATAAAAAATCATTATTTTTCCAAGAAAATAATAAGAAAAACTAATAAATAGTGTGGTTTCCGATTATTTTTTTATTGCCTAAATCGAAAGATTATTACCCCTGGAGTACGTATTTCACGCATTAACACTTTTAAATTACGAAATCTATTTTTCGTGATTAATTGAAAAGTGAAAATTTTCAAGCGCGCGAAAACGCGACGGCTAATTATGAATGCTGGGAAAACTCCGTGTGACGTCGTTCTGGTTCCCGCTGCCGCAAGTGAGGTGACCTTGGGTCGAGGCTTTGAGCACTGATACGATGCAGGATGCTAGCAGGTAGCAGAGTACCCTGCTAGCTGGTAGCGCTTGGCTTAAATAAGGATTATCAATACCTTATCAAACGAAGAAAACTTTCCGACCTAAGCCAGTTTTAATAAGTAATTATTAAGACATGTTTCCCTGAGCTCTGTGCTTCATGCATGCATTGGTAACCTCAGACGATGTAAAACTCCTATCTACTCGTGTAGAAACTAGGTCCCTGTGACGTCACGTGGAGTGGCATCGCATGGGCGCCAATCTGGCCTTTTTCAAATGAGGATAAAATTGACCATTGCCATTCGTCTAAACCGGTATTTCTAAAACCAAATAATTTGTATGTTATGAATACACTAATGGTGGGTAACAAATCGCAATCAATGCCTTTAGTTTTCTTTGATGAAGGAAACTACCCTAATGCTGTCATAATTTCCTTAAAATTTTGGTTTCATCAACCTTTTCTGTGCCAAAAAGTTACAACTTGAACGACCACGGCTAGTGTAGTCTCCCCCCTAGTTTTGATTCTGGGTAGGCCCATAAGGGGATGGACATATATGGAGGGCTTGACACCCCCTGTAATTTGTATTTCCTGAGGAAAAAAATCATAAAAATATTCATTGATCCTTCAGATGGGGAAGTTAGATCGCAAGTCTTGGACTCTGTGCTGGATAAATTTCCAAGGAAACCACAGAGCTTTTTTTTTCTGCTGGTAGGGGCTGAAAAGGTAAAGAAAGGCCCTCTTAATCCCTCCCCTCCCTCAATCATTTCCCAAATATGGCCCCAAGAGGAATTTTGGAAAATTTTGTGAAATTACATATTTCATTGATCAAAATGTTCATGACAAATATTATATGAAGTTCTTTTGTAAAATGTTCTGTTCTATTTGATTCCAAACGGCAACGAAATTTGTTGATATTCACCCAAATTGGTTAAAACTCTTTTAAGCAAAGTCCTAATTTTTTTGTCTAGTCTTGAGAAGATGATTGGAAGCACATTTTTTTCACCTCAAAGTAAAGAAATGCGACTGCTGACAGGTGAGGGGGAGAGAGATATGGACATTTGAGTTGGAAAGGAGGGTTGCCATTTGTTGCGTTCATGAATAAAGAATTTGAGCCATGAAGATATGAAGGGCTTGGGAGAACAGGTAAGAAGAGATGGTCGACTGTTTTTGTACATTTTTCTCACAGCTGAAGGGATTAATGAGTTTTCAAAAGCTATATTTTGTTCCTCCAGACAAATATAAAATTCATATATTATGCATGCAGCTCATTTATTTTCACGAATTTCAGATGGAGATCATCCTAAATCCCCATTTGAGTTGTGAGGAAGAGCAAACTCTCCCACCAACTCACCCATGAAAGAAATGAACTACACTTTCCCTCTGGAAAAATTACCAGTCAGAGCTACTAAGAATTCTATGAAAACAATCAAAATTCCAAGGTATTTATAAACTACCACAGTTGTGATGTTATATTTTCCCTATTTGTATTTATACCCATTGGTGTTTTGGAGTGTCGAATCAAAGGTTGCAGAATTCATTGCAGTTTTTACCTGATGCTTGATAGGCCTGTTATTAGTGGACTTTGAAAATTTAAAAACTTTGCCACAATACGTTTGTTATAAAACACGAGAAATTTATCCAGCTTTAAAGCCCTCAGTCAGCATTCATCTTCCATAAGTTGTTCTTTTAGTGGAATATATAAGGGAATGAACATGAGTACCCTTAAATTCTATTGCACTTCGATAAATGCTGGGAAAATGTGATAAGTAATTTTTCAGTTCAGCTTAACTTTTTCTGTGAAAAACACTTACTATCTCAGAATCAATCCATCATTTATGCTTGTTCGAAATTTTTAACGTGCGTTATCTCTTTTTGAATATTGAGCTGCATTGGCGTAGTCATATATCGCCACTTCTCGCTCTCATTCGATTCAACAGATCTTCCGACCAGCGATGTTTGCGATTGTCGAGAATCGAATAACGAAATAGCTGATGTGACATGTGTTTTGAAGGCAGTGTTTTGTACAAGTTAAGTGTTTAAAGGTCTGCTTATTAGCTTTTATCGTATTTATCATATGTGAGCGCCATTTTACTGATGGAGAGGAAAAAGTAGAATTTTTATTTAGTAACTGCAGCTCTTTGAGATGGATATTGCAAAATCTCTTTTTGGTTCAAGAGCTCCGGAAGGTTACGCTGGCAGAGAGGATTTTAACGTATGTTTTCGGATTTAATAATGCATATCATATTCATAAGAAATGACTTCTATTAACTCAGATAAGTTGTACAAGTACTTGTATCTTCGAAATTTATTTATCAGGAAAAAGTCGATCATGCTATTTCGGAGGATGAAGGTGATTCGTACTTACAAGACATTCCTGAGGGAGTCAGTGTTCTTGCTGATGGATTATCCCCTACGCCAGGAGGTCCTTTTTCAGCACTTACACCGTCAATGTGGCCTCAAGATATATTAAATAAACTTGGGCAACCTGAAGATCCAAATTCTCAGCCTGATTACAGGTAATTAATTAGTGTTTACCTGTTGTGTAATTGTGTGTTTGCGATACTATGTGAGTATATTGCACAGTTAATACTAATTATTTCTGTTGTCTCTGTGGAAAATAGGTTTGACGAGTTCGGCTTTCGCGTTGAAGAAGAGGATGGACCAGAACAGAGCTCCAACAAACTCTTAGGGATTCCTTTCGTTGAAGATCCACAGCACAGGTATTTTAGTAGCATTAATAATCGTAATATTTACCTTGAGGTTTAAAAAATAAATCGTTTATCGGGAGGTTAATTTTCATTATGTCTTAATCTTATAGGTTACAATGGGTAGCATATTTAGAGTTCAGTCACAACAAAGAAGTCTGTGATCTTACATGGGACAAAGTCGAAGTTCGCTTGCCACGAACTGAAAAATTAAGATCCATGATTCGTGCCGGTATCCCGCATTCCTTGCGTCCTCAAATGTGGATGAGGCTATCAGGTATTTGAAATTAACGTTTTTGTTGCTTGCATGTTAAAATTGGCTGGTTTTACGTACTAAAATTTATGAACTTAAATCTCATTCAGGAGCCCTTCAAAAGAAATTGTCTGCTGAAATGAGCTACAAAGAAGTGGTTAGAGCATCCAGTAACGATGCTTTAATGACATCAAAGCAAATTGAAAAAGATCTCCTTCGTACTCTACCTGGCAATGCATGTTTTAGCCACCCAAATAGTACGGGTATACCACGTCTGAGGCGTGTGTTACGGGCATTGGCCTGGCTGTATCCTGATATAGGGCAAGTAGAATAACTTGGCCAACTTTTGTACCGGTGAGATGAATGTTAACTTTTTATAAATGTCATTAATTTGATATTTTAGGTACTGTCAAGGAACTGGCATGATGGCTGCTGCTCTTCTCTTGTTGATGGAAGAGGAAGACACATTCTGGATGATGTGTGCGATTGTCGAAGACTTGTTACCAGCATCTTACTATTCTTCAACTTTGATTGGTGTTTATTAGATTTTTATAATTACGAATACTTCTTATGGCAATGTTTCCTGTTGTTCGTTGGTTTAAAACAATTATTTTTTCAGGTATCCAAGCCGATCAGAGAGTTCTACGGTCTTTGATTTCAAGTTACCTGCCCGATGTTGATGCAGCTCTTCGTGAACATGACATGGAAATATCGCTCATTACTTTGCATTGGTTTTTGACCCTGTTTGCATCAGTGGTTCACATGAAAGTTCTGCTTCGCGTATGGGATTTATTGTTTCTTGACGGATCTCTTGTTCTATTCCAAGTGACCTTAGGAATGCTTAAAATTAAAGGTGAGATAGTTTGCAATTTTCACAGTATATTCGTCTGCTGAATGGCAGAATTAATTGAAAGCTTAATATCATGAAAAAGTAGTTCATGAAATTTTTATCTGAAAAATTGTTTTATTCTTTGTAATAGTAGAATATCATCTTCTTGTATATAAAGACAATTGTCTTTATTAATTATCTGAATTTTCTGTGTGAATGAGCGTGCTGTTATTGTGCTCATCTATAAATTACTCATGTCAATAATAAATTTGTGAACAATTTTTGGGCTTCACTGCGTAAAATTTGGTATAGACTCTTCCTCTTACTCATGGGAAACAGAGTGAAGTGCTTTTTCAATCTGAAAGTATCCAGTATAAAAAATTGAAAGGGGAGTTTTAAATTAGCACTATGCAGAAATATCTGAAAGCTAGGGCTGTGACAAGAAAAAAAAATAATGGGGAAGGTTTGCTTAACACATTCAATGTGGGCCTGATGTTCATGAACGTCGTCAGAATCGGCCGATAAAACAAGAAAGAAAAATAGAGAGAGGTTTTCGCGCCATAACTTCCGTTCAAATGCTGCTATTTACAAGTGGCACACACGGGTCAAAAGAGGGAATCTTGCTGAAGGCCTTGCACATGATCGGAAGACTCTGAAATGGATATTAGTCGCGTACGGAGGTGGAGAAAGGGCTCCCGGCCCGACCAGCAGAGCTCCGTGCTGAATGAATGAGAAAGAGACGTGCTCCGTGCTGAATGTGTTAAAGAGGGGGGAATGCAGTTTGGGGAGGAGGTTCATATGGAGTGGGTACACATTAGACTTTTTCCAAATTTATCACCCCTCTCCTTACTCCCCTTGGTGATGAATTTAAATTTTCTAAAAAAAAAGATTCCAGAATCATTTTGTGAGAAATTTTGGAGTAATTTTCATTGTGATGATGCTACTGAGGATTAAGCTATTACTGGGGGATAAAAATCTCACATTTTATTGTGTTTGTTTCTTTCTATTGCAGTCACCATAATTAACTGGTGTATTTGCCTTTTTTTTCCAGAACCAGATTTAAAAAATCTTGAAAACTCTGCCCAAATCTTCAATGTATTGTCTGATATCCCTGGTGACATCGATGACGTTGATCATTTAATTGAGGTAAATGTGAAGTTTTATTTCCTTATAAATATCGGAAATTAGTCTTTCCTTTGGTGCTCAATATGTAGAACTTTTAAACCTCAATTTCTCTCAAATTATTGATCACGCAGCATTTCAAAGACAATAGCTGTCATTGAACTATGTACAAAGGCCATAATCACGAGTAAGTTCTAGGAAAATGTATGGTCTAACAAAACTTTTTTAAGTTTCAATGTTGTTATCCACTATCTACTTACCATTTCAATTATCCTTTGCATGTGACACCTGTGTACTCAAATTTGTCAATGGTGAAGGGTATTGGAATTCTCACAAATCAAAATCTCTCCTCCCAGTTACTCCATTCCTAATTTCTAAGGGTATGCTCTTTTGATAAAAATACTGCGAAAGGGCGTGATAGTAAACCCTTGATGATACAAAGTCATCGGGACTGAAAAATCGGAACTTGTTGCTATTGAACTATGCAACTTTCTAAAGAATTTTCAATAAGTCTCAGAAAATGTTTATTTTGGTTTTTCTACCTTCGTTTGTCTTTATAGAATCATTTTAAGGGCATAAACTCTTGTTTAATAGTATTCAACCTTGTGTTACGTAATTTACAATCTCCTAGTTGTCTTAATTCCCGCATAATTTTGAAATGTAAACAAATCATACATTGTCCTATTTTATTTAGCAATGATATCTCAGAACCATTCATTAGGTATGACTAATACATAGGCACTAGAAACTCTCTAAAGATAAATACCACGCTTGGATATAAAAATTTTGTAAGAGTTCAGAGTTGACGTCAGTCAAGGTTACTTTGCGGCTGAGCCCTGCCCCAGTCCCAGAGCCATAAATGCTTGCTGGCATGCTGTGTAAATAAAGTGCTGTGGAATAAAGTAGCCCGGCAGAGGCATTTTTGCTGCTGTGGAATGTAATATTGCTAATATTTTCCACTATGATGTTGAGTGACACTTGACGTCGCCTAGCTCATTACCAACAGGCATGTCGAGTGATATTCAACCAGCATGATATTCCATTCCAGGTATTTAAAATTAAATTGCAAGTGGACTACTGGTTTATGGGCTGCTAAATTCCGAATGCAAAGAGTTCAGTGAAGGGAATAGCATTTTTCAGGTTCATTAGCAAAAATATGATTACAAATTTTGTCAGGTCATCACCTAAAGATACTGGGGAAATCTATTGTTAGCTTCTATTCTACATTTTGTGTTCCTCCCTATCACTTGTTGAACACCGCTGGTAATATGGTGTCACTCTCATTAGTAGGTTAATATAATCTTCTTAACGTTGCTACCTGGCATGCTCAAAATTTGGGCCTCATGTGACCATGTTGCAAAAGACGTTGATAGAGTCGGAGTGCTACTAAATCAAAATTTTGAGCATGATTCTGTTCCACCATGTTCAACTGCCACCAGTCATTCTGTGGAAGTTCCATCTTCTAATCTTATCATCCAATGCAAAATCAAAATAATTAGTATTTACACAGCTACATATTTTCAAATTTGACCAAGCATTTATCATGGGCTTTTTGTGGGAACCGACAGTTTTGCTTCAAAACTTTGTGTTATCCTATTGTGAAATTGAGAGTTTACTGTATGCTATGTGAATCCATTGTTGTGAATTTGCTATATCAAAGTAAAAGAGCGGATATTTATATACTTA
The DNA here is from genome assembly GCF_921293095.1 of Ischnura elegans. NCBI lineage: Eukaryota > Metazoa > Arthropoda > Insecta > Odonata > Coenagrionidae > Ischnura > Ischnura elegans. The sequence continues at coordinate 116,489,866 of NC_060248.1, read as the reverse complement.
ATCGGTCAATAGGGTGGTTTCCTATTATTTTTTTATTGCTTAAATCGCAAGATTATTATTCCTGGAGTACGAATTTCACACTTAGATTTTCAAATGGCGATATCTATTTTTCGCGATTAAATGAAAAGGGAAAATTTTCAAGCGCGCGAAAACGTGATGGCTAAGTATGAATGCTAGGAAAAACCCGTGTGACATCGTTCTGGTTCCCGCTGCCGCAAGTGAGGTGACCTTGGGACAAGGCTTGAGAGCTGATACGACGCAGGATGCTAGCTGGTAGCGCTTGGCTTAAATAAGGATGATTAATACCTTATCAAACGAAGAAAACTTTCCGACCTTAGCCAGTTTTAATAAGTAATTATTAAGACATGTTTCCCTGAGCTATGTGCCTCATGCATGCATTGGTAATCTCAGACGATGTAAAACTCCTATCTACTCGTATAGAAACTAGGTTCCTGTGACGTCACGTGGAGTGGCATCGCATGGGTGCTAATCTGGCCTTTTTCAAATGCGGTTAAAATTGACCATTGCCATTCGTCTGAATTGGGATTTCTAAAACCAAATAATTTGTATATTATGAATACACTTATGGTGGGTAATGAATCGCAATCAATGCATTTCGTTTTCTTTGATGAAGGAAACTACTCTAATGTCGTTGATCATCATCTTGATTTTTATCACCAGGTTTCAATGGATGTGGCATCATCCTTGAGTGATGTTTCCATCGACACTCATCGGAGGCGTCATCTGGCGTATCTAATGGCCGATGCCGGAGCTCTGGTCGGCAATCCAGACGCGGCTCTTGCCTCCGGATCTTCCATCAACTTGCCGAAGCAGCACCTCAGCAGGTGTGTAGAGACAAAGGAAGGGAGCCAACCGCAAGCTAGTAATAATGCTGGAGGAGGTAACAGCAGTAGATGGCATTGGTCTTTGTGGTCAATTTTGTTTTTTCCCATCCGCTTCGTGTTGTTTTTTGGTTGCATGCCTTGTAGAGCAAAGCGAATTCCTCCCACTGAGAGAGGAAATGGCTAGAAATAAACCTACCTTTTTTATGCTGTTTTAAATGTGGTGTTGTGTGCTTTGCAATGCTATGAAGAAATCAGTCCATCGCATCATAATGTCACCATTAATCCAAACAAAAACTGCTTTGTATCAACATTAGTGTTTGGCCTTTCAATAGGAAGAAAGTGAAAATTATTTATTTTGAAATTGTACCCCTGTTAACGGTGGTGGAGTACAGTGCTGTAGTTGGGAAAAATTTAGGCGGTACTCACCAAAATTTGCCAACAGCTGAGCGTGTATTTTACATCCGACTGCGATAGATGTGTCAAACTCCAACTCTTATATTAGTTCCAAGTTGTGCCACAAGATAACTCTGAACGAGTAAATAATCATTTCCAATTTTTCTTTCTGAAATCCATTGAACATTTTACAGTAGGGCTACTTTTACAGATTTAAAAAGGTAGTGTAACCGATACGCTTATAACGAGTTTGGATTTTAGGGGGTACACCGTACCGTCCCGACTACAGCACTGATGGAGTATCCTTCTGCAAATATTCGGAATTCATGTTTTTGGTACCTTTTTAGGACTCATTTCATAATAATATATAAAGTGTTTGGGTGGTGTGGTTTAACAATGAAATACACATGCTTGACTCTTACTGAAGCATGTATTTCTATTTTTATTTTTGATCCATATGCTGATATTTTTGAAATTTCCTCTGGCCTAGAATAAGATTAATAGTTACCGAGTTATTAGCAGTATTACTTACCAAAGACTGAATTAAAAACCACCCCCTACTATGTGGCAGGTGTTAGGTGTCAACTACTTTGATGTAATGGAATTTTTTTACAAAATATTGATTCATCATCAATTGCCACTTATATTTTCTGCATATTTTTACTTAATGTTGGTTGATGGGTCTATATTCATTATTGGTGTGGGTTTATGGGTATATTATTTCATTGCATTTTGTTGTTGCCTATAACAGTCCCCTCTTACTCGTATCACCCATAATTATTCCTTTTCTTCAAGCATTTTTTTTACAGACCACTTCTTATGTTGATATTCCACGTGTGTTAGTACGTACATGGATGTCCTTATTTCCTTGCTTGTTCCCTTTGAGAGTGTCATGTTAAGCTGTGATGTTTTTTTATCCATTTTTAAAGTGAAAAATCCATCTATGAGACCTTTGAGTTGTGACATTTTGAAATTTACATCTTTCAATGTTGCAACCTCTGACAGTTGACTTTTTGTCTGGATATCTTTAAAAAGATGAAAATCGCAGTTGAACTCATGGAGAATTGTTGCATTCAACGGGCAAAGTGGGGGTTTTGTTGCCCTCTAGTCTAGGCAGCTAGAAGAAGTGCCATCTTGGTACTATTTGATATGTTTCTTCTACTACGTACTACCTTTTTTTCACCTTATTTCACAATGTATATTGCTGAATTTTCCCATAAAATCCCCATAGAAGCACTGCTGTGATAGAATCCCTAAATGTTACTTATTTATACATATTATTTTACTTTTGTATATGTTCTTGTTATAATTACTTTATGATTTTTAGGCCAAAGTTCATCTTTTTGTCACTAGTTAATCCCTTCATTGTGGTTTATTTTAGCCATGGACTACATAACACTTGAAAAATATATTTAATATATAAAATTCTTATTATCCAATGCATATAATTTTCACTCCGAAAATGGCTATTGCCTATCAGTGGTTCCTAAATTATAATTTCTGATTCAGTGTATGTGTGCTTCAATATTTAAGTGTGCCCCTCAACAAATAACTGTGATATTTTCTATGGCATCCTTGACAACCATGTTTCTTTCTCATTTTTCTGGGTGGTGACGGGTCTGGGGTACTTGGAGCTCTTATTTAAGTCGCCACATTATGTTGATATAATTCTTGCCGTTACGTCAACAATTGTTCATAGCCATGTCGTATCAGTAATTACTTTATTGTCTCACATTGTGGCTGAATGAAAAATTAGGTATTTTTTCCTCTGTAATGATTGACTCATCTTTTCTTGAATACATATCAGGTTGAAAATATATCTTAAATTTCTTGTTTTTCCTTCTTTAATCCCCACCAATCATTGTGATTTATCTTTTTTTATTATCAACCCGTTCTTCAATACATAATTAGCTATTTGAGCTTCTGCTACAGTTTTTGGTCCCAACTGCTTATTTTTACTCATGCATAGCTTAGTTTCAGTAAAGTCTGCTTGAATTTTTTTTTCCATAATTTCCAACCCATATTTGTCTTTGGCACTTTCATAAGCAACCAAATCAAAATTCAGTGGACCTCTGCCCAAAATGTCGCAAAATTTTATTAGCTCACTTACCTTGGTTGACAAGGGGAAATGGAAATTGCATCAGCTAGACCCATGGCTTCTGAATTATGAAATTCTGCAGAATAGGTGTAGGCAGATTACTATAAGGCTCAAAGCTCAAGCTCATGTTTACCCCCTGTACTGCTAACTCTGGCTAAAGCTTGTCAGGAGCTATAATGTGCTGTAAAGGCAAATTATCAGTCACTAATACGAAATAGCGACTGTATGCATATATAAGAAGCCTTTTTCTCCACTCACAATTGCCAAAGCTGGTCTTTCAATTTGGCTGTTTTTCTGCTGAGTAGGTGTAAGTGCTGCATAATCAAAAATTACAAATCTCTCTTTCTTTCGTATTCTCATGGCTAAAAAATCCTATTAGGGGAAGTGCCAGTACTTATCGCAATAGAATGCTTCGGGTCGTAATGAGTGAATGACTTATTTTGTAATAGCAGCTCCTTACTTCTTTCAAATGATTTTTGACATCCCTTTGTCCATACCCAAAGGAAAATTGCTCTTTGTCATACATGGGTTTCAATGCTTCAACAGCCTTAGGCAAGTAAGCCCTATAAAAATTTAACATTCCCAATACGACAGCAGTTGTCTCTGGTTCTTATGGGCAGGACACAGAAGTGCTGGTTGTATTCCCTTTTGGAGGGTTTTTCAGTTTTATATGCATTGAATTCATTTCCTTAAAAGAGTGAATCTATTCTTCAATCATTCATACTTTTCCTCAAGCGCAAACATTATGCTCTCCAGTGAGTGACATGTGAGTTTTATTGACACACTTTGCTGAGGCACTTTCATCTCCGTACAAAGCTCTCTCATTCTGCAAAAAAACATGTCGGTGTATTAGCTACGTAGTGTTTCAAATCATCGGAATGCACTGTCCCAGACTGAAAAATCTTACCACCGATGTGCTGAAAATTTCCCAAGTCCGGAATCGATGGTGACTTTGCAATGCCACTGAACTGTGCCTCCGCTGCACAGAACACCAAACACTCCAATCATTTAGCGAGGGCTTTTTTTCTTCTGGCCTAAAAGAGTTTCATTGCCCTTGGAGGATGATGTTTTGACCTGCGATTTCTGTGGTACAGACCAATACTCTCAGCCTTTGCATGAGTGAGAATCCTTCCAGCATGATTGTGATGACGTTTTCTGAATCTGTTCTTTCATCCTCTAAAAGCGTTATTGAGCATATCCATTGGCGGAATATATCAGCATGAAAAGCCATTTTTGTTTAACTGCTAGAATAGTCACATTAAATATTCTCAAATCAAATCGATTGGGGATAGCTGGGATGTCCGAGTAAATATATTTCGCCCCTCACAGAATGAATAGGGAGTTATTTACGTCATTCTGTGATTTTTCCATGGAGTTGACCTTTTTTTAGTTTGTGCCTTGTTTGTGTTTTGAGTTTTTTCTGCTACTAGGTTCTTTGTTTCCCCGAAATGTAAAATGAAATAAATATGATTGAACTGCTTAGGTTTCAAATCATGAAAAAATAATTAAAATGGAGCAAACTATCGTAAAAGCTATACCATTTGTTCACCAATAACTGTCATTGCTAACTTTTGATCATTTATGTGTCATTAATTAGTGAAATTAGCTAACTGAGAAGGTTGAGGAATTGACCAGATTGCTGCAATATTCAGTAATCCAAGGATAAGTTTATGATTAGGGATGGTCGGATCGGATACCTCTGTTCCAAATATCCGCAGATAATGCCCTTCACGTGATACTTAAGATCCAAATTTGCTGAAGGCATTGGATCTGAATGTGAAATTTTAAATTAATCTTTCAGTGAATGCAGCGTCCCATAAGAGGAAGTGGAAATGCTACATGATTTTTTATAATCTCAGATTTTTAAACAAAGACTGCTTTCATTTTTTATTTTGTTTTATTTTTGCAATTTGACTGAATCCTGTTACGCTCCTGGGATAAATAATTTTGTTTTGCGATGTACCGTGCTGCATATTTTACAAGGTCCCTTTGTACCGTGAAATTATTTATTTACTACTTTGAACTTCGCAATAATTCTTATTCTCACCCAGCACGTACAGATCGTCAGTGAATTGGTGTAGATTCAGGTGCATGACACATTTTCTGTGGTAGAAACCACTCCATGTAAAAATCCAGTGTTTTTAATTTGCTAAAAAATATGTACTCGCTCATGCTCGCTGAAACTAATGGTACTTGCCCATGGTAGGATTACAGTGAAACCTCGATTTTATATTCCCCCATTTTACATTTTCCCTGATTTTGCACACTTTTTATCAGGTCCCAAACAATACCGTCTGTAAACAATGATACTTTATTTTACAATTTCCTCAATTTTGCACTTTTTGTAAGTGGTCCATTCAAAAGTGTAAAATAGAGGTTTCACTGTATTTTATTGATTGCAGTTTTATGAAGTAGTAGTTACATAGTAGCATACCATTGGTACAACATGCATAAGAGACATATTTTTAGGAATTCATTGCAGCAGAGTTAATAAAATCATAATGGTACAATGGGAAATGACATGAAAAAAGATGGAGTTTGACCCATTGATACTGTTTATGTATAATAATGGTTGCTATTTATATTTCAAGTGTTATGTTGTTTTATGGTATTAATAAACTGAGTTTACTGTGGAGTAGCAATGAAAATTGGTAAATTATGCATTTAAATTTCTTTGGTGGTATAGGATATTGTATATGAAAATATTTACATGATAGTGGCATGACATTTCAGTCTCCTTCTACCAAGTTTGTATCTATGTGTTATCTTATATCCTGAGCTTGACTGCCTGCATTTGTAGTGAATAGATTATTAATCCTGTCTGGTGGCTGTACCCTTCTTTTGAGTACACTTTTTTTATTTGATATGAAATTATGTTCATCAGTTTTCCTTGTGCTTCTGCTTGTGAAATTCCATTTATTTGCATATTTATTTATTTACAGTGGGCTTTGTAACAGCTGGTAATTTGTGGGGTTTGTTAACTTACTTTGTTTTTGAATAGGGCTCATTTCTGTTCTTGCTGTCTGTGCATAGTTATGAAACCAATGCATATTTTGCATACCCAGTTTTTATTTGTCAGTACAAGATTAAAGCGCTTTTAACCTCTGTCAGGATTTACATTTTTGCCTTGATCTTTTATTTGTTGCAGTTTTTTTGTGATTTAAGCATGTGCTGTTCATTCTTTTGTACATATTGATTTACATATTTTGTACATATAAATAATGTATCATAATTTGAAGTCCATTGTAAATTGCTTTTTAACAGTTGCTTTTATTATTTTGTTTTGTATTGCACTGGAAAATAAATACATACTAGTGTATTCTGTTTGCTTTGATAATATTTTAGATTAAAATTTTGTTGAGTAAGATATTTTGTGACTCGGCTATGAACAAAATCTTCAGGTGAAATGGCATGGATGCTACCATTGTTTAGTTGGGCTTGATTTTTGGATGCAATAATGTTTTATAACTGGTTCTTGGTGTGGGAATATATTATTGTAGTGATCAGAATTTCAAGCCCCCTTATGCATCAAACATTATTAATAGGTTTTGCTGACTTTTTTGTGCTGCTGCTTGAAGGCAGTGATGGCATTCTCGCAAGCAACTGACTGATTAGGAAATTGTTTCTATAAGCGTTTAATTTAGTGTCTAATTTTTATTTCTAGTTTTGTATTATATATACATCTCTTTGCCATTTTTGCTGAGTTGATCCAATACACTCAATCTCAGAGGAATTTTTTCTTCCATCAAATATTTCAAAAGTAACCTTTTCCTGTATTTTGGAAAGCCAGTTGTAATATTTGACTCATCTGTATTGAACGTGTTTTTGTTATTCTAATGCATACATAGTATGTGGTGATTGTTCTCCATCAGATTTTCAAAAATTTAAATCCTCTGAGTACCATCATTCCATGGAGAAAATTATTTTCTTGGCCAGGATACGGACCCAGACCCTTTTTAATTCTTGCCAGGGGCTCTGCATTGTCATCCCCTTTAGATTTTTGTTGGCTTTAGCATTCAAGTTGTCCAGCCTGAAATATGTTTTCAATACACAGCTTATTTTTGCACATTACTGCTGTCCCAATGATAAAGCTAGAGCTTAGAAAGCTAAGGCGATCCCCGTAGACGTTGTGCTGGGAAATAGCGATGGACTGGTCAGTGGCATATCTTTTCAGTTTCACCCCCAAGTGTTTTTAAGGTGCGAAGCGTATACTTAGGGATGATCAATTACAGTTTTAAATTATATTTCCAGTGCAGTGCATATACAGTGCATTTTTCACTTGGTGTGCATTTTCCGTGGTTAGTTTATGAAGAGCGGAGAATCTAAATTTCATCATTAGCATGGTGCTTCTTTATTAGAATGGAATTAAGAAGAAGATTTCAATAGCAATTTTTTTAGTTTCACTCACTCAGGTTAACTTTCTTATGTTTTTTGTCATTGTTTGATTTTCATTGATGAGGTTGGAGCTGATCCCAGATTTAGCTACAGGCTTGTGGTCATCACACATTCAGGTTGGGGGGAGCAAGTTCCTTTCCGTGGGCCATTTCACACTGCGAGGATCTTATTTTAGGGGTGTCCGAAGGCTTCTCTGAGGAATTGAATGTGGGACCCTTTGACCAACAGCCTAGTACTCTACCCACTAGGCTACCATGCTCCCTATTTTATTACATACCTTTTGTAATTTTCAAAATTTGTATGTGTGAACTTCATCCATATCAGTTCGTGATAAATTTTATAATCTAAAATTTCCCTTTCTTATATTTCGTCCTGTGGTGTACTCTAAATGAGTTAAGATCATGCGAAGGTATAAGTCATGTGTAGAACAAACTCAAATGATTTCAGTTTGTATGGCGAAAAAATTTATTTAGTTTGTCCAATGTCACCTCTCACAATCAGTTTAGCCAGTTGCAGATACATATGGGGAGTGCAGCTGGCACGTGCCCCCCCCCCCTTTACAGGGCTGCCTGCATTTCCGAACTGCAGATGTAACTTTTTTATATCATGAGATAGCATTGTCTTGTATATGCCTATAATCAGTTTAAATAAAACTGTCTTAAATTTTGCATGTAACTTGATTATTTTTCATTACAATAAAAATACAGGTAGCTCAAAATATCTTTTGCAATCCCCCCCTTTGAGTTTTTTTCTGTATCCGTTACTGAGGTTAACATCATCATGTCTAACTATAGCCCAACTGCAGGCATAGTTTTAAGGCCGTTTTACACAGGGCACAGATTTGCGCAGGTTAGAGCTGCATTAATTTCTAAAATGGCGTGGAATTGCGCAAACTCATGAACAAAATTAGAACAGGGGCCATTTTGCCGTCTCGCATCCACGCATTCTCGCATGTGTTCTAGCAATTCACCGCTTTACACGATGCAATTTTGATTGCGCCTTCGCACATACGTCAGATTGCGCAAGTCCGTGTACCGTGTAAAACGGCCTTTAGAATTTGTTAGTTCCAATTATTGTTTTATTTTTTTCAAATTTGATCCTTTGGTATTCTTATTTGGACATCAGTGTTGCTACTGAATTATGCATACATGGTAGTGCTAATTTTGTAGTACAATTGGTCAACATAAATTACAATGAAGGAGATTACCATTCATATCTGCAGAAATAATCAAGAGTAATTAATAGTGGCTTAAATGTTTTGAAAATACTGTCTTGTGCAGTGAAGGTGAGTGAAGTACATGGTGTTAGAAGTACCATCAAAATGGATTTATTAATAATGTGTGATAGTGTTATGTACCGCTATAAGGTAATATTTTTTTCTCTTTAAGGCGACAAGTTAAGAAATCAAAATCAATGCTGCAAGTGTTGCTTTTTGGTGATGAAGATGGGGAAGAGGATATTAAGTCGAAGAACATTCGTCAAACAGGTAATCACACAATTTTGTACCGAATTATCTTTGAAGTTGCAAATCGGGAAGCTAGCCTATCTTTAACAATTAGCATTCAGTCTTCAGAATACAGATATATTGAAAAATGTTTCTATGTTTAATTCTCTCCCTCCTATAATATTGTAATAACACAATATACATACAATGTTGCAGAAAATTTTACTTGGAAGTGTTTGCTTGATACTAGAGATTGGATATCTAAGTAAGGTGATTTAAATATTTTTTTGTAAACTTTTATAGGTTTCATGGATTTTTTATGTTAGGTTTTTTACCTCAGTATTTACTATACATATTTGTTGTATTTTGCCTAAAACAGTGTGATCATTACTGCATTGTTACTAATACAAGGCTCCTGTTTAATGATGCATTCTCTTTGAAGTAAACTCAGTCGGTGTTTAACTATTCATGTTGGAAAGAATTAGGTTTATATAAGATTTTACACTTTTCTGGCAAACAATATGTTTAAACTCTTCTCAGGATACTGCACAGGTAAGATTTTGTGAGAGTGCCGACGTTTCGGGTACTGACTCATTACCCATTCACGGTAGCCATGAGAATGGGTAACGAGGCGGAACCTGAAATGACGGCGCTCTTACAAAATCTTACTCACGCGGTATCCCAAGAAGAATTAGATTTATATTTTCATGAATGCTGGTTTTCAAATATTATTTGACTGTTGAATACTATGGGACGATTTTTGTGCCCCATATTTTCATTATTTCAACATTATTTTTGTGCTCTAGAAGAAGTATAAAAATAATACCTACTCTGTCATGTGTACATTTTATAGGTAGCAGTTCTATAGGGTTTTACAGAGATTGTGTGAGAACTCATAGTTCTTTACATGTTTAAACTTTTCTTGTTTTATCATCTTGCTTGTGCAAAGTCAGCCATATACTATCTTTACATTTCATGTATAAATTTAGGGTTATCATTTTGTTCATTATCTTTTTATAAATTGGGGGTTTAAAATTTTCTTTGATTTTGCAGAAATATTAGTGGACCTGAGGGAGGCAATTTTACAAGTTGCGAGGCACTTTATTTCTACTGACCCGAATCTGCAGCAGCAAAGTTCGAAAGTTATATTGACTCCTGACTATTCTATGGAAAGCCATGCTAAAGATCATGAAAGTTACCTTAGTGTCTCGCGCAACAGGCACAGGAGAGCAAAGGCATTACTCGGTAATTTTTCATGTGATACTATATTAATTATAATAATCGACCATTAGTTTAGTTGTTGGGATAAAATTTTGACATTTTGTGTTGAAGTAATATGTACAGTACACTCCCGATTATCCGGGCTAATGATGGGGAGAGACGGCACGAATAATCGGAAAACACGGATAACCCAAACTTTCTGTTAAATGTCTTGCAATGCTCATAATTTACCTAAAACATACAATATATTATTATTTATGCAGTTATTCTGTTATTTTAGAGTGCTTCCCGGGCTCAATGAGAGCTTTCTTTGCCAGTTCGCAATCTTTTTTTTCGGAGCGCGGTCGCGCACTGCGAGGCTTGGTAAACAGGAACACGGTGCTCCCGTGAATGCAGCAAGCGCGCGATCGCTTCCATTTTACGAAGGGAATTCTTGCCCGGTGTATCCTAGCATTAATGCAGTAATTTCGATGATTTTGCGTCCGATTTTATTTTTTTGTGAAATCGCGGAAAAATTGAACGAGATTAAAAATCATACACGGATAATCCGCTACCCGGATAAAGCGCAGCCGGATAATCGAGAGTCTACTGTAATTCACTAAAAGTCTCAAAATTCTGCTTAGTATTTTGCATTTTGCAGTTGATTTATACAATTGTTGAAACTTGTTTTCCAAGTTTTTTTTTTAAGATTTCCTCTCATCCTATTTGATATCATTTTTCAGATTTTGAAAGGCATGATGATGATGAGTTGGGTTTCAGGAAAAATGACATTATAACTATTGTTAGTCAAAAAGACGAGCATTGCTGGATTGGCGAGTTGAACGGATTACGAGGTATGTAAATGGTATCAGTCTATTGAAAGTATTGCACTCGAAAATTCATTGTATGTAATGGGCTATTTATATTTCAGTTTTCCATTGTTTGTCACACTCTCCCTTTCAAATTTTAAAGTAAATTTAAACTAAGCAAAATTTATTTTCCCTGTTTTCATTGTAAACAAATACTGTATATGTCTGAATATAGTCCCGCCTTTTTTCCAAAAATGCCTGTGGTTAATGTAAAGGGGGGACAATAATCAAATGCATTTTTTTTAACTTTTCCCGAAACTGAAGCCTCAAAATTAGGGGGGGGGGACTACATTTGGAGAAATACGGTATACATTTGGAATTGGAACGTAGTGCTGGAGGCACTTAATTTCTCTTTCTTCAAATATGGAGTCACCACTGTAAAAAAATCTAACTATTAATCACCATGCTCTCAATTTGTTTGAATTATGCAGTTAAGGAGTCATTTTCTTGAGCCCATGTTGTAGTCCAGACAGTTTCTTCAAACGAGTGTACCAGTGACTGTGAGAAAAATGCTTAAGAAAATACAACCTTCTCATCTGACCTAGTCTGCCAAACCCTCCTTATCTTTATGGCCCAAACTCTTTCTTTCATGAATGGGCAATTGGTAACCCTCTATTCTCAACCAAACTATTCCCTCCTTTGCTTGATTGTGGACTTATCCCACACCCTTGAGGTACTAGCGTGTCCTTCCACTATCCCCTCATTGCCCCCTGAAGACTGAATGCAAGAATGGAAGAGTTTTAACCAGTGTGGGTAAATATCAACCAATTTCTTTGGGTGCATGGCATCTTAGTAAACAGAAAATTACCCACTTCTTACAATATTTGTTCTATAGATTTTCATAATTTTATAAAGTTCCACTTATCCATCCATTAGTGGATGGGATCCTTCCCTGAGGCCCTCCAAGAAAGGAATAGGTGGTATTCAAAGGGTATTCTATCTGCTCTTTCCCTTGTGGCAGTAGAAAAGACTTATGTTAGGCCTCACCAAATTTTCCCATTTTTTTCAGAGTGGAAGACATGATCTAAATACCGCACTGAAGGACTAAGCTATCTCATCTTGTCTTTGCGAGCTGACAATTTGGTCATTCACTCTGACCAAAAATCGAGATTGAGTTAAAGACTTTGGTGGATGGAAGGGAAATATAAATTAGGATGAAAAAAATTTCGTCATTCAGCCATCCTTGCATAAGTTTGAAATTTAAAAAATACAAAATTTGCCACCCACTTTTCGTGGGTTGATGATGTCATTTGACTTTCGGTTCATTTACGTGATCGAGGAGAAGCTTTTGTAAATGAAGAAATTGCTATCATTAGGTTGAACAACAATGAACCACGTGGAACCCATTAACAAGACCAAGGAGTGGCAGAGAACTCAGTAGGCATTATTTCCTGACATAATCAACCTGGCTGCAAAAGGGTGTAGATTTCTCACTGAGAATAGCTCAAAAAGTAGGTATCTGATCGACGAAGGGGAAAATAGTGGTGTTTTTATTTTTCACTCTATCACAGTTAACATAAAAAGATAATTGGTGAACAAGCTCACTATCAAATCTCTTATATTCAGGATGACGGCTCTTCTGCATTGGTCAGGGAAGGGGGTAAATTGTGGGGGGAATATGGAGCACTTAATGTTCAATTAGGGAAAGGTTCCATCTTTGACAGTGTACTTGGCCTTCTACTTCTGTCATGGAGTTGGGTCATGTTTGGCTGACATGCAACATGAAAAAATCATATCGTTCATTACCTCTCAATCAAGGTTATCCACTCTTTGGTGTACACCAAATTTCCTTAATATACAATAATTTTGGGCACAAAGAGGATCAGGTAGGCTTTCACCATTTCATGATAATTTCTTTCAAATCTGCAATTATGTAATGTCTAAATGGGACTGGATACATGATTGAAACCAAGTTTATAGTGTTGTGGAAAATTACCAGTGTTCTTTAATGAAGAAATTTAGTCTTATTACATCCAAAGTTTGATAATTCCATTGCCTTACCTTTTAGGCTGGTTTCCTGCTAAATTTGTGGAATTGCTGGATGAAAGAAGCAAGCAGTACTCCTGTGCTGGCGATGACAGTGTGTCACAAGCAGTGACTGACCTAGTTCGAGGTACACTTTGCCCTGCAATAAAGCAGGTCCTGGAACATGGAATGAAGAGGCCTTCATTTTTAGGTATTGTTTTCAAATGTCCTTATGTTATTGCTTTAGTTTAAGTGGGTCACTCGTTGGTTCTCTGTTATATGTATCAATAGTTTCAGCATCTTTCAATTGTATGGTTTAGCTCTATTCCTCGTTATATGTGAAGGTATCTCTGTTCCACTGTGGAAGAGAAATAGACATTCTTAAATTACTACCTGAAGGACATGTTAAAGCCTTAACAGTTTGCGTGAAAAATATTTTTCAGTGGTTTCATGCATAATTGCTTAGTAAAGGCCCTGTGGTAATTATTTTTAATGTCACTATTGTTGGACTTCTGGCTGGTTTGGTGTCATTTTTTACCATTTGGGAGTTACTATTTTTCTCAGTTTGTTTTATCTTCTGGCTATAAATATTTTTTTAGTGATGGCATTTTACAAATGTCAAATAAAAACTTTTGGGCTATGTGGCTGCATCAGTTTTCGGGTGGCCCCAACGTTTTCCAGCTGATGCTGGTCATTTTTTCAAGGGAATCTGATGCAGTAGGAATTTTTATTAATACATATGTATTGGTATCTGTGTCAGGGGGTGGGGCATGGGAGCGGGAGGTTGGAGGAGTAGGTTGTCAAGTGTTTTTCTGGATTATGGGTTGCCAAGTACGACTTATTTTAAGGTCGGTGTCTCTGTTAAAATTGTTCTTTTCCTCTTTAGTTATTTCAATTGCCTCTCTGATGAGTCTCTGTTCAAAACCTTTCACTTTAGCAACAGTTTTTGTTTCTTTAAGGTCGATTGTGTCTCTTCAGCTACCGCGGACTTCGTTGACAGTCGAAATGCTCTCTCTTGGTGTGTTTTGACTGATCTACCTGTTAAACTGATGTCGTTTTTCCAACAGGTCTGACAAGGAATTCAGTAGACCCCTTCGACTTGTAGTGGAGTTCTATCCATGATGGTTTTGAGAGATGTTTTATCTGCATGCGAGGAGAGAAGATTGTCCTTATCTGAAATTTTCGTAGGATGTTTCCTATTCTGTCAGTGGTCCCCTTTATGTATGGCAGGAAGGCTTTTGTTGGGTTGCTGAGGTCCTATTTGAGGAGTTTGCGGCTTCTGCGGTGTTGTTTTTTTCTTCGCAATTCTTTTTTAGGACCTCATTAAATGTTCGTGAGGTAATTCTGTCGTCGGATCCATTTCCCCGCAGGATGGCCTTTAGTTTCTGCCTTTCTTCGGGAAAGTTGTTTTGGTCACTTACCTTGTGGGAGCAGTGAATCAAGGTGTTGACCACTTCATTTATTTAGGCTTGGTGATGATGAGATATGGCATTGGTTGCTATCGGTGCTCGATATACTGTGTGCCCTAATGTTCCATTCTTCTTCTTTTCCACAAGAATGTCCAAGAATGGAAGTTTTCCGTCTTCTTCCACCTCCATTGTAAACTTGGTTGTTGTTATGGTTGTTGATACCGTTCAAACAATTATAAAATTCTTGCCGTGCGTCCAAATAATAAAGCATCATATATTTATCTCACCCAAATCTATGGTTTGTGGGAGGTGTACTTGATTGCTGTTTTCTCTGTGTGTTCCATAAATATGTTTGCTTTTAACAAAGAATTAAGAGGACAAAGTTGCTATTATCACAAAAATTGATTATTACCATAAGTTCTGCCAAATCTATGCATTCTTTTTGAAAATTCCGTGAAATGGCCACAAAGATCTTTGTCATTATCTTAATGTTATGCCTCAGCATGCACAGAAGCACAATATTTAAGACCCTGAATTTAGGGTTAACAAGGTTTACATGTACATATTTAGTGTCTTTACATGAGTAATATCTGATGAAGGACATTTATTCTCATATATTTTGATTTGCTTATCCACCAGGAGGTACTTGCCATCCTTGGCTCTTTATCGAGGAAGCTGCTTCCAAAGAGGTGGAACGAGATTTTGAATCTGTTTATAGTAGACTTGTTTTATGTAAAACATATCGCCTTGATGAAGATGGCAAAGTTTTAACTCCAGAAGAAGTAAGTGCTTTCTGCATTCATATCTATGTATTCTATTCCAGTTATGTTGTATTTCTCAAATGTTTCAGTGGCTGTGAAAGCTATCATTCTTGAATCTATGAGAACTATTCTATGAACTAGTTAGAAAGGGCATAACATTTCATGCATTGTGGTTGAGCTTTCAAAATTGTTACATATTGCCTTATGTAATTACTTTAACACTTTGGGTGCTGGGTGAATATCACCAGGGGCGGAATTCTGTACACGGATACCGACGATCGTCGGTGTCGGTAGCTACCGACGATCGTCGGTAGCACCGATAGAAATGTGATTCACAAAACGCCGCTACCGACAGATTGTCGGTGCAACCGACAAATTCGTGACGTAGTGCTTTTGTCGGTACGAAAGTGGCACCCGCACGCGAGGCTAGGTGCCTCGACCAATCATATTTCTCCTTTGTTTCCATTAAACAAATGAGGCTCCGAAAACGCCATCTGTTATTCGTCAGCCCGCGAAGAAGTTAAACAGAGTTGATCACTGCTTTGTGAGATATTTACGATGTTTAATCACTCTGCGAACACAATTTCTTACTCCCGTTGGTGCGATGTGGCTTGTATTCCGAGATTTTGCTGTATTTACCATCGGATTTTTTCTAGCCCAAGTAAAAGAGCCTTTATATTCAAGGATTCAACGGTCGTTGATAGAAGAACACCGGCAACATTTGGTGCTCAATGTATTGTAATTTTCAAGTATAATTGTCTTGAAGAGGACTTTGTCTGCTACATAAATGTTCACCTACGCTTATTATAATTGTATTCTTGGGATTAGCAGTGACGAAATTATTTTTATTAGTATTGTAACAATGTACCTTCATCTTGAGCCACGGCTTGTTTACATCGTTTGCCTCATTGTTCGCCGCAAGTCCGATACTTCCACAAGGGTAATTATTTAATTAGAAAACATTTTTGTCGCTTGAATTCACATTTTGGGCTATTTAAAATACATTCGTTGAGAAAAACACCGAGATTCCGCGGATGTCACGGAAGGTATCATCAGTATCATTGCGTCAAGTGTTGTGATTGTGAACTTGAGTGACATACTTTACGCTATCTATTTGGAACTGCATACTTTTGCATTTTGATACCATTTGTGTGTTATTTCAAACTTTGCGTTGATATGACTTTGACTAAATATGCTTGATCAGTGTTAATTTGTGAAATACCGTTGAAAGTATTAAGGTTTTCTCGTGTTGAAATGAAATTTTTGTAGTTTTATGATGAATAATTCATTAAATGTTTCCTTGTTTCGTGCAATCATTCTTTTTATTTGCCCCTTTCTACCGATGGAATACACGGTACGTACCTACTCAGTGCTCTTATAGTAATAATGAAAATCTATCTTGAAGTCCCGTACGGTGTTTGGTTATTATGGTGAAGTAAATTCAGCATTAATTTTACGGGAAGTTTTGTGCACCGGTAACGACGTCAAAGAGTGAGAGGAGTTAAGTGATGCCATTTATATTCTTATTATTATAATATAGTAGCAATATGCTTTTTCTATTTCGTCGTTGCTGTCTGATACTCTCAAGAGTACTTACGAAGGTAGGAGAGGTATTTTCATTATAAACCCCATTCTCAGATGCTCACATAGGGTATTGAAGTTAATATGAAAGTGAACGAAATGTCCACGTATATATTTCATTGAAAGTGCATCAATAGGCATTCGTTTTTATTGAAAATATAAATTAATTTCGGATCCAAACTTTACGAATCAACAATAGATACCTATCGTGTCTTGTTGTGAGTAATTTAAAAGCAAAGCAATACGTTACATACTAAAAATTACGGAATATTTATAATGTAAAAGACCTTACGCTGTTGGAACGCATAATGTAATATACGTGTAACATTGGCAAAGTTAAATACTGCTCTCCCTATGTAAAGTTTACGTTTCAAGTGTTTAATCAATCATTTTTATTATAAATAACATACAATTAGAGCGCTTACACGGATCTAGCGTCGTAGATTATGATTTAAAATCGTCAGCTTAGGCCGAAAAGTGTAAACAAAAGTCCGCCATGTTGCTAAAAATTTGTCGGTAGGTCCTACCGAGCGTTTTGAAATCGTCGGTATGTACCGACGGGTTTACCGACAACTGTCGGTGGGATAACGACAATCGTCGGTAAAACGTGTCTCCTGAATCGCTCGTACCGAGACTTATCGGTAGGACCGGCTTACCGACAGCGACAATCGTCGGTACGGTGTACAGAATTCCGCCCCAGGTCTTTACCCCAGTGCTGGCTATTTTTTGCACTTTTCAAAGCGATGTTACAAAAAGAATTTTTAAGATATGCATGAGTGAATAGCATTAGTTTTAAGACCATACTTTTATCTTTTGAATTCATATTGAAATATTTTGTGTATCATAATGCATAAAGAAACTGCAGAAGCTAAAAAAAAGCCCATATTTGAATTTTCAAAAAGTTGAAAAAATCATTGTTTTTCATAAATTTATTTATAAAATAATCACAACACCCTAATTTGAAATAGTAATTACCAATATTTGTAATTATCATAGTAATCAACATTTAAAATGATCATAATCAATATTTGAACAATAATAAAAATCCAATTATATAGCTAAATCGCGAAGTTCTTCCTTGTGTGGAAAAGCTGGAAGCATGGCTCTATGCAGAGACCAATGTTACATGCATTACACTGCTAGGAAGTACATTTTCTGGCAGCTTTCCCAGTTGTTTTTCGCCCTTTTTCGGAGCACACCCTACACCTCTTTTGAGCCTTCTTTTGTACTGATGGTATGGGAATTTTTTCAATGAAATGCTTTTCAGATATTCTAGTTATCTCGGCTCTGGCGTTTTCAAGGGGCGATTCGTCTTCCAATGTAACTAACTCTGAACAAATTTTTTGCGTAAAATAGGTGACTGCAACAGATTTTTGGCTTAACTGATTGTACATGATTATGTGTTATTTGTCACTGCCATAACTATTAGGTGGACTGCCAGCTTACGCCACCACTTCACTGATCGATGATCCAGGGCACCGTAACGAATTAGTTGATCACTTAGGTCTACACCAAATTTTTTCTTGTAATAATCTATTACTATCGCAGGTTTAGTTTTCTCCCTTCCTCTGCGATCTTTGAAAGTGATCATGTCACTTTTATGTCAAGTGGAGAGCAGAAACACATCACGTTTGTCTTTCCAACGCTGGACTAATATATTTTCCTGTCGCGCGAAAACATGCTCTCCACGAGATAGGCGAGTATTTTTTATCACCATTGGAATCCCCGCCCTATTTTTCATGATAGTACCTACTAATCCCGTTTGAAGGCTTTCCAATTCACGGGCCAGGGCAATGCTTGTGTAAAATCGGTCTGTATATAATGTGTGACCCTTATTAGCAAGCGTAGCCAAAAGTGGCAATGAAAAACATCCACATTCCAAACAAAACCACTGCTTGCTTCTGAGAGCATGTAGAGTTTTATTCCATATTTGCTTGGCTTCTGAGGCATGTACACTTTGTAGCAAAACCTACCAAGAAAGGGACAAATTCCTTCATCTACAGTTATATCCTCCGCAGGTTGGTAGGATTTTTGAAATTTATTTCGAACATCCTTTAGTAATGGACGCACTTTGAATAGGGCGTCGTGACCGTCTACGCCTTTTTCAATGAATAATTGGTTGTCCGCAAGATGGAAATTTCCTAAGATTGAAAGAAATCTATCTCTAGAGAAAACACCAGACAGAAGCCACACGCCAAGACGGGATCAGTGCTCCAATGATCAGGGATACGAGGACGTTTGCTAAATCTCATGTGCATTATAACGGCAAGAAACCTTTTTACGTCACCTCGAGTCACTGTTTTCCAGGATTGCAATCTGCCATTTGCGGATAGTAAGTTTCCTCTCCTCAGTTTTGCAATTCTTTGCCTTGCATATAAGTTCGTATGTTCCTTGATACGATTTATCAAATCGATGTCAAAAAATGTTCAAAAAATCCATCATCTCACTTGAACTATTTAGCCCAGAATTTGATTTTACATCATAGTCACCAGTGAAGATTACATACTTCAATAATGGAAAGGTTATCGTTAGAATAGAGGATCGAAAAGTAGCTAAGTTCCATATCCCAAATAAAAACCTTGGGAACTGCGTCAATATCACTCCAAATACCTCCCGGGCCCGCTCGTCTGTTAGTTGACCGTCTGCCTCTAGGTGCACCTCAACGATTGCACATCATTTTTTGAACTTCTCCTCGCTTACTTAGTTCTTGCACCATTTCTGGTTCGTTCAAACCTTCAGACTCTAAAATAAATATCATATAAACAATGAAAACAGTAATTGTACGAATAAATATTGCGCAAAAAAATATATAAAAGAAGTCAAAAAAAGGTCACGCGGGTTGCGTTACTAAACGCAAGAAATGGAAATTACCTATTGAACTATCTTTGCTGGGCATATAATCAGCATCGCATTCTGAGTCCTCAAAATCACTTTCACTATCATCGCTGTCGAAACAATTCAACGGATTGGCAATGTCTTCGTCGGCGAGATTTCGCTCCGTGATCACTGGCGAAAGGACACACAAATGACGAACGAGGTAGGGATTTTCGAGCCTTCGGACACATTTTGTCTTGACGGAAAAAATATGACGAAATATATGACTTTGTGGCATTAACTTCACCTATAAGAGCAAATGCATGAATCCGAGTAATACCAGCGGTGTAACTTTGAGGCGGGAGCCGCTACAATGTAAGCAAAATGCCCGTCGTAATATTACGCCGGCCGCAAATTCTGCAACACCTCGCGCGGCGTAATATTACGCCGTTAGCACTCAAAGTGTTAAAGTTAATACTAGCATATTTGTGGTGTGAGCATTGCTTCTTTCTCTAAGTTTGAATTCATAATTTTTATGATAAGTAAGCATATGTTATTCTTATATTTATGCTTATTCTTTAACGGTTATTTTTTATCTAATTTTAAGTTGCTGTATAGATGTGTGCAAGCTATCAACCTCACTCATGATTCTGCTCATGCTCAAATGGATGTCAAGCTCAGGAGTTTGATTTGCTTGGGACTCAACGAACAAGTTCTTCACCTGTGGCTTGAGGTCTTATGTTCCTGTGTTCCTGTTGTTCAGAAATGGTGAGTCTTAGGTAGTAAGTGATTGTTGAATACAGTACACCCATGTCTCGTATAGCGCAATTTTGATTAGCGCAATTTCGATATAGCGCAAATTCGTTCCTCGGGGAAACATTGCAACGCAGTGTAGCCTAATCAAAAATCTTAAACGCTCTCGTGATAAAACGTGAACTTGCGCTAAGTACACACGAAATTGCTATCATTTTACGCATATTAATAGTATTGCTTGCTTCAAATCTTCTAATTTGTTTATGTATTAATCGAAATCTATTGCTGTGCAATGGCCAAAAGCATTACTCGTCATTGGGTCCAGATAGTCGGCCTTTACCGAAGTAATTTATCTCGTCTCCTTAACAGAATGAGTTAATTTAGATCATAAATTAAGCGTGGGGCTAGTGGAAATGAGTTTTTTTAAGCAATACTGGTTGAGACGTAATTTTTGCCGTCATAGGTTATCGGGCGATTGACTTCCAGGTAGAGGGTCTACGCTAAAACCTTCAAGGCCATCGGTATTCACGGGGGAGAAATGGAGCGGTGGCCGAGTTGCGTATGAATAGCATCAACACATAAAAGGGTCCGGTATAGAGTCTCAAACACAATAGCTTCGTTCCCTCCCCGCAGTCGTAGGCCCTCCGCGTCTCAAGAATACAGTTCAGCAGTAGAAGGTGATTTCGATAGAGCCATGCAGAGTAAAAACCAAGAGAAAATGGCAAAAAATAGGAATGCGGGTAGAAAAATCAAGAAAAACCATAAACCTAGAAGAGAAATTGATATAGGTCAATTGCTTTGAAAATGGAGAACGTCAAAGCGATATTGCGCGGAAGTTTAAACGCACGATGCCTTATTCTGAATAAATACGAAGTTAAAACATCAGTGACCTCAGCCGCACCAACTTCAACCAAGCGGTCTACACATACGGAAAGTTCATAGTGAATCAGTACAAAAAGACGAGAGTGGTAATCGCTCCGAGACATTTAGTGAAAGCTCCGGTTGGTTCCAGAATTTAAACGGCAAGCAGGTATTTTCAGTGCGGCACGGCGATATCAGGTGAATCTGCAAGTGTTGATAGCGCAGTCACCACAACATTTTCTGATGAACTCCAAGCTGTGATTGAAAGTGGCTCCTTTCCCCCTCAACTAGTTTTTAGTGTTGACGAGACGATATTCTTTTGGAAAAGAATGCATTCTCGTTCATTCATTTTCAGGGAAGGAAAACCTGGGTCAGGTTTCAAGGCATTTAAAGACTGTTTCATGTAGCTGCTAATGACTCGGAGGACTTCAAATTAAAATGATTTATCATTCATAAACTCCGCTAGCTATGAAATGGCATTCAAAGTAGCATTTGCCTGTCATTTCGATGAGCGACAAAAGGGCCTGGGTGACAAAATAGTTGTTTTTAGACTGGTCTGAAAAATCGTCAACTGCCGGCAATGCATTACGAACCCCTGAGATAGCAGATGTTAGCCCACCCGCACGACAGGAGGGAATTTCAAAAGCTCGTAAGAATTTTTTTTAACGTGAATAAAAGTCTTCAAATGCGTGCATACTATCTTTAAATATGTTTTAAACTATAAAAATTTATATAAATAATGTTTTATAAGGCTATTTATGGGAATATATATGTTTTAGAGGAAATTCAATACCCAAGACCTATGCTACCAGGAACGCATCCCTATCTTCCCAATGTTAAAACGCTCTCGTATAACGCAAATTCGTATAGCGCAAAGACCCCAAGGAACGCATCCCTTGCGCTATATGAGACATGGGTGTACGTCATAACATGTAAAGTTGAAAACAATCATGGTAGTTCATTATCCTCTGAACTTCTTGATTGATTCGATAATGGTTCTCTGAAGTAGCAGGAAAGAGAATTTACAGTGAAAATAAGCTAAATCCCATTTAATCATTAAAAAATAAGCCATTAGCAATAGATATTTCATCTTCAGAGGTTTTACTCTATGATCTGCAGGTTAGGCATGTTAGAGGAAATTCATTTCGCTCATACTCAAGCTCTTGTGCATACATTTTTAAAACTGTTTAAATACATTTGAAATAAAAAATTCCAATATAATTCGGACATTTGTTTGATTTTGTAGCAGTGGATTCATTTACGTTGATTTTGTATAACCAATTCCTCCTATTACGTAATGATCTCTTTCTATGTGATGTAATTCTCTGTATTAATTGTCCAGACGGACGGACAATCATCTTAGAGTAAGTTTCTACCGTGCTCGCAGGGTTGATAAAAATCATGATTTTTTTTCAAAAAAATCATTTTTGTTGATTTTTTTTATTTTAATCAGATTTTATTGATTTAAATCGGATTTTATTGATTTAAATGAGATTTTTATGATTCTCCATTTATCAAAAATTCAGTTATCTGCAAAACTAACTATTTGGGCAGCATATTGGAGAATGATCGTTTGCAGAAACAATAAGAGGCAACATACTCTAAACTTAATACAACATTTAGTCAATCAGGGGAGAGAACTATGGAAATGCCAATGATATCAAATTAAAAATTACACCAGCATAATATAAAATTGCCATTAGAAGTATCAAATGTGCAATATTATGCGGTTCTAAAGCATATGAAGTTTAGAAAAATTCTGTAATTGCAACTTTGTATGGTGCCTACGCTTAGAAGTTAAATCAGAAAACAATTTTTTTTCAACGGATACACTAGTATTGTAACCAAAGCCATTTTTTTTTAATTTTCACGTTACATGCATTCCTACAGTATCATTTCTATTTAAGAGCCACCATTGTGCTAATAACTGTCGATTCATTGTATTAATTAAGAAATAAAAATCAAAATTATACACTTACAGCTTTCTTTTCTTGACTCTTTAAAAATCAAACATATAGATCACATTATGATTTAAATCACCTGATTTTTTTAAATAAAAATCAAGTGATTTAAATCAATCAAACCTGCGTGCTCGTTTCATTGTCGAATAACTGCATGATTATCATGAGCGAAATCTTTTCATTTTGCAGGTTTCACCCATGGAGTTTTGTGTGCAGTCCTGGTTGGGTTCAAGTGAAGTGTGAACTGAGGGTTCTCTCTCAGTTTGCGTTTAGCCTTAGCCCTGATTGGGAGCTGCCCCCTCATGCACGTCGTTCCCACCATTCACAACAGTTACAGCCTTTGAAAGATGGTGTTAGGGATATGCTTGTCAAGCACCACCTATTCAGTTGGGACCTGTGAGGTGTGTGTGCATCAGTGGTTTTGGGTGATAAATTCTGATCACTCCTTGAAAGACCACAGAGACTGTCAGTGAATACATTATTATGAGAAGAATGTGGAAGATAATCTTGGATCTGAATCAAGTCATTTGGTTGGCTTCTTTATTTAATATGTTATTTTGTTGAAAATTTTTCGTGAGCAGTGAAGGATCAGTTCACTTAAATTAATTTTTTTCCGGTGAACAGATTAATTTCTTCATCAACTATTAAACCTTAATCTAGTATTAGATTTACTTACCATTGCACTAATTGTGAATGTGTTATGTACAAGCAATTATATCTTGTTCAAGATAGGGTCTTTTAATATAAACTTATTGGTACAATATTTTATATGACAAAAAATTGAGGCATCGAGTG
This sequence comes from Ischnura elegans, assembly GCF_921293095.1. Lineage (NCBI taxonomy): Eukaryota > Metazoa > Arthropoda > Insecta > Odonata > Coenagrionidae > Ischnura > Ischnura elegans. Next base: position 116,465,722 of record NC_060248.1, on the reverse strand, counting down.
GAAAGAACTTAAATGATTTGCCTTTCAGTGCATTTAATGATAAAAATCATTGTTAAAGGATAATTCCTAAGACTGGCTTGAATTGTGAAAGTGTTAGATATTTTTAAATTAATGATTTTTTTGTTGTTGGTGTTGTTAGAATGTATGTTGAGAAATTAATTGATATTTTATTTTAAATCATCTATTTATTTACTATAAAGTAAAATTTGCATAAAGTTATACTGCTTGAATCATGCTGAAAATGTTCAAATCATTAGTCTATGTCTTTCGTATAGAGAGTCATTGATATCATGCTTGCATACTAATCTTAGAGTGAGATGTTTGCATTGAACCTTCATTTTATAACTGGCCCATTATTTTTTTATAACATTGAATCATCTAAAGTACATGAACAGTTTTTAGTTTCTAATATAAGTTAATAATACTTAATGATTGAAAATGGCTTTGGTTTTGCCTTTTGCTGCAAATACCTTACATGACTGTGATGGTGAAACTGCAGACTAGGAATTGTAAAGAAATATTTGCGTACTGTTAACATATAATATCCTGTTGTTATACCTTTTTCATTTTTTGGCTTGAAAGCTCATAATGTACATAATTGCCATTTGTGGTTCATGTATTCATAACTCTTTCTGGTGTATGTGGTTTATAATGATGATATATACATGATAAAAACCAAAGAATCCAAGCAGACTTCAGCTGTTGATTCAGACAAGGTGAAAAAAATCTTTGACATAAGTTTTGATCACCAATTGCTTTTATCTTTTCAATTTATGCATTCCTGTGATTTATACTTTTGTTGTAATTCTTTTATTTTTCTGATGCTTGAAAAGTGATTTCATTGTGATATCGATAACTTTATTGTACTGGGAGAATGTTGCATCATTCTTAATGTTAGTTTTTCTTCCTAATTTATTTTGTCTTCCCTCATTGCTATGCATGACAGGTGAAAAAATGAGGCCTGATGTTGGCTGTAACTGATTGTGTTTTAAATGAAATCTCTCAACATTGCAGCTTACAGCCTGTACACCTTGGCGTGCTCTTAATGAAGTTTTTATTACTTGGTCAAACTGAAATAAATTGAAGAATAATTTTTTAATGTCAATCCCTTAAACTTGTTTTTTTGCATTTTTTTATTCCTAATTGTGAGATCCTATGAGTTTGTGATTTCAACTGAGGGGCCTTATTTTTACCATGGAAACTACCCAAATTTATGCATAGGAGTTAACACTTATTAGCAATAGCCAATAACCAGGACGATATGATTTTTATTTCATTGGAAAATTAAGCTACTTAAAATTATTACGTAGGCACAATCATGAGTGAAATAGGCATTCTAGATCACTAGAGCAGAAGGCAAGGACATGTCAGAAATCAATTAAATTTTCAGAATGGCTGCAATGCTGTAACTTATGTGTCTACCTATAAAACTGAGTCTGGGTTGGAGTGATTTTTCATAATATGCAAATGCATACATATTATGTAGTTTTTTTTAGTAACATAACTTTCCTTCATTGATACAGTGAACTCATGTGATTAGCCTTGGACAGATTATCTGTGTTGCAGATTATTCGTGCATGAGTTTCACTCTTTTTCATATCTTTATAAAAAATTAAAATTGGACTCAAAATCACCAGGATTATCATATTTTGATGCATTAAAAATGAAATAGTTGTCTCTATCATGGATATCATATGATGCGAGTGATCATTTTTCACTATCATGGTAGTTGAGGTATGATTTTAGAATCTTAGCGCTGATTATGAAGTATGTGTCAGACCTTTAAGTAATAGTTATGAAAAACCATCGCAATCGAGTGTGGAATTTTTGAAGGAGAAAATCATTTGCCTTTGTCTAAGGGTTCAAACCCATTTTAAATCTTTGGAAGGTAGGTAGTACCTATTTCTTGAGCATAGCCCCTCTCACTGAATACCCCCAAGCATTTTTCTGGCTATGGTCTTGAGAGTTAGTATGTTAGTATACATGTACAAATATGTTATTACATGTACATATATTGATTGGTCCCAGGTTCTGAACTCATGAAAATCCTTGCGGTGTGAGGTAGGTCAGGGAAATGAATTACCATGCCTTCCTTCTGTGAATGTGTGATGTTCATGTTTGTGGTTCAGTTATAATTTATCTATATCCTCACTTATCCAAGGCTGTAGTTAGGAAATTATCTTCTGGGGCTAACCCAGTGACTGAACCCTCTCAATAATTTAGGGGTGGGGGTTTGAATCTTTTGACTCTCCTTCTCTTTCCTGGCTTTGGCCACGCTCCAATTCTTACTAACAAAGTGCGTTACATCTTTACAGTTTTGTCATTTCTGTCTGAGGACTGCACACGCACTCATAGTTTGGGACAGTGTCAGTCTTCATTTCTCAATATAGTCTTCTTCCTAAACCATTTCAAAATTGGCTATTTGTCTCTCTCAATGCATGTGTCCAGGATATCAGCCCAATCGCATGATTAATCATTACCATATAAAGCACTAATATAAGTGCTTCATATGGTATTGATTAATTTTCTTTGAAATATTTGGTTTTTGAAGAGTATTTCATAATAATGTGGATCACAACTAGGAATCATCATTCTCTAGAGTTGGTACCTACTGCCTGGCTCTTTAACGAAAATGAATCCTCCACCATATCAGTGGCGTAGCCAGGAATTTCATTCGAGAGGGGGGGGTCCAAAACCAGGGAGGAAAATTTTTGAAAAATAGGGTACTATAGTACCCAATTTTATTAAAAACCCATTACTTATAAGTAATGGGTTTTTAACTACCTATTTTTAACGCTTCACAATCGAAAAAACTTCATTTGTTAAAAAAATACTTTGTGAATTCATATGATTTTTCTATATTGTATTTTCTTCTATGAATGAAAATAATTGTGCTATTATATTTAAGGGGGTCCGGACCCCTCTCCTGGCTATGCCATTGCACCATGTATGCACAAGAGGATCTACCCCCGTGACTCACCCAGGAGGCTTTTTTAAAAACAAATATATTAAATTGATTTTCCTTGGGTATTTTCATATTTTCTCTCTTTTTAAAACAATTTAAAAGGCCAAGTCTGAAACATGTATTGCTTTAAACATATCGGCTCTTCACTGTTTATTACACATTATTAAAATTACAGCAAAATAGTAAAGTAAGGGCAAACTTTGCTTCTTATAGATACCGAAATTGCCTAAACTGTTGTAAAAAATATTACTGGACTATTATGTATGATGGAAGTGTGATTTTGATATGCATAATATGTTTTAGCTCGCAGAGGTAAATAGGAAATGACATCGTCACTAAAAAAAACATGAAATATTAGAAAAATGATCCCCGTATCCTGTGATGTAGGCCACCGAATGACCGATTTGTCTGTTCTCATTTTACGGCGTTGCGATTTTGTGATGGAATCCTGCTGAGATTCTAGCCAAGATCACCGAGACGTGTAACGTAGCTGTAACTAGGTAATCACGTATGAAGTACTTTTTTGTATGATTTAAGTTGGATTTAAGTTCATTAACCTCACGTTTGTAACAGTTGATGTCTAACGTTGGTGATTATCTGTCATTAATTGTTATGTGCACGTGCATTTTGTGAAGAGGTTTCAGATATAAATTAGGTGATAAATAGTCGAATCCTCCTTTGAACGAATTGAATTGTCGTCGCCCGAGACAGTCGGAAGAATTCTTTGGATAATGAGCAAGTAGCGTTCCGGTTTGGAATAATTTTGCTGCTCACACTTATCTCTTGAGTGTGTCTTTCGAAATTCGTTGGTAGGATTGTAGGATTTTTTTCCATAGTTTGCTACTCCAAGAGTATTAAACGCAGTCCTTCTTTCAGGAATACCCCTCAGTGTCCTCTCCAAATTTCGGTGGCAATACAGACGTGTTGGACTTCTAAGCGTTAATATGAAAACAGAAAGCGCCGGTGAAACCGAAGCGCCAAGTCCCGATGTTATGGATGTGAGTGAAGGTTCGAGGAAGAGACAGCTTAGTGTCGATTCCAGTGCTCAAGAAGCTGCTGAAGAACCAAAAAACCCTAAACTGGAGAAAGTTAAGAGAAAGAAAATGGCCGTGTTACTGGCCTATTCTGGGAGTGGTTATTTAGGAATGCAGAGGTTAGTAGTGTTTCACTTAATAATATAAAATGATGCTATTGTTTATTGAATAGATATTTTTTGAACTTTTGTGCATGACGGAGTTTTACAATTCGGCCAATGCATTTGAAGGTAATACTTAATCTGTAATTAACACCAGTATGAGCCAAAGAGTTAAGCTGTCGCATATTATGATTGTAGATATCGGTCATTTTTGCCTTTGATACCTCACCAGTCGGTGCTTCATCTTCGTTATTTTTTACTCTTGATTTTAAATTCGAATTTAATGGTTGCTTCTCAAAACTCAACTTTTTTTCTCACCTGCATTTTAAAGTAATCAAATTTAAGGGGTTATCAAATTTACTGTTGGTCAATTATATGCAGCCTTTGGCTTATCTCATAAAATTCTTTCATAGAAATCCAGGAATGAAGACCATTGAAGAAGAACTCCTTGGGGCTATGAAAACAGCAAATCTGATATCCGATGAAGCATATGAGCATCCACAAGAGGTTCAATTTCAAAGAGCTGCTAGAACTGATAAAGGAGTATCTGCTGCGCGACAGATTGTTTCTCTGAAGTTGCGTAAGTTGATCACAGAAACTATGTTGCTAGAATATTTTTTCTGCAAACAAAGAAAAGAAATTTTGGAGCCTTATGTTGCAACTTGAAGCTCTATTGTTTCGGTAGGAGTTAAGTGGTATTTTTTCATTTAGCGCAATGGTAAAAGTTGTTCACATTGTTATATTGAAGTCATTCAGTGTGCGTAACACGTTCAATTCCATTTCGGTCATATATAATCACCCAAGAATGAGTCACTGTTACGGCCTCTCATGTCACGCTGTTGGTCACAGTTACTTCTGTGCTGTGTATATAACTTGAACCACACAGCGCACATGGCCAAATGTACTCGCTAACGCATATGGAAAGGATTCAGGAATTAAAGTGGAAGGAAAAATAAAACACTTTGGCGTAATGGATGAATTTATCTAAAACTCCGAGGCAGGGGACATGTTAATGCCTGGTTATATCATACATTAACGTGTACAAATTAATGTCTTTATGCATGAATGCATGAGCGAACACATTTTATCCAAAACTCTGAGGCAGGGGATATGTTAAAGGCTTACTTATACCATACATTAACTCGCACAAGTTAATGTATTAATGTATGAACGAGTGAATGAACACAAAAATGCACAGTGTAAACACCTATCTTGTGCAAATGCATGAACAGAAAATAGAACCTGTTCTAATTAGATTCATGCATTTGTTTGTGGTCCGTTCTGGTCCACCAAAATCGTTATTGCATTCACACATAGCTCATACGTGCTAATGTACCATTTAAGCAGGTCTTGAGAAAAAGTGGAGCTAGACAAATTTTACTGTCATATGTTCATGCATTATTTCGTTTGTAAACTTTGCCACTCTGCACAGTGGTTTACTCAGGATGCTTGGTGCTTGGGGCATTGACTAAGATAAGAAGGACTGAAGACGAATGCCACACCAGTGCGTCCTGAATGTTATTACCCTAACCAACGAATGCCGCGCCTGTGCGGCACAGGTCCAAAAAAGTGACCGTGGCGGACACAATAGACACACGGATGCGGTCGCCCCTTACGATCCGCCTTAGCGCGAGCCCAGTCCCATCTTCGGCCGCTCAGGTTTACCCTTTCTTATCCTCTCCACGCGGTCAACTACTGTTATTTGCAGTGTGTTTTCCAAAAAAATATTTGTCGCTTACTTTTGAAATTCAATGCTAGAAATGAATTCATCTTTTTTTGCTGACCACATGGAAATTTCAAACAAAATTCTAACGTTAATCTCAACGGAGTTATAGAACAACTAGTAAATACATTAAATCCATCTAAATCAACGTTAGAACTTTGTTTAAAATTTCTGCACGCTCAGGAACAAACATAAAATTCATTTTGAATGTAAAAAAATCGGTGCGAGCAACAAATATTTTCATATATTTTGCATTAACATTTTAGCCAGTTAACCGCAAACTCGTGCTAGGAAGGGGCTTTTAATCCTTCTAGGGTCTGGGGCAGAGGCCGAGGAAAGGGATTGGCACCCTCTGAGTTGGGTCCAAAAATGGTTAGGGAGGGAACCACTGCCTTCAGTTGACGCGAAAACGCTTCGTACAAGGGAGTAAAGAAAACTTTCAAGAGACTCGTATTGAGGAAGAATTTCCCTGAACCAAGGTCCGGCGCGAAAGGGTTAAAATTGTCACTCATGTATGTAAGAAGTATTTGTAGGTAAATTCTTTCTCTTTGTGCCATATTTATGTCACCTAGATCTTTATGCGTGGTTTCCCTTTAATGTGGGTTTACATGATTGATGAGTTACTGTTTTCTGTCTCTTATACATGTTGATGTCCTTTCTTAATGCAATCATGTTTTAATTGCTGTGACAGATATATGTACATATATGTTTTCATCATCAGTTGCCACTAACAACTAATCAATTTTTTCTTCGTTTTTTTTTTCATTGGCTCAGCTTGTGAGGGACCCGTTGTGGAAAGCATTAATAAGCTATTGCCTTCACAAATTAGAGTGATGGGCATGAAGCGAGTGACAAAAGGATTTAACAGCAAATCTGCATGTGATGCACGGACGTACTCCTACATGCTCCCAACCTTTGCTCTGGACCCGAGTGTATTGCCGCATGCATCATCAGAGGACAGCCAGCAGTCAAAGCTGCAACCCAGTCCCCCACCTCCAGGTCTTATTGAAGATTTCAGGTTATCTCCGGAGGCTCTTGATCGTGTGAATGAAGTGTTAAAACTCTTTCAGGGCACTCACAACTTCCACAATTTTACTTCAAGAAAGTGAGTTTCTTCTGTTTATTAATTACTTCTCATGTCTAAATATGCTCAAAAATCAATATGTAAGTATGTAAATGAATTGAGCGGTATAAATTGCTTATGTTCATCCAGTTTTTTTTATTTCTCTCTTACAGAAAACCTTTGGACCCAAGTGCACAGCGATATATTATAAGCATGAAATGTGGTGAACCTGAAATGTATGAAAATATTGAATTTTCTACAATAATTGTTAAAGGTGATTGATTTTATTTTCTTTCGATACATTTATACAATGAAGTTATAGTAAGTGTTGAATGAAGCCTTGATTGTGTCACCATTTGAATTAATAATAATTTTGCAGGTCAGAGTTTTATGCTCCATCAGATAAGAAAAATGGTTGGACTTGCCATAGCTGTTCTTCGAGGCCTAACTCCTGCCACAACTATTGCCAAGGCTTGGAAAACTGATCGTATAGACATTCCTGTGGCACCAAGCTTAGGATTAGTTTTGGAAGAGGTGTGTAACGAGAGTTGTAATCACTTTTTGGCTATGTCACTGTGACATTCGATTGGTACCTTATTTAATAACACTTCATACTACCTATTCCATATACTCGATTTTAACCTTACCAGTTTCAATTATGGGGTGTCATTTTCCAGGGACACTGATAATTTGACTTGGGGGGTCATATACCACCGTACTTAGAGGGAGGGGTTTCTATATCCAAGCTGATTTACAGCATTAATTTGTGACATAAAATCATTTGTGTCAGGGATAATGCTTGTACACAAGCAAAACAAAATTTGATTGATACAAGGGCAATGTATCAGTTGAACACCACCAGTTAAAAAACATAATTTATAAACAGTTTAGGAGTCAAAAGGGTCAAGGGTAAAGAAATGAGGGAAAAATCATTCAATTGGAATTTAATCAGGATTTTAAGCCATTAAAAAAATCAATTATAGATCATTCCACACAAATTCAACCACAAGAATGAGGTTTTGTTACGTGCAGTCTTGTATTTTGAAGAAAAGTGGTGCATACAATCATTTTACCTATCTAAGAACAAAAGCCAAATACAGTGGAACCTCGTTAAAGTGAGTACGGGCTATAGCGACACCCCCGCTATTACGAGAGATAGCCGATGCACTGTCAATTGACCCTATAATAAGCGTGTTAAAAAATTCGTTTTTACGAGACCCTTTCGGTGTTGGCTCTCGCCTTAGCGAGGGTTTTACCGCCGGAAGACTTTCATCAAGACTCCTTAACCTCTGTAATTGCTAGCGATCTGTTAGAAATGAAGTTAATGGAGTGCGCAGTCTCAAATTTATGTGGTAAACTGTCGTTCGATAAATATAATGATGAGGAAACAATGCTTTGCATGATTTTTATTCAGTGCGGCGCTTATAAATTGTTTGAATAGTTAGTCGTTATTTGAGTAAGGAAATTTAGTGATGCAAAAAAATATCGCCTTTCGTCTGGATTTATGCTTACGTTTATCGGATAGATGTTTATCTGTCGTCGCACCACTCCTGTTGCTGTATATCTGTTTGCAACAGGTATATTGGCTATTATTTGCTCCACCTCCGGGAAAGCGACAATTCGCTATAGCGAGTGTTTATTAGTGCACCGTGGGGTGTCGTTATATCGAGGTTTCACTGTAGGTATTATTGACCTAGCTCTTGTACTTTTTCTTTCATAGGCTCCAAAACTTGCGCCATATTCTCTATTTTTGGCGTTGACCAGACATGCTTCCTAACCTGTCCTGTATTTTTCTCAAAATATGTTAATTCTCTCATTTTTCAATTGTTTCCATTGAAAAGCTTTTGCAATGACCACAAAGCTTTGGAGATAGTCAGAGAAAATAGCATGAATCTTTTAATTAACTAAAGTAAGTCTTTTTTACCTTTAAAAACTCATTTTTGATATTGGTTTGAAAAGTAACAATTTATGATCAGAAACCTGATTGGAAGCGTGGAAAATACTGGAACAGCATCTACCTCCATTGTTCATTCAAGCCAGACCAGACCGGATTGGGAATAATATGGAATTTATGTAAAAATATAATATGCCCTGACTGTTCAACAAGAGCAGATGTGTAGAACTTTTTTTTACTGAACATGAACTGTTCATTTTGATGAGAATGGGTGGTTCGTCAAATTGAACAGTTTCACCCATCTCTAAGTTCCTCTTTGAATGCTATTATTTCAACAAATTGTCTGTGTATTGGCATGACTGTCAATACAATGCAGGAGTGGACTCTTGCAATTTCATATCTGTTGAAAGAACATGTTATTATTTTTTATGAGTGCCAAAAATTGGTCCTAAAAATACTCCTCTTTTTGTTATTTCAAGACTAACAGAAAATTTAAAAGTACGCTTCAAACTCTATTGTCTCAATTTTCTTTACCAGGAGAGTAAGTAATGTGTGTAATACGTTAGTCCTGAGGAGGAATTGTATCTGATGGTATTTAATTTAATCTTATGGTTTTATGTTGTGAAATCTGGAGAAGTAACCAATTTATAGCAAAAAATGTTTTATTAAAAATTTTCTAGGTCCACTATGATAAATACAATCGTAAATTTGGAAATGATGGAATGCATGATGCTTTGGATTGGTCTGAATATGATGAAGAGATCAGTGTATTCAAAAAAGAGTACATCAGCAGCATGATTGTGAAAGTGGAGAAGGAAGAAAATTCGTATCCTTTTCTCATCAAAGCCCATAGAAATTTTTTGCACATTGATTATATTTATTCATACGATATTCATCAATTTTTACGGAATGTAGTCATACATTACATGTGTAAGAATAATACCTTTCTATCTTCAATTTTGCACATTTTAGGTTTCAAGTTACACTTCATGGAAATACCACTTGGACATTGAATCCTCATTTGGTAAATTCTGTGTTTTGTTTTTTCCAATTACGGTTTCTGCATTTTATGTCAGTGTCAAGGTACCACTGCACATTTTGTAAAGCTACCTTTATAATAACTCAAGAGTGCCAAAACCATGGTTGAAAAAATGAAGAGTAGAATGTACTAAATGAAGTTCATCATTGCATATGCATGCACATGAATGTCTTTTATCTCTTTAAAATTATTTCTTTCGAGTAGCAAAAGTTGAATATTTTAGGAGCTTATTTTCACGAGTTGGGAATAATTCCATCATTTAGAGGAGCCTTAAATTTGTATATTACCTAAGTAACTCATTTAAAGTGGAACAACTGTTGGAGATGCTGAAGCCTTGAGTTTGTGGGAGGGAAACAAGAAATTGAAGTGCTTTACTGATTTATCTGCACTGTATTTTTTACTTCCCTTTATCATGGACTATCTGCAGCCATAGCTATAATGAGTGGTATGATATCATGGACAGAAGTTGCCTTAATTTTGCTAATCCTTGTATAAGAAATGAAATCATGAACTAGAGTGAATCTGTGGCTGCATAAAATATTGAATAACTGCAATATGTTTATTTAATTGAGGGCATGGAATGGGATATTTGGTTTAAAATTTTAGGTGAAGTCCTTTTTCAGAGCACTCATGTTCCTGAATTAACTGTTACTGTAAGGAATTATTTTTATTCCAGTGGCTGAATAATTAACCTTTGACATTTTGATATGGAGGACTCACTATATGCCATGTGCGTGCACTGTGGCGTAAAATTTTCATAGGGAAGCACAAAATCCACCTCACCTCTACTGAAACTAGTGATGAAATTTGGGGTGTGAGAAAGTCACAAAATTCGGGGGAAGCATGAGGAAAATTTGAATGTATTATAGTGTGTTTGATATTCCAAATAACATTCCTTTTATTGCATGCATGCTGAAGAAACTTGAATTATTACTTTATTTTAAAATAATTATAGCAGGCAATAAAAAAAGCATTTGGATCCGAAAATATACGAAGATCTGACCCCTGAAATCAAGGATCTGAAAAAAAATTGTGGATCCATCCATCCCTACAAAAACTCATTACAAATTTCCTGGAATGAGAGTTATCTAGAAGTGACATAAATGTTTATGCTCTTGCATACTTGAACTGTTAAGATTGGCTTAAATTCACGTATTAAGGTCAAGAAATTCATGAACAGCAATGTAGTTGTTAACATGTTTTCAGTTCTTTTGTTTCTGATAAATTTAACTTGATAGTTTTACTTCAATGAGAAGCACGTTGTGCATTTCATTACACTCAACTCCAGATAATCTACTTTCTGAATACATAGTTAGCCTATTATCCATGTTATTTTCTCCCTCATAATAAGCCAGAAAAATATTTATAAGGTGAAAATTAAATGTTGGAAATACCGTGTATCCAAACCCATTTGTGTGGAGTGAATACTGCAATCAGCTTTTGATTTTTATTTGAAAAATTTTTCATTCCATAAAGGCATTGGTTTTATCATGACAATTTTTTGTGTGTTTTGATCGTCTATATCTGATTGTGCTTTCATATGCATAGATAAACTAGAACTGTTGTACTAACTTGAGCATTTTTACTATCTGCTTTTCCCTTAACGAGATTAAGAATGTACAATTGGCTCCAAACACTGCCATTTCATTCATATGGTGTACGAGAGCAGCATATTAATCAGGGAAGTGACGATGACTCAGTGGACAGAGAGAGCACGAGGTTAGAGGTTGAGCAAGGTTCCTCCTCGGAAGTGAAGGAAAGTGATGAAGTTCTCAATGACGAAAGCTCATCATCCTCTGGGAATCCATCTTCGTCAGAATCATTCTCTCATGGACTCAGGACTCTGGCTAATGCTGCCGAGGCTGTGAGCGGAAGGAGTGAAGTTTGTGATGTCAAGAAGGATGTTCCTAATGGCCAATGAATTATTTGAGATGCCATTTTATTGATGCACATTAATTATTTATGAAATGGTATGACTGTGATTCACAAGGAATTGTCATTGGTATACTTATTGAACCAGGTAAGAGGAAATGAATTTCTTTCTATGCTCCCTGGTGGACTAATGAAATTGTGAAGAGATAATTGTAATTTCTATTTTATTTTGAGGAGGTTTCTCTTATATCATTTGTAGACTTCCTTAATGTTTATTGACATCTGAGTACAGAAACATAAATTTTCCTTCTCATCTAGATGCCCTTCATCTACACATTTGGTTTATTAAAAAAAAAACCAAGTTATATGAGAAAGCTTTACTTTTGTTGGTGTCGTTTTTCATTCAGCATATGAATTTCGTATCATATCATTGCTGAAAATCTTGTTTGTGAAGTGGTTTTATGGTTAACTTTTTAGTCATTATTTTATATTTATTTTTGAATGTTGTGCCTAGGAATTTTTATTTTTTTCATTTCGACTCCATTGTCATTTCAAACTAGAAAATCAAGTTTTATTGATGTTCATCCACATTCCTTCATGGTATTTTAGATATGATGGGCATAGTCCAGAGCAAGGCCAGCCAATGTAGAAGATATTGGCTTTCACTCTTTATTATTTGAATGACTAGTAAAAGTTTGCTACTGGTGGTTGAGTTTTTAAAATGAAAATTTCAAACTCAAACTATCAAACACAAATTCACGGACATGGCTGAGATATTACTGTTGCGTTGATTATGAATCTGTCATATGTTGTGTATTCATGACAAATTGTTAAATTGATTTTATATTCTGGATTATAAATTTATATGAAAATAATGTTGATAGAATTTATTTTTAATCAAAGAGTATCCATTTTAGAAGTAAAGCAAGTTCCTTGTAAATTTTTTGATCTACAATTCCTTGTGCGTGGCTAATTTTAGATTGAGGTGGTCCAACATCACTTTTCTTTTGGTTGATATCATTGAAAAATCATTCATGATTTTGTAGAAATAATTATTAAAGATCTTCATTGGTGGTTGGGAGTACATATCTTCTAATGGCATGTGTAACTCTTAAAGCTTTAAAGCAAGAGATAAATGCCCTTCCACCATTTTCCAAATGTAATTTTGTTTCTAAACATCACTAGGACCCTTAAATATGACACATGTGAATTCAAAGAGGTCTTAAATTTTTTATTATAAGGCTTAATTGATGGGATTGGTTTGAAACCGAATCATCAAAGTAGTTTTTTGCCTGCTGAAAATGTACATACATACTAACAAAGTTCCAGATGTTTATTCATAATGGTGCTGATAAATGAAAAATTTATTTATCCTAGGAACATGATAAAATTTCAGCTGTTGAGCCCCAATTTTCAATGGGGCTCAATAGGGAGAAGAAATTGATCGGGTATGTATATATCTCATGTAGGTTCCCAGACATAACAGGCTGCATAAATCTTCCTTTTGACTTTAGGATTACTTAGTCTCTTTCCATTTCTTTGGCCCATTGCTGTGTACATATGTCTTGGCCAATAATTTGTTTATTTCTAATTTAAGTATACCAGGACTAGCCACGGTGATAACTTTACATAGTCACCCACAATGCACAAATTGTGCGAAAAATCCACTTGTTGGGATTCGATCCCGAATCCCTCGATTTCCGCCTGAGTGCTTTAGCCAGTTGAGCTTCCGAGGCATCATTCTCCCCTGTGGTAATTTGTGGACTATACCGGATAATGTGATGTCCGGGTTCGAATCCTGGTCAAGGCAAATGATTTTTTCTCCAAGGATTTTTTGCACAATCAGTTTATTTCTGCTATAATATTTAAAAGCCTTGAATCTTGAGTATTTTGCCTCATTCACACCTTCAAAAAAGATGGTATAGTATTGTTAAATGTCAATTGAAAAATTGAGGTACTTTTCAAAGATAAATTTCCAGAAAAAGGGAGTATGTTATTCTGTTGAGCACGTACTACACATCCTAAGCAATCAGTTCCCAATGCCTTCATGCTGTGAATGGGGTGAAATTGGTGCCTGAAAGGGTTTTATCTTTTCCCCCAGTGTTGCAAATGATCCAGGGTTCCTCAGGTTGGGGTTTTACATGGCCTTTGGGACTGCATTATGCTTGTTCCTACCTCTTGAATTCATAGAAGTTAAGGAGATAGCATTCGCATGTGGAATCACTGACTGTACAAGGGAATTATTTGCGGACTAATTAATTCCATGAAAATGCAGCGTTTGTTTGGTGAGAGCCAAATGTAACCATGAAAACATTGGAAGAAGTACTTTTTTTAGATGACATCTTATGGCATCGTGATTGTAATTTCCAGCTTTTGCCCATAATTTAATGCAGAAGACAGCAGTTTTGAGAGCATTCAATCTTACTTGTTAAAACCGTGAGTGAGGTCTAACTTGATGGATGCTTGTGAAATTTTTGTCCTAATTTTGATCCCACAAAGAACTCCAAAAACAATCGTAAATGAAGACTTCTTGGCTGAGTCATTGTCTGAAATCTTGCAAGGTTGCTTGTTAGTGGTATTTACCATCACATTTTGGGTGGTGATCGACATGAATGTGGTAAATATAGTGCTTGCAAATGAGTAGCTTGTATGTAAGCTTAGAAAAATTATCATTGGTCAATAGTAAATTGGGATGATATTTTCAGCTTTTTTTACATGAAATAAGTGATGTCAATCAACTTATCCATAGATATTCTGCTTATAAGAGGGAAGTTTAAATGTTAGCCCCTACAATGTAGGTATCACTCAAACCACATTAGCTCTGCAGGGAAGTGAACAATTCAATGTCGAGATATAGGGAAAGTTAGCAGAAAATTTAAACTGGAAAGTTCATCTCTGAAAAAATTAGCCTGCAAAATTAAAAGATTGATTTTTTAAACAGCTTTTGATTAGAAATTCGTGGCGACTGAAGATCTTTGCTTACCCCATAGACACTTGCCTGCAGGTAAGTATAATGGTTTATCATAGTCAAAAACTGCTCATTTTAATATTGAATCACTCTCGTCCTTTATACAATTAAGGCCTGGGGTATTCTGCCTCACCCTGGCTTGCCGATATTAGAAAGTAGTTTTGTTTTGGGTATTCTCGTGGAAGAAGAGATGAATTGGAGTCATGTGGGCCGGTAAGGGGTGTTGTATGAGGTGTATGTCAATATTAGAAAACGGCAGTCGCGTGAGTTGGAAGCTTGTGGTGTAGTGGGAGGCGTGTGGATGAATTAAGGCCGCGCGATCCAATTAGTTAAAGTGCCGCATGCCTTGTTGTTACGAGAGTTTTAAAGTAGGGCGAAAATGTTACGGCAGGAAAAAGAATCCCGCGGATAGGTGTGTGGCTGAATAGAATTAGCATTCTATTCCATCGTGTTAGATAAATAATGTTGTGAACTTGATCACGCATTTAGAAAACGTTATTGGTTTTAATGCGTTTTTCTGTGACCCAAATTCGCAATTTCAGTCGCGAATAGGGTGGTTTACTATTATTTTTTATTGCCTAAATCGAAAGATTATTACTCCTGGAGTACGTATTTCACGCTTTTAGATTTTTGAATGACGATATCTATTTTTCTCGATTAAATGGAAAGTGAAAATTTTCAAGCGCGCGAAAACGCGACGGCTAAGTATGGATGCTGGGAAAACTCCGTGTGACGTCGTTCTGGTTCCCGCTGCCGCCAGTGAGGTGACCTTGGGGCGAGGCTTTGAGCGCTGATACGACGTAGGATGCTAGCAGGTAGCTGAGTACCCTGCTAGCTGGTAGCGCTTGGCTTAAATAAGGATTATTAATACCCTATCAAGCGATGGCAGTTTTAATAGGTGATTATTAAGAGATGTTTCCCTGAAGTCTGTGCCTCTTGCAAGCATTTGTAATCTCAGACGATATAAAACTCCTATCTACTCGTATAGAAACTAGGTCCCTGTGATGTCACGTGGAGTGGCATCGCATGGGCGCCAATCTGGCCTTTTTCAAATGAGGTTTAAATTGACCATTAACATTCGTCGAAACTGGGATTTCTAAAACCAAATGATTTGTACATTATGAAGACACTAATGGTGGGTAACGAATCGCAATCAATGCCTTTCGTGTTCTGTGATGAAGGAAACTACCCTATTCGATGTATGGATAGGGAAATAGGTTTTATTTTTGTGAAAAAAATCTTACGTCTACATTAATTTACCATTCGGTAAATGGAAACCAAAAATTCGCTGCTGTCGCCGCCAACTTAGAATGTTCGCGGCGTTGTCCAAGATCCGTTTCGGTACCCCATTCGCTCGATGGATAATGCGAATTTGGGGGCGTCCATTAACTAAGGTGATTTTGGCGATTTTTGTCCACCACTCCCCCTTTAGTGAGATTTGGCTCGACCCCCTCCCTCTTATCTCACGTGAGATTGTCGAAATGCGTATTTTCAGTGTAAATACGTTAATATATTCTTCATTGCGTTGCATTTGTTATTGATTTTTTAATTATTTTTCTTTAAGATTAGTAAAGGCTAGTATTAAGATTACTAAGACCGTAATTTTACGCTGTTTCTGTGGGAAAAAATTACGTGGTACTTGCCAGGACCTCCCGCGTGAGATTTGACCCAAACCCCTACTCCCCCGACTCACGTAATTAATGGATGCCCCCTAGGAGTGCTGCGCAGCGTCTTTGTTGATTGGACGGGTTGCGTACGGCCCTAACTATCCTTGATTACCTATATTTGTAAAAGGATTAATCAATTCCATCTTTTACTTAGTATTGAGAGATTGATAGAGAGAGACAGGAGACTGATCGGAAATAGTGGGTATTTTTTTACTTTCAGTTTGCAATAATGGACACTGGTGTGTAATCCTTCCTTTATGGACATTCGTTAACGCACCTGTCCAGCCATCTACGTTCACGGGTTAGCACAGTTTGAGATTACCGCACGTGAGCATTTGTGTATCTTCGGTAGCTGCCTTGGTAACCGCGCGCAATCTCCTAGGTGCGGAGAAGTTGACTGGAAAACTCAAACAATCTAGTATAAAATGTGAACTTTAACCTTAGAAACACGGTAAGAAATAAATAAAAGCCATAATGTACCTATATATTTATTTGATATGTATTTTTTAAAGTTATATATTCATCAGAATGCTTGCTCCTTTTTTTATGTGAGAGATGAAATTTGTGAAGGCCGTTTTACACGGGGCACGTCATTGCGCAATCTGACGTATGCACGAAGGCGCAGTCTAAATTGCGTCGTGGAAGCCGGTGAATTGCTAGAACGCATGCGAGGTGGCAAATGGCCCCTGCTCTAATTCTGAGCTGGGATTCTCACGAAGTCGAAATTTGTACAGTGCCAACCTGCGTAAAAAGGCCTTAATGGAAGGGGATCTGGCTGGTTGCTAGAGCTTTGAACAGGGAATATGCCGATGTCTATTTGCCTATATTGATTGGTTTGCTGTCAACTTGCATGCATCGGAAAATCGTACATTCCATTGCGCTATACATTTCGTTGCATAATGCTGAAATTTAAATTCGTCGTTAGTAAATGGGTGACATGAAATTTAAGGATATTGAAAAATGGCAGAGTCTGAGGTAAGAACCGTGTAGGGTTCTTGGTTAGAGGATAGATGCCCCTGGGCGGTCTCCTCAGTGGATCTATCGCGGGTAGACTACTCAAGGGAAAAAATTGGGGGCCAAATCCCCTTCTACATGCCTTGCGGGGGGCACTCACTGACTCCCTTGGAATCTACGCGAAAAATATCTTAACACGCCCGTGCACATCATGGGGTCATCGCCCGCCCTCGCACATCGGGGCATAGTTGATACATTCATCATTCTCAATATGGGCGTACCCAGCGAGGGGCAGGGGGCAGCTGCCCCCTCCCCCTCCCCTAGAAGCAAAAATCGCAAGAGTCTTTCGGCAAAATCAGTACTGAATTGAAACGAAAGTATTCAACAAATTTTCTTTTCACCCACGAAAAATGATATGCATTAGTATAAGTTATGTAACTAAAGTAAAATCTTTTTTCGAGGAAATGATCTCATAAACTAATAAAGCGCTGTTATTTTTGTAATACTGGTTTCAGTCACCTTTTCCATGCTAAAATGTCACAACTTTGCTTGCCCCCCTTCTAGTTATGATCCTGGGTACGCGCTTGATTCTCAAGCTGTATTTTTGAAATGATTTGCATTGACATCGCGACGTAATTGACGCGGAGTGGCTTCTTAGGCCACGCCCATGTTCAGGGGCGGATCCAGGATTTCTTTCTGGGAGGGGCACAAGCAAGGCCGTATCCAGGATTTTGTTCAGGGGGGGGCACAAGGATACCTCGTCATACAAAACGAACGAAATGATAATGGGACCGTAATAAAAATATAGCATATTTTTAAGGGTCTGGGGGGGGCACGTGCCCCCGTGCCCCCCCCCCCCCTGGATCCGCCTATGCCCATGTTCACTTACCTATAACCGTATGAAATCTTATTCTACTTCTATCGTTTGCGGAGATGTGATACCTTTCACCATCTAGAGATATGAAACGGCAGGTAAGATATGGTGGGATTTGATTCGCATGCAATGTCGTCTCTCGTTATTTTCTGATATTCCTGTCCTTTTTTCTTCATTCTTCAATTTCCCCTTCCTCGATGATTTAAGGTATCGGTCGGGGGAAAACTTGTTGTTCCGTGTTGATTTATATATAGAGATTACGTTTGATAGGGCTATTTGTGAAAACATGATGGATACATTTACGAATTTAGAGGAAATTGTGGCGATAGAATCCTCATTTTCAGCACGGTCGCGGCGAATTTAGCGTAAACTTACGTAGCATATGAATTGAGACAAAGATGCGCATTTTAACGTATTTTTGGAATCGTATGTTTCTCGGATCAATTTTCTTCTCAATATTTTAACTCGCGGTTCACCGTTTCCTAATATAACTATTTTGCGTGCATATGTTTTTGTTGGGTAGTTCATATGCGCAGGGGCGCAGCTAGGAATTAAGGTTGGGGGGGTTGAGGTGCAGCTAATGGCGGGGTGTGTGGGGGGTATGGAATACCCACCGGGGTAAGCTTTTAAGATAAATGGTTCAAAATGGTGAGTTTTACGGTTTCCTGAGGGATATTTTATTAATCCTTACACTATTCTATTAGTAATATCAATCCAATTAAGTAAAATGGATTAAACTTAAAATTTCTCTGGGCTCTGGGGGGGGGGGGGGAGTTTACACCCTAAACTCCCCCCTCGCTGCGCCAGTGCATCTGCATCTGTGCATCTCTCTCCCCGTGCTCTGGATCATATTGCCTTTATTTGTTTAGTTTTTTTTAGATTTGACGCATGGTTACCAAAAATAGTAAATTTATTGGACACTCGTTGAATAGTGATGATAAATTGATGCAGTATCGTCCAACTTTCTAATTTTAGAACTTTGTCTCCATTATTTTGATTCGTTATTGTTTCGTTTTTTTTTTTCACATTCGAATAGCACTTCTTTCATTCAAATTTTTTTGCGAATTTGGAGATCTACATCTGTTCCTCTGCTATTGCCGTCTCGTTATCAACACGCTTGGGAGCCCTATGGAACAGTTCGTACAACGTTCGTCCTTGTAAGCGGGAAATGGACCAAAAATGCGTATACTTTGCTAGAAAACAAAATCTAATTTTATCTGCTCGCTTGTACATTGGAAACAACATTGTAGATTAATGGTTTGGAAGATTTTATGTCCAGTTTTGAGCCAGTTAATGATGCGACTTATCTCGTAGTGGACTGCATTTGAGGGCATGAAACGATTATTTTTACCCAATGCTAACAAATAATTCGCCGTGGAAGAGAAGGAAACAAAAACTTTCGGAGTCACCATAGCCTCGGAAAATGGAAATCGCCTTTGCAGTGTAATTTATCACCTGTCGTCGGGTATCGATCAGAAAATATTTTAGTAACAGTGGTCAACGATTTATTATTTCACTTTCGATCGCTTATTGGACGCAAAAGGAGCTCAAAAGACTTTTTATTCACTATGTCGGCTTTATTTAAAAAATGTTTGGTATTTCATCGAAAAATACAGTAAATGTTGTTCGATAAAATTATTTTATTCCATACCGGAGTTCTTAATTAGGGTAAAAATATTGTTCCAAGACAATTCACGGGGCCGTGATGTTGCATCCTTTGAATCGCGACCGTGGAAGCGCCCTTCATTTGGCATCATCTCTCGTGCCATGGCCATGAGTAATGCATGCTCATTTTGTCGCCGCTTTTGCAACTGGGGCCACTCCCTCCTCTGCCAGTCTACTGACGGCGTGACGAAGTTGAGCGGGTCGCCTGCTTCACGTGTTTCATTTTCAATCAGCCCTCTGAATTGTCATAAAAGGTGTTACCATGTTGGTAACATGATATTAAGTTCTCTACAGTTTTGGACCGCAAATTGAAGCATTGCAAACGCGGCAGGGATGCCGACTTACAAAAAATATTATGTGGGCCCAAACCGGGGATCTTGCCCCGGGAAATTTTATAAGTAGTGAGTTTTAAGTTTTTTTAAGCATTTTAGAAGAGGCATATGATCAACATTAGAACACTGATAACTCGAATCTCGATATCTGGACATTACGGGGAAAATCGACCAGCCTGACACATTTTTTCTTCACACCCATAACGAATTTTTGAGGGGGCTCGGGCCCCCTCAGTCCCCATGGAGTCGGCGCGGAGAAGATTGTCGTCGGTCATCCTCGCTGGACGGGAGTAGTACTGTAGTTAGAAGATGTAGGTATCTAATCCTGAATAAGGTCAATTACTTGCTGACGCGAATGCGAAAATTGATTGATAGGATAAAAAAATCCTGCAATAAATATATTATTACCCATTTTATTTTACATTCGATTTTTTTCAAAACTGCCGCAAACAGGGAAAGCTTGTAGCGTTATCTGAGATTCGGTTTAAATACCTATTTTCTTTCTGATAAACAAGGGAAGTGTCACACAGAACAATGCTTGGACAGGGTGATGAGGTGGTTTATAAATTCAATTTCTAGCGAAGTGTGCAGAAGAAAATAAAAATCTAGTATTTTTATATTTCTAACTCTTGATTCAATAATCGGTCAAATTTAGTATACAATACCATCATTGAATTTAAAGGTTGTAAGTATTTCAACCATGTCTCCATAATTCTTGGTTTCATCAGCATTAGTGCACTTTCCAACGGAGTGTTATGAGATTATTAGTGTCCTAACATGCCTTTAACTTTTCGATGCGTTATGGGACCAGTTGCCGATTTATGGCTGGGGTCACGGGCAGTGGCGTAGCCAGGAATTTCGTTCGGGGGGGAGCTCAAAACCAGGGGGGGGGGGATTTTTTCGTATAACAGGGTACTAAGTAATCATTTGGCTGACTGTCAAACTAATTTTAACACTTTTTATAATCGAAAAAACTTCATTTGTTAATGAAAAATTTTTAAAGTTCATGATTTTTCAACATTTTGTTTTATTTTATGAAAGAAAATAATTGTGTTTTTATATTTCGGGGGGTCTAACCCCCCCCCCCCCCCGGGTACGCCCCCTAAATTTGATCAAAATCTATAAATTGTTATTAATTTATTAGTTTTTCTATCATTAAATATCTAATATTGTTCAATTTAATCTTCTTATAAGGATACGAATTAAATTTTTGGCACCAAAATGTATTAAAAAATGGGTATTTTAAAACTTTTACGCGGGGGAACGCTCGGGGGGACAATCCAAACTCCCATGACCCAAGCCATAACGCCCCTCTCTCCCAAATTTGATGCTGAATCCGCCCCTGTGTAGAACAGTCTGAGTTAGGACAATATATGAGCAATTTACACAGCAAATTGGTAATCTGAAGTATTTATTCGATGGTGAAAGCTTCTCTTATTATAGCGAAATAAATAACGTTCATTTGTGCATAAGATTTTGGCCAGTGAAATTTATGAGTTTAAATAAAATTACATACGCGATGCTTACTATTTAATTACTCGATTACCTGCTAACACCATGCCAGATATAAGTTAACAGTTTATATGAAGCCTAAAATCGTTATTATATTTCAAATACACGTTTAATAACGTTGTAATTTCCGAGGTTTTGGTGAGTTACCCGATTGATGTAGTTTGAGTTTACCTCGCTCTTTTTGTCGATAGTTTCCAAATTGCGGACATGACGTCATCCTCTAAGTTTCCGGTTATCGTCTTCATATGTCCGCTGGTCCCTAACTGATTGAACATGGAACCGTATGATGTTATTGTAAATCAACCAGTTGTTATAGACAATGTAAGTTTATTAATTTCACGAAGTAACAGTTTGCATTTGAATTATTGTAAATGGTGGACAGGAAATCTGCTGTCAAGTCTGAAAATTCGGTATCATCGCCATGTTGTAGCATTGAAGGCATCTTTTGATTGAGAGACGAAGTCATCGACGCTTGTTTTTATTTTGTTTGATGAATTGGTTATATTTAACGTATTTTATTTATACTTATCCTCTCTTAGGTATGAGGGAATTTATTCGATTTATGGTTAATACTTCGATTTCGTTGCATTTTATTTTAGGGGTCTGGTGTAATTAAGGCTGGATTTGCTGGGGATCAAATTCCAAAATGCAGATTCCCAAATTAGTAAGGATCATAATCAAGTTTTCGGTGTTCTTTCAATAATGCCTGTCTTAAATAATGTTATTGAAACGTTTACAGCATTGGTCGACCAAAACATGTACGTGTTATGGCAGGAGCCTTAGAAGGGGACCTATTTGTAGGGCCAAAGGCAGAGGAGCACAGAGGCCTTCTTAGTATTAGGTATCCAATGGAGCATGGAATTGTAACGGACTGGAATGATATGGAACGGATATGGCAATATATTTACAGCAAAGATCAGCTGCAGACATTTTCAGAGGAGGTTAGTGGAAACAAGTTATGCATCCCATAAAGGCAGGTACCTATTTGAAGATTTGTGACTGATAGCATTGTTAATTTGCAGCATCCAGTTTTACTCACGGAAGCACCTCTTAATCCCCGGAGGAATAGAGAAAAAGCAGCTGAAATTTTTTTCGAAACTTTCAATGTTCCGGCGTTGTTTGTGTCGATGCAAGCCGTACTTAGTCTGTAAGTCCAATGTCTTAAGCAATCGCCCTATTTATAAGCATTGAAGCTGAGAATCTATTTAAATAATGATGAAAGGCTTGTATCGTATCGATGTTAGAGTTTATACGCTGAGTAATGTTCTTATTTTGTCGAAATGTTGGTTATATTGTGTTTTATTTTTCTTATCATGGTCACTTCATTTGCAGTTACGCTACTGGTAGAACTACCGGTGTTGTTCTGGACTCGGGTGATGGAGTAACCCATTCGGTACCTATTTATGAAGGTTTTGCTATGCCACACAGTATCATGAGAGTGGATATTGCGGGAAGGGATGTAACGAGATACCTTAGGTAATTTTACTTTTTTATTTTTCAACTATTTTTTCAGTCGCTATTGCTATATATTTTATACAATTTCCACCTGTTTTTATTTTACTAGTAATCTTTGAGTAATTCCAGATTTGTATCGTACATACTATAGATGTTTTTCTTATGGCTACATACTAATTCGTTGTTATCATTAAAATTCGTAGTTTTCTCCCATTTTTCTTATGTTCAAGTTGTATTACTTCATTGCTTACAACAATTCTTATCCTGTAGATACATGAAACTAGTACTTTAAGTATATTGCTATATCTTATGCAGGACTATGTAATCAGGTGATGATTGGTCTGAACTTGGGGAGTGCGACCAAAATGCTGAGCAAGGGCTCCAATTCATTGTAGTTGTGTGTGCAGCTAAAAATAGGGTAGTTTTCTTCACCAAAGGAAACGAAAGGCATTGATTGCGATCCGTTACCCACCATTAGTGTATTCATAATATAAAAATTATTTGGTTTTTAGAAATACCAGTTTAGATGAATGGCAAGGGTCAATTTTATCCACATTTGAAAAAGGCCAGATTGGCGCCCATGCGATGCCACTTCACGTGACGTCACAGGGACCTATTTTCTATACGAGTAGATAGGAGTTTTACATCATCTGAGATTACCAATGCATGCATGAGGCACAGAGCTCAGGGAAACATCTCTTAATAATCACCTATTAAAACTGGCTAGGTCGGAAAGTTTTCTTCATTTGATAAGGTATTAATAATCCTTATTTAAGCCAAGCACTACCAGCTAGCATGGTACTCCGCTACCTGCTAGCATCCTGCGTTGTATCAGTGCTCAGAGTCTCGCCTCAAGGTCGCCTCACTTGCGTCAGCGGGAACCAGAACGACATCATGCGGAGTTCTCCCATCATTCATACTTATCCGTCGCATTTTCCCGTGCTTGAAAATTTTCACTTTTCATTTAATCGCAAAAAATACATATCGTCATTTAAAAATCTAAAAGTGTGAAATACGTACTCCAGGAGTAATAATCCTTCGATTTAGGCAATAAAAAATAATTGGAAACCACCCTATTATTTGTGGGACTGGAAGTAGTAGTACAAAGACAAGAGATTACTGGAGGAGTATGAATCTCAGGGTTAAGGGGAGAAAATCCACTGCAGTTTTTGTTAGAAAAGTGGTGGTAATATCACGAATATTAAAATAGAAGATCCTTAAGTTGGCATCTAAATGTGTTGTCACCCAGCACACATTGAAATGGGTTTACAAAAGTCGCCGCTTGTGTCGCTGACGTACAAATTGATACGAGTTTCATGGGGAGATATGGAATAGTTAGGGGTATTCATAAAAATTTATACACATGTTGTTTGATCTATCAAATTCCTTACTTTTCCTTGCTATTCCTTGCAGTGACACATTGTACTGCAAAATATCGGATAAATGTATATCGCATTGCACTCATCAATGTGAGGCGGACATTTTTGAAAACCGATGAAATGCGACCAAAGTGGCATCATAAATCAGCTTTCTATGGGATGGAATTGGTCCCCCTCTTGGGTTATATACATTTAAAACTGTCTTTGGCAGGGTCAGGGAAGTTAGACTTGAACCTCAGAATTTAGTTTTCACTAAGTACTCCACTGTAAAGACAATTAATTCCCTTGTTGAGGTGTGACAGAAAATCTCAATCTTATCCCCTTCTGTTATTGATCACTAACTTTTTAAATAAAACATTGAGGCATTAGCCATCTTCCCATGGTGTGGGATGTGTAGCACTTTTCGTCGAGAAGAGGATAATGCCGATTCCAAATTTCTTTCCACCCTTCTCTGTGGTACAAATGAACCTAGGTTTTGGTGGCCTTCTCTGTTAACCTCATGCCTGTATCACTTCAAATAAATGTAATACTTTTTAATCTACATATTTGATTTGTAATCCTTAATGATCCATTTTAATGATCAGATTCTGCCACCCATTCCTTTTCTTTATGCTGTATTTTTCTTTTAAAAAATTGGCATGAGAACTGATCTTGAGAACAGGGACAATTAAAATGCCTATTAACACAACAGTAAAGGAAAATGGGTCATTGGAAAATGGATCTGAAACACCTCATATGATTTTTGGATGTTCCCTGATTAGCCTATTCCTTTTGCCTCATTATTTTTACTCTTATTCTTACCCTCAATCACTAAAGGATACTTCTGCGTAAGGAGGGATTCAACTTCCGGACCACAGCTGAGTTTGAAATTGTTCGCACAATCAAGGAGCGAGCTTGCTACTTGGCAAGTAATCCCCAGAAAGAGGAAACCTTGGAAACGGAAAAGGTTCCTTATAAACTTCCTGATGGCAGCACATTAGAGGTGGGTACTCTAATTTAACCCAAAGGTTAATTTAATAACTTGAGGTCAGGTCAATTAAGTATATAGAAGTAAACACGTTGTCTTACACCATGTCAAGTGGTATGGTTTGCATCTTTTCTTTAGTGTTTTAATAAGCTTTTAGTATATCAGTTATACATATCCAAGAAACTGTCATGTTTTGTACTTTCATTGACTTCCCATCAGATACTACCATATTTCTCCAAATACACCCATGTCTCGTATAGCGCAAGGGATGCGTTCCTTGGGGTCTTTGCGCTATACGAATTTGCGTTATACGAGAGCATTTTAACATAGGGAAGATAGGGATGCGTTCCTGGTAGCATAGGTCTTGGGTATTGAATTTCCTCTAAAACATCTATATTCCCATAAAAAGCCTTAGAAAACATTATTTCTATAAATATTTATAGTTGAAAACATCTTTAAAGATAGTATTCACGCATTCAAAGACTTTTATTCACGTTAAAAAAAATTCTTACGAGCTTTCGAAATTCCGTCCTGTCGTGCGGGTGGGCTAACACCTGCTATCTCAGGGGATCGTAATGCGTTGCCGGCAGTTGATGATTTTTCAAACTAGTCTAAAAACAACTATTGTGTCACCCAGGCCCTTTTGTCGCTCATCCAAATGACAGGAAAATGCTACTTTAAATGCCATTTCATAGCTAGCGGAGTTTAAGAATGATAAATCATTTTAATTTGAAGTCCTCCGAGTCATTAGCAGCTACGTGAAACAGTCTTTAAATGCCTTGAAACCTGACCCAGGTTTTCCTTCCCTGAAAATGAATGAACGAGAATGCATTCTTTTCCAAAAGAATATCGTCTCATCAACACTAAAAACTAGTTGAGGGGGAAAGGAGCCACTTTCAATAACAGCTTGGAGTTCATCAGAAAATGTTGTGGTGGCTGCGCTATCAACACTTGCAGATTCACCTGATATCGCCGCACTGAAAATACCTGCTTGCCGTTTAAATTCTGGAACCAACCGGAGCTTTCACTTAATGTTTCGGAGCGATTACCACTCTCGTCTTTTTGTACTGATTCACCATGAAATTTCCGTATGTGTAGACCGCTTAGTTGGTGCGGCTGAGGTCACTGATATTTTAGCTTCGTCTTTATTCAGAATAAGGCATCGTGAGTTTAAGCTTCCGCGCAATATCGCTTTGACGCTCTCCATTTTCAAAGCAATTGACCTCTCTCAAGTCCTCTTCTAGGTTAATGGTTTTTCTTGATAAATTCTTGATTTTTCTACACGCATTCCTATTTTTTGCCATATTCTCTTGGTTTTTACCCTGTATGGCTCTATCTAAATCACCTTCTTCTGCTGAACTGTATTCCTGAGACGCAGAAGGGCTACGACTGCGGGGAGGGAACGAAGCCATTGTGTTTATGACTCTATAGCGGGCCCTTTTATGTGTTGATGCTATTCATGCGCAACTCGGTCACCGCTCCATTTCTCCCCCGTGAATACCGATGACCTTGAAGGCTTTAGCGTAGACTCTCTACCTGGAAGGCAATCGCCCGGTAACCTACGACGGCAAAAATACGTCTCAAACCGTATTGCTGAAAAAAAAACTCTAGACCCAATGACGAGTAATACTTTTGGCAATTGCGCAGCAATGAATTTCGATTAATATATAAACAAAAAAGAAGATTTGAGGCAAGAAATAATATTAATATGCGTAAATTGATTGAAATTTTGTGTGTACTTAGCGCAAGTTCACGTTTTATCACGAGAGCGTTTAAGATTTTTGATTAGGCTACACTGCGTTGCAATGTTTCCCCGAGGAACGAATTTGCGCTATATCGAAATTGCGCTAATCGAAATTGCGCTATACGAGACATGGGTGTATAAGCCACACCCAACACTTTGGGTTGTCTAACAGGTAAAATAGGTAATACATGAATTTAACCGCATCCTTTTCAATGCATCCCATCTGAGTGTAAAAAGCTTCTAAGAGGCTGAATAAGGGTGTCTCCTTGTGTTGCTGTATTTGTGATTTGTTTAAAAAATATAATTCACAAATATATGGCAAAGTCTTTGTGCCTGTTACACACCTGACAAAAGAATCAAAGCTATTAATTGAATTTCATTATATTGTAAAATAACCAGCCTATTATGGCTTCAAATGCTGCAGATTGTGGGGTAAATTACATAAAATAGATGAATAATGCATTTAGATTTGGCAGATAATAATGATGAGAGTATCGAATGATGCAATTATCGTAATGATTATTTTTTGAACTTATTGTTGTGAGGTAACTGGTTGAAGAAATTGGCTTGGCTTCCTGTATGTGTGTAGCATTATTTTTCTCGGCAAGCATATTACAAAAGCTTATATTTTAATTCACAATGACATTGATTATATTTTATGCAAGTTTGAATTAAATTAAGGCCGGTTCTCAATTCATATTGAGAGAGTTAGTGTGAGCACACAAATTATAGTTAGTTGGTCCATCTCCACGTTATTATAGTCACTTCACTGCATAAAAAGTAATTTTATTACTACACACATTTTTTACTGGTTCCAAAACTCCTGTGTCATTTTCAAGAGGAAATACTACTGAAACCAGTTGAGGTTTTGCCTACGTCAGGTTATGGAATAGAAAAATCATCAGTATATTTATTTAATTACCGTATAAGCTTGTGTAAGAGGCGCACACGTGTAAGAGGCGCACCCCTATTTTGAGGATCGAAGCTATGAAGAAAAAAAATTTTGCGACATTGTTTTTATCCTATCGTGCGGTGTTGCAGACGTATGCCTGGAATTTCGACAGTTATCGAAATGTCCTCTTTCAGTACTATTTGAAAGAGGAAATTTTAATAACTGCGGCGGCATAAGAGGGAGTAGAAAGAGTTCCGATCCTCTCTTTGCCTACGCCATCGCTCTACGTTGCTTGTCCTACTCACGAACAATTTTGTTTAAAAGCTCTCGCAGGAGTATTGCAATAGAATCGCAGCCGTGGAAAATTTTAAGGCAAAACACGACAGGCAAATGGCATGAGCTTTCCCAAGAGATTGAACAACAATCGGGGCAATCTCAGCGCCGTAGGATAATAACCACGACGCAGATTTAAGGCCCCTTGCACACCCACCGATTTTGGACGGCCGGTAAAATATCGGCCGTCCACATTCCAATAGTGAACAATGGGAGAGCATTGGAGCTTGCACACGTACCGACCACACGCCGGCACTGGCAAAATGCCGGTTAGCTGCCGGCTATTGCCACTGTGGATCGCCGACGCCGGCTCAAAAACTTATCAACGTATAGTTTGACCGGGAAAAATCCGGCGTGTGTGCAAGCATCGCTTCGCCGGTAAAATATCGGCCAATATTTTACCGGCCGTCCAAAATCGGTGTGTGTGCAAGGGGCCTAACGGAACTACACTCGGCTCTCCATCAGCTAATGCCTCTGCCGTTTTTTTCCTTTCCGAGACTCCACAGGAAAATATCAAGTCACAGGGGAACAATGGAAACGTGTTTCATCCCTACTCCATTCCACCAACTGACCTTTTTCGGTCTACCAGGTTCAATTCCCCGAGTTTCTGGAGGTCAAATGCTACGTGAGTCACCTTCTGAGCTCGAAGATATCTCGATATTTTTCAGCAATTGTATGACACGCACGAGGTTCTAAAAAGAATTAGACCTAACGCGACGTATATCTTACAGCATTTAAGTTTTTTGAGCTCTAATTGATTGACACAAAGATTTATAGCTAAAATAAGGCTACTAATATTCAACATAGTCCAAACAGCACTATTTAGGAAGAAACAAGCGTAACATAAGCGCATTCAAACAAGACGAGACGGACTGGAAACTCAGGCAACGCAAACTGCGTATATCACATTGCTGCGCCTTCGCCCCTTCGCTTTAAAGGCAACGACGTCACATGCAAGATCGGACGTGTTCTTCCCTTGCTCCTTCGCTCGTAGCTTTAAATACGGAGGGGAGGGAGCCCTCTTCCCCTCGATCTCTCCTTCAGCGCTCTTCACTTATAAGCATTTCCGATTTATTCAATCCACCATTAAGTACAACAATGAGCACACTCGTTCGAATTTTTTCAACCGCAGGTTTTGACACCAATATTACTATATGCAGTATAAATGCCGCGGGATGCCCACTCGTGGCAATAAATTTAGCGCGCGCTCCGGAGCGAATCACCCCTCGCGATCTTTTCAATGTTTACCTCTGGGGTACCGACGTGACGGCGCGATGCTTGCAAGAAATTCAAACAGGAGCATTTTAAAAATACGTCACTAAGGGAGAAACTCGCTTGCCGCTGCCGCTCGAAACCTGCCTGCCGCTTGATTTTGACTCAGGGGTTCAGATGACTGACTCACGCTGAAAATCAAGGCCACTCAGTTCCCCTTGGACTTGCGACCGGGGAAGGGGAGGGGGGGGAGATTAGAAGTTTGTGTAAGAGGCGCACCCCCATTTTCGGCTGCAATATCTGGGAAAAAAGGTGCGCCTCTTACACGCGCTTATACGGTATAAGTAAATTCCACTCACTCAGATTGCAAGCAAATGAAGGTATAATTTTCCTATCCTGGAATACTCCTAAATATGGGAACTAGGTCTTTAGTGGAATGCGAAAATGTGTTAAATGATTTCCATGCATGATTTTGTAATATTTTACTTAGCATTTGAGTGGTCATGAACTATGAAGAACGTATGTATGTGCAATCCTGGTAAAAGAAAAATTAACCACTTGGACCTGGACTTGAGGTCACCCCACTGGAAAGATCTGTTAGCCTTTATTTTACAGTGCCACGCCCACACATATCATACACATGCCACACCTGGTCTATGTATAAAATATCTGATCTTCATCCTTCTAATTTTAGTGTTTTAGGTCTTCTTTTATTCTAGAAAATCTCATGGCTAGATCCTATCCATGATTGGAAGTCAGTTCTTGTCTAGTTTAAAAACATTGAGTTACCCCTCCACATCAAGAGGTAGGGATCAAAGCTTCACTGCTGGAAGTACAGTGGAAGCCCCTTATAACGACAGCTGTTGGGAACAGAGAAATCTGTCGCTATAGTGAGTTGTCGTTGTTACCGAATGCAATTACATCGTCACAAAAAAATCACTCATCAGGCGTCACCACGGCTGTTTCTGCCGAGAGGCGAAAATTGCAGCATGATAGCCGTTTTAAATCATTATTTTGAACATTTAATTCACTTATGATCATATTCACTTGCAATCTATGATCAAATCATATGTAATAATGCAGGATGCTATATGCCGAGGCATTAAGAAGTCGATTTTAAAAGTCCCAGCTTCAGACTCACTCGTACTGAACTGTGCATTATGAGCTGTTATTATCCTTATTTCTTGGATGCTCCAAATATACATGTCATAACTACCAGTTATGGCTATGCATCAGACTATTAAATGCTAAAACTTCGGAATCTGTTCAAAAATTCATACCTTCTATCTTTCCGAGTAGTAATGAAAATGATGGGTGGCTGCTGCAATTGGGTGACGAAAGGAGCGTGATAAAATTTTAGGGTTCCACATGAGCATTGCAATTCTATCTTTTTCAGGTTAACGGCGGAATGAAGGTGGAAGTAATCTTCTTATGCTTCAAGTCTGCCTGTATGAATGGTTTACTATCGTGTTTCAAAACAGCCGACTCAAATGCTATCGGAATCATGAAACCGAACAGCATTACGGCATCTAAAAGCATATTAGTCATATCAATTATCTTCGGTGGAAAGGGTGAAAAACTGTTTCAAATAAATAGAAGGACAAATGATAAATGAAGTCCACTCTTTGTCTGTCTAGCAATATTTATGTTTCGTAGAGATTCACGCAATCAGACGCAATATCAGCGGACGTAGAGACCTCTAGCGGCAGTAGCGCACACTTTTTGATAGGAATGCTGACTGGAACTGAAGAACGCTTGTAGTGTTAGGCGGCATTAACACAATTTTAACGTTTCTTAGTTCTATTAGTGGGTGGGCTGGGCAATTGTCAATGAATAATAGTACTTTTTTATTCCTTCCACCAATCCTGGCATCAAACGCTCGTAACCACTGCGTGAAGATAGCAGCCGTCATCCAAGCATTTTTATTTGCTTCGTAAGTGCAAGGGAGAGTTTTAACTCCCTTAAAACATCGGGGATGGGCGGATTTCCCCACCATGAACGGTTTTAACTTATCTGAACCATCCATATTGGCGCATAAAAGAACAGTTACGCGGTCTTTACTTTTCTTCCCTCTTTTGCAGGGGTCCGTTCGAGTGGCGAGAGTTTTGCCCGGGAGAAGGTTAAAATATATGCCCGTCTCATCCGCGTTGTAAATATCGCAGGGGCTGTAATTGTCCAAATAGTCTTTAAGGACCGGAGCCCAGCCTTCCACAGCATTAACGTCAACACTTCACGTCATGATTCACCGGATAGTTTGTGACGGGATATCCCCTTCCTATTTTTAAATCGTGCAAACCATCCATCCGAGCACTTAAAATTGTCTTCACCAAGCCTCTCACACAAATACTCAGCTTTAGCCTTCATCATTGGGCCGGTGATAGGAATCCCTGCGGCTCTTTGCTGGCAAAACCACGAGAAAAGAGCAGTTTCTAGCTGCGGATACTCTCCGGGCCGCAGGTGTTTTTTGAGTGCTTGGACGCCCTTCTTTAAGCACTGCCGAACGAATTTGTTCTTTTTTCTTTAAAATAGTGAACAATATCGATGTATTAATTCCAAATCGCCTCGCTATTTCACTCTTTGAACACTCTCCACTTTCACAATCTGCAATAATTCTCATTTCGGTTTTTAAATCCAAGGACTTGCGTTTACCAGCCATGGTGCTAGCAGACGGGCGGAATAATTTTTAACCTCACTGCGGAGGCGCGGGAGGGAGATGACAAAAGAGCAATGAAATGTGTACTCGAGAAATTTATTGAGGAAAGAAGAATAGGAGAATACGGAACATGTAGACGTCGACGTTGGCGGAAAAAATGCCGTTTTAAAAGCATTGAATTCCAGAGATGTGGCACGTGGTCAAAAAGTCAACCTGTCGTAATTGCGAATGGCGCAAGAGAGGAATCGAGCCATTATCGCTAATACGAATTTATTTTACATTTAAATCATAGGGTTTAAAATGGTTCCTTGGGTAGCTGTCGCTAATTCGAGCTTGTCGCTATATCCCGTACTCGTTATAAGGGGCTTCCACTGTAGTTAGAGATTTTTCAAGCCTAAAAATGTACCTGTGAAATTTTATTCGGACTCACTTTCCACATGCATCTTACATAATGTCCTTTTACTTCGATGCATAAGGAAAAGTGTGTGGAAAACAGGATGTGGTATAATTGGAAATTATAATAGACAAAGAATACTTCGACAAAGAACAACTATAGCAGGTTGCTGGAAGGCAGGATCATTGCACTTGATGGGCCATAAAGGAAAGGAGGGGAAACTGGCAAGGGTCACTAACTGAATGTGAAGATAGAACATGAGTTTATTTGGTGAGACAAAACAGTTGAGATTATAAATATACGAAGAGGCTGTGGGAGCAATGGCTGGGGCGAGGATGAGCACATTATCCAGAAATTCACGTGTAATTACATACATCCTCCAATTCGCGCGGTAAGGTGCAATTCGGAGTTCCAATAAAAATCCATTTACTAATATGTAAATTTAAAAAAATGCCAATCAATTGAATAAAATAAACAGGGATAAGTTGTGACATTGATTCCTTAAAGTACGTATAAGAAAGAAAATAATTAGCCCACACCGGCACTCAAACCTGGGCCGCATGCATCAAGGAACACTGGACGAGAACCTTTAACCACTTGACCAACGCGGATATTGAGACGTGGTGATTACTCAAGGGGAGTCATGGTGCAGGAAGTCTTTACATGTGAATATCTCTCAAACGCAGGCTAATGTGGAAGAAAACCGTGACACTTTTTCTACCCTACCTATATAGTTTCAGAAAATAACATCAATATTCAGATCCCGAACATCACTCTCACGATGTCTCCTTGTTAATGGGCATAACATCCATCACATGTGCCACAGAATGTACTTGTGAGGTCAACACCTCGTTCAGTAAAACTCATCTTGGAGTTTGATCTGAGAAGATGGCGTGAGTTTGTAGCTGACTAGCATGCCTGACTGGCAGTGGGGAGATCTTGAGTTCGAATCCATGCCAAGTCAAATATTTTTCATGCCGAACTTCATCCTTGGTGTATTTAACTTTGCACCTGTGTGTGTGACTGCTTACTAAGTCACTTGTATCCTGCATTGCTTTATTCACGAGTTCAGCCAGCTATCTAACTTTGAAGAAAATTTGGTTGTTCTGGCGTGATGCAACTCTTTGCAAATAAAATTGTCATTCATTTCAGATTGGTCCTGCACAGTTCCGTGCTCCAGAAGTACTTTTCCGTCCCGATTTAATTGGGGAGGAATATGAAGGCTTGCATGAAGTGTTGCTATTCTCCATTCAGAAGAGTGACATGGACCTCAGGAAATTATTGTTCCAAAACATTGTCCTCTCTGGTGGCTCTACTCTCTTCAGGGTTGGTTCCTTTTGTTTGCTCTTAATGCTCATTATGAATCTCATGATTACAATTATGGCCCTGTTTAGGGTCTGTTTTAGAGATGGACAGATGGCAAGGAAAGTATGTATCGATTATACAGCGTAATATATAATACAACCTTAATTTCCCATTACGTTCGCAGAGTTTTGGAGATAGGCTCCTGGCTGAAATCAGAAAGTTAGCTCCTAAGGACATCAAAATCAAGGTATGAATACAATAAGGATACAGTAATATTTTTAAGAGTGTTAATTTTCTAATTTGATGCTAGCATAAAGATAATAATTTATGATTAGATACTCCTAAAAATATTCAAATCAAGTTAGTATTTAGCATTATTCATAGCAAAGTGATGAGTGAACTTGATGGAAGGCATTATGAAAATCATTTTCAAAGTGGCTTTTAGATATTAACTTGCATATGTGGAGTAAAAAGAAAGTGTGATTATCTCCTGGAAAACAAACAATTAGGTACTCTTTCCTATTAAGAATGTGAAATAATCAATTTAATTAATTACTTTTGGAAAGTTGCAAAAAATTTGCGGAGATTTCTCAATCATTTTCCAAGTCAAGCACAGTAGAACCTGAATAAAAAGTTCCTCAGGTAAGAAGGTTTCCCCTCTCATAACTTTAATTTTGTAGTCCTCAATGAAAGGCTAATTGTGGGCTAATTTTTCCCGGATAACAAGGTCTCGCTTGATAAGTTTTCCTGATGAAGAAGTTGTAGCTGTCATAACCCGAACAACATATGTATTTCTTTTAAATTACATATACCTGCACAGGAAGTTCTGGAAGATTTTTGGGTGAATTTTGATTTTCATTACATCTAAAATCTTTTTATGCTATCGGCGCTGATATTTTTTTCTTTTTTTTGGACTGATAGAAATTACAGTAAATTCTAGAATTCTAAAAGTTTCTACAGAATATCTGTTTGACTGAAGGTTTTCTAGATTTTTTCCAACTTATTTTCAGTTACCCCTGCGAAAAGTATACCAAACAAGCTATTAAATAGCCTTTTGTAGGCACATTTTGGCTTCCATGGTCAACTAAAATAGAGAATATTATTTCTAGTATGCATATTAGTGAATGATAATTCAACTTAATTTGGACAGCAGCTTTCGTTAACCCTTTGAAGGTTACTTCATGGTCTCTTAAATTTTGAGGGGGTGTTGAAG
This sequence comes from Ischnura elegans, assembly GCF_921293095.1. NCBI lineage: Eukaryota > Metazoa > Arthropoda > Insecta > Odonata > Coenagrionidae > Ischnura > Ischnura elegans. Next base: position 116,430,512 of record NC_060248.1, on the reverse strand, counting down.
TGAAATCACGAAAATCATAAATTTTGGTTGATAGGTAGTTGGTGAATTTACAGTGCTGTTTTACCAGATGTCTACTGGTTGGCTACTGCCTTTTGATTTGATGCAGAGACTATGTCTAGAAACAATGCAGATATTTGCCTAACTCTGAGCATTTTTTTTAAGGTTGGGTTTAAAATTTTAATGCTAAGCAATTTTCTCAATATGTACTGTATTGCCTAGATGGTTAAGTTCATGTTTATAGGAATGCTATGTGGGCAATGTATCAATATTTCCTATGAACCTATTCTAACATTAGGAGTATTCATTATGCTTCATTGATTGTAGGCTAATTTTATTGTTGAACTTAATTGTTTGAGTCTGGTAATATGAAGCAAAATGTCTGGTCTTACATTGATGGAGTTAACTTTCTGTGTACTTTAAATAGATATCAGCTCCTCAGGAACGTCTCTACTCAACGTGGATTGGAGGATCTATTTTGGCTTCCCTTGATACTTTCAAGAGGATGTGGGTATCTAAACGAGAATATGAGCAAGAAGGGCAGAGAGCCATCCATCGGAAGACATTTTGAAGGGCAGCTATTGATTTTCATATGCTAGTGGTTGTGTGTTTGCGTGAATGGTTGAGGACTGTGCGGCAGGTATTGATTGAGTCTGGGAGGAGGAGACAACTTGTTGGGGAGATAAGTTTTTTAAAATTTAGAAGTTTTTGTTCAGGTGCTATCAGAAAGAAAAAAAATATGTTGGCTCACTCTTTTCTCCTCATATTAAGTATAAGGTATTTTTCCTTCTCCAACTTGCTGCTTAGGATTAATTGAAGGGCAAGTTAATTGAGTAACGGAAAAAATGCTTTTTGGTAAAAACAAGCAATGATTTGGCTCTTTCCTCATATGTGGTCGTTGGTCTGCTGATATTTTTATTTATTATGCTTTCCATTAAAAAAAAGGCTGATGGACAGATACGTATCAATGTGAAAGCACTAATGCAGTGCTGAAAAAATGTTATGAATGTGGAATATAGTGTGTGCATTGTATTTGGTGATTGCTGCTTTCATATCCACTCACTATCCCGTTGATCAGTTTTTCACTTTCATATGGCTGTGCACCATTCAGCATAATTATTAATGTTTCTTTTTTATGACACTTATCATTTATACAGCCGAAAGCTTACTGTTTTGATTTAAGTTCTATGTTAGGATTGACTTAAAACTGTTTCTAAACTATTGACATTATACAGAGCTCTGGTGGCAGATAAGAAACTGTAAAATATATTGTGCACAGGATGGATGTAATAAATTATTTGAGAAAAAAGGTTAAAAATGGTAACTGAATACAGAATAACCAAGATGTAACAATATTGATAATATTTAATGCTCTCCATTAATATTTGTGCAATTATTATAATTTTATTTTTATGCTTGATGTAAGCATATGCACAAAAATTTCTTACCCAGTCAGGATTGTTTTGTGGATTTCATGTTTATTCAAATCCTGCATAAATTATTTATTATTGTGTTGAATTTACAAGTTTTAAAAATATATATCTGAAAATTACTCAAATTCAACATAGATCATTACTTGGTTAACTCAGATTATTTACCTAGGCCTAATCTATTGCATTTTAAAATTATTTTTTTTTTAAATTTGCACTCTTTTTTATATTTATAGAATGGAATTGTACTATGCTGATGTGGTTTTTATCTTTCGTTTACTACTCATTCTTACTTTCATGCTTTATGGAAGAAATTCAACAAGATGGGGGTAAATTTTTTTGAGTCTAACCTATCTGTAAGTAACTGCCATTTGTTCAATCATGCTATGAGGATGTAACTTTCAATGTTGGACCCTTTAAGTGAGCCATACTTGCTAAATTAGTTAAAAATTACAAGCATACTTAGATCAAACATCTCATTTGTGATCAAATGAAAGGCACCAATGGAAGATTTAAAGAAAGTGTGATAAGCATTAAAGTTGCAGGTGCTGTAGCATGCATTCTGCTTCATTCCTATTGTGTTAAATACTTTATACCAAAATATTTACTGATAAAATGGCACTGCTGTGCATAAATTATGTCTTGAAGATGTAGTCCAGGTTCTTCGTTGAATCTTAATTGCATTTCATGTGGACTTTATTTAATTCTTAGTTCGTATCCTAGGGAGAAGTTAATTGATAAAAAAATTAATTTTTACATCAAAATATTTATAATCTCTCATCTTCATTATGTGACGTCTTTTATGTATTTTTTGTGCCTTAATTTCATAAAAGATTCATTAATTCTGAATTTTGTTGTTTGTATACAGACTTATTTCCCTTTGATTTTACTTATGAGAGCATTTTAACTTCTTTAATTTTAATTTTTTTTTAAATCTCCTATAGAATAGTTGCATACCTATTTAAGGAACTTAGTGGATGGCAAATATTTTAGCCTGACATGCAAGATAACTTTTTTATAAGGAGACTACAGTTAATTAAGAAGCCTACAATCGGGAACTTGCATGGGTCTGCGATTGCTATAAAAACTATTATGATCAGTGAAATTGATACATTAGCTCGCAAAAATACCGAAAGTTTCTCCATTCATCATCAAAAGAAATGAAAAAATTAACTTCAAAATCGAGAAAAATTTCTCTGAGCTCTGCCGAAGCAAAGCGTGACGTCATAGGTGCCTAAACTGCCATTGTGAGTAGAGGAATACACTGAGCACATGCTTTAAACATTGTTTTGAGGGAGGATTTAGCCACTCGTCATCAGTTGTGTATTTGCTGTTAATCTTGGTAAGTTTCCCAATAGGGAAGTACACTAGTGTTTCAAATGCGCCAAACACATTTTTTAAATTAGAATTCAGAATAACATAATGTCGTAAAACCACAGTTTAAATCCTAATAGTGAATACTTGATTCGAGATGACCGTCCGAAATATGGAAAAATTCAAAGGCCGCCAAAACGGGTGTCCATGTTGAATATTGGCCGTGACGTCACAAGGCAGTAGCAGAAGGCAGCTTCTACGCCGTTTAGTTCTACCACTGTTATTGCATAGAAAAATTACTGAATTTGAGGGTATCCGTTTTTTGCTGTCATAAAATATCTTCAGAATATATATGTGGCTGCTTCTCTTTTGAGTAAATGACTTCATCATTGCGTAATATATTAATATTCATTTACGTGTCAACTTCAAGTTTGGAAAGAGTAGTACGAATAGCACATTGAATCTTTAATAAATAGATGATGGTATTTATTTTTCGCTGGGTATATTTTGGCACAATGCCGTTCATAATGCCAAAACTTTTTTTGTAAGAACCGAGTCAAACTAATAAACCTATTTCAGACGTTTGCTGCAAGACTTATTCGTTGCGTATGTATTCACGCCGGCCGGAACGTTCGCCCTTCGCAACTAGAATCATGGGATGTTAGTCTTATTTCCGTGCTGGCTGGTTGTTGCAATGGTTCGCTGTCCAGGATGGGTTCAAGAAAAGATAATCTTGGTTGGGAGAAGGAAAATTCCAACGATTTATAAATGGTATACCAAACTTTGATGTATTTATGGTCAATGAATTTTTGAAAAAGGAGGACAGGTTCAACGCTCCATAGAAATGCGAGACGTTAAGGCTAACAAGGGGAGACCACGTGCCTTGCTCCATCTTTTTCAATTAGGGCCTTAGTTAGGCTGTAATTAATTAATTTTCATGCGTTACTTTTCACAAGTCATATATATAAATTCAAAATATCCTCCGTTACTCAATGGGTCGGTTGGGGTAGTTGTAGCGTGTACGAACGAAAGATTCCCACCCTAAGGACCAGGGTTCAAGACTACATTATGGCATTATTTTTTGTTCTCTTCATTGTGATCATACGGCGTCAAGTTTATCATTAATTATAATTGCAGCAATCATTGACATGAGTCAATTTTTGTATCATCATAATGGCGTTTAGGTATTTTAGCAGTGTCATTACAAACGCAGAGATATGATGACTACAAGCGTTGGTGTGCGCTAAAATGTTAATTTTTTCTTTGCTTATACTGACCAACTTCCACATTAAAAATGAAAACCACTCTTGCAAGAGCACATACCATTAAAGGCTCGCGGCAAGCAACAATATGCGTACAGACATAATTAATAAGAACACAAAGCGAATATAAAATGCCATATATCTCGAACAATTGTAATTCACATTACTCCAAAGGGAGTTTACTTACTCAGTACCTACCTCAGTACCTTGTACTCAGTACCTACCAGTTAACCTCAGTAGCAGTGCTAAAATAACCATTCCGAAATATAATTTCAATTAACAAATAGGATGAAATGAAAGTTGATAACCCTGGACCGGGCGCGCTGGCGTATAAAATACGTCAATCTTTGAAAACCAAGGGTTTCAACATTGTACGTGCATTCTGGGTTAGAATGGTCTCGTGTATTCCTACAATGTAATTTGACTGCCTATATCGCGAGTTTTCAATGTTGGAGGTATTGTAGTTAATTTTTTAGATCAGCAAGATGAACCCGTCACCAGTGGAGTACAAATTACGCCGCGCGACCTGCCGTGTACCTTTATATCTTTATCACTTATAAATGTACTAATTTCAACAAATAAAGATTAACTTTAACAAAAATCGTTTGTTATCATATATGCACATATCATGGGCAAAGTACGCATTTTGCCCGGTCGTGTAAAATAACAGTCGCGCCATAATTCTTTAACCAAACTACTTTCAGTTTACAAATTACGTAGGTCTACGCGGAAGATGCTATATTTTGACTCAACACACTTTCTGATGTGACTGAGGTACCTATTAAGTAAATTATTATAATATAAATATCAATTTGATCTTACAACACCTTCAAATGATCTTCAAAACAGAATATCATCGATAGGTAAAAGTCAGGAGCAGCCTTGAACCATTTATTCCGTATAGCTTGTGCTTAAGGCACAGGAATGAATATCTTCTCCAGGCTTTTGTTTCGACGTCGAGATGAAATTTGTATCAAAAAAAAATTATAATTCTATTTTGAATTCATGTTTTCGGTACTAGACGACATTTTTAGGAAGGAAACTCCACCGATTCCCGGAAACTGTCGCCGCGCTAAAGAAGGCGACGGAATACAGCGATACTCCACTGGTGACTACTGCCTTGTGACGTCACATCTCAATCAAGATGGAGGCACTGTGTTTCAGCGCAACATGAAATTTTCCGACTTTCAAAACGTTTTAAAGTGCATACCCCAGTTGCAGGAAATAAAAGTGATTATACTAATGTTTCTTTTTTAGGCTAAACTTTCAAATTCAGCAATAAAAAAAAATTAGTGCACTTCCCTATGCCACGATTATTACTTGGGCTACTAAAGATGCGACATCGGGTTGACAAGTACAAGTACAAGCGCTTCACTTAGTATGTTTCAGTTATCAGAAAATGGGTGATAACATTGCTGCTCATTCGAATAGTACACCTGAAATACATCTACACACTACCTCGCAAGCCACCTAAAAGGCGTGTGGGAGGGGGTGGTAGGACACCAGCCTTTTTTTAGGACACCAAAAATTGATGCCAAGACCGTCATGGAATTTGTTATAACAAATTGTTGCTATACCTCTGCAGAAATTCAGTATGTAAAAGAAACTTCAGGGTTCCCACTCAACCGTGAAAACCTTAAAAGCGTGAATAAGCCGTGAATTTCGTCTACCGTGAAAAAACCTGGAAATAGCCGTGAATTTCGTCATAAAACCTTAGAAATCTCTCATACTTGATTGCAGAACTACGATAGACAGATTAAAAGAAAAATCAATATTTCGATCATGCTTCAAGGCCGAGTTATGTGCAGATACTGTTCACGCATTTATCTGCACACGTGTATTCGAAGAGCAGTTATGAATTGGTCCGTGTGCCATGGCAGCACATTGACCTCAAGCCTGCGATTGGAAGACGTTAACCCTGGCAAAAAATTAGGCACTTCTTCACTTCCCTGCCACCCTGCTCTCTCCATTTTCCCACTCACACCATTAGCTGGACCTGGATTTTGCTAAGGATAGGTGAAGTAATTAGAGATAGCACTTTCATTGCTGTGTTTGCATTCAAGGCATCTGTTGCGTTTTGTTACATTTTTAGTTAATGTGCGGCCGGTGATTGTTTCATGATCAATATTTCTGCCTAAAATGCCTTATTTATTAACAGTGAATTTGATGCCATTTAGACCGTGAAAACCTGGAAAAAACCGTGAATTTTTAATGCAGTTAGAGTGGGAACCCTGAACTTGTAATACTTGAGGATAATGATCGTAGGCTTACGAGCCGTGCTGTTGAATTTGGCAACGCCATATTAGCGGAGAAGGTAGTCCTATACGACCTATGGTGGTCCAATACTCTTCCTGCTGAAAAATCATAACTAATACTTAGCTGGAGAGCCTTAATCACAGATAAAAACTCTTAACTCCTATGAAAAACAAATAATCTGTTGCTCTTTATTCTTTTCAAGTAAGAAGAGGGGTTTGGAAAGCTAATGCCAATTCAGAGAGCACAAGAAAATCACTTTATTTATTATGAAAAATAACTTTAAGGTAGTTATCTATGAAAAGCATTGGACAGTTAAAGAAACTCAAGAAATGAATTTATTGTTAAATGAAACTTTTATTTCATGATAATGTTACACAATTTCACCATTTCAGTGGTTTCACGAGTGCGAATTCATAGCAAAACAGTCTGCACACAATTCACATGTGAGATCACGAATCGGTTCCGCTGCCATCACACATACAAGCTACAACCTATTTCAATAATATAGGTAAATCCATAAACAATATACTTGCACATACCACAAAAATATAGTGGGAAATAGGCAAATACAATTATCAAAAACTGGAAGTCTTATCCAGTCCATTCTTACATTCTTCACGTACAACTTACAATAACAGAGTTCGTTATGATGAAAACAAGTATTTATTCTCTGATTTAATAAAGCCTTAAATAAGCCCACACAAGTGACGCAGGTTTTCTCTCTACTATTCGTTGATATAGTAGAAAAACAAACTTTATGCACAGTTTTGATCTTGATAGTTTAATCGGGAAATGTCATATCTGCGGTGAACAGCTGAGGTGAACACGCCACTTACAATTTTTACACTACTGTTAGACATTTATCGGTAGCGTAATAGCACTTATTACAATTGAATCACAATGGAACACTGATAATTTCAACTCTTGGCCGATATTTTTCAACCTTGTCAAACTTTGTGCACTACGACCACTGGCACTGATTATTAGCAATAGCTTAACGGGAGTTGTCATGTGGAAAATAATGCTATTTTGGAACAAAAGATGTCCCCAGAAATACCCAATCGGCGAGCAAAAGTTGCATTGACTGGAATTCACCTCATAATACAAGCACAGGCAGTCTTAAGCGATGAATTTTCTGGTAACTACGAATAATTGGATGAAGTAATTGTATGTAAAAGCATAGCGGACTCTAGAAAAGATCAAAATTGTTTTGATTGAAAATAATCAACACGTCTCACAAATGAAGCCCTCACAACTGCTGGCATCTATTAAAAACAATCACAACAATTGCTTCATGTGATGTTTAGGAACCTATGAGTCATCGAAGCTTCATCGGCCGTGGCTTGGGGGTGAGGGAGTTTTTGGCTTGCTTTAAAATTCGTTATATTTATCATTGAATATCTCGCCAAGGAAAACTCATATTTACATGTGTTCTTTGCTGAATTCAGAAAATAATTTTCTGTCCACCTGTGAAATAAAAAAAATCATGCAAGTTCCCCATTCTTTACCTACATATTTTTACATAACATAGTATGGGAAGATTATTATTTAATTGCATATCATATGAATATTTTGCTATTAAGAAAATTGCCAATCTTACTGTATCATGACTATTAGGCTAAAGAACTTGGTCCTTTAGATCCCCTGACAAATGGTCGTATTGAAAACTGATCTTCAGTAATTTATTGTTTTGCTAAGCTCTCTCTCCAACATTCCCATCTGTAAGTCTTGAATGTTGGTGACATCACAACCCATAAAGGTTGCTATGCGCGGTGAATGATCATGCTGAATGATCACATGATCATTCACAGGATCCTGTGAGGAAATTAGAACATGTTCTAATTTTCACTGAATGATCATGCATACGAGGGCATACCCAGTATCATAACTGGGGGGAGCAAGCTATGGTCCAGGGGTGGGGGCAAGCCAAGTTGTGACGTTTTAGCATGGAAAATGTGAATGAAACCAACATTTTAAAAAATACATAACAGTGCTTTATTAGTTTATAAGGTCATTTCCTTGAAAAAATAGTTTTATTTTAGTTACATATATCTTATACTAATGCATATCATTTTTCGTGGGTGTAAAGAAAATTTGTTGAATACTTTTGTTTCAATTCAGTACTGATTTTGCTGAAAGACTCATGCGTTTTTTGCTTCTAGGGTGGGGCAGCTGCCCCCCCCGCCCCTCGCTGGGCACATCCATGCATGCACATAACAGTTCATTTGCAAATTTTTCTGTTATACACGGCGAATTATAGCAGCCTTAAGAGTGTATCATCATCCCTTATTTCTAAAACCATTTGAACAGGACTCAGGAGAATAATATTTTCACATTGGTCATTGCTAGATCATCATCAAGCACATACATATATCCATCTTACTATTTCTTGGTGAAAGCCATGGATAAGTCTGGCTCAAGAACTTTGTGGTAGATTGGGAAGTGGAGCATAAATGGGGGAAATACATTTAAAGGCTGTCTGACTAATCAACCTAAATTAGATTATCTGCATACATGTACTCTCAGCTCGTAAAATTACCCATGTAGGCCTCCATTTCCTGTAACACGCTTACACTCGGCAACTTCTTTCTTCCCTCTGCCATTCGTTCTCAAGGCCTGAGTGCAATAAATTAACTTCCTCTCTATCTATTACCCTTTATTAAGTGTCAGTTAATGAAGGGGCATTATTAACTACTGTTCTGTGGTGTTAAATTTACCGACAGTTTGACCTGTAAGTAAATATCATATCTTCCGTTAGTGCATTTCATAATATTGAAGTGAAGGAAAAGAAGAAGCTTAACCTCTCATATATCATTTTGTTGACATTTGAAATTGATAATGAAATTCAACAGGGAAACTGTGGGCAGTCAGTTTCAATTAGGTATATATAGGTGGATTGAAAGATTACATATATGTTGAGATATATATAAGTGTGTTGACTTGATGCTGACCCTAAGATCTTTAACGCTCTAAAATTTATGAGATCAAAGATGTGTGCTCATGATTCCATCTATGTCTTGATTTTCGTTGTGATTGGAAATTTGTGTGCAGGTGTCAGCGAGAGATTTTTTTTACTAGAAACTATTGGCAGGGAAGCTGCTGCTCCCTTCAAAAGTTACCTCCAGATACCCCAGACATTAAGTTCTTCATCTGGTGCACACATCTACATAGCTGGGAATGGAGCACACTTCCGAAACAGGATGAGGGGTGCAGGAGAGCAGTGTGCCCCAAGCTTCTATGGCCTTCTAGTGGTCCCCAATACTGTGCTAAGAATTCTTAAACCTGGCGGTGAGGATGGTAAAAGACTGATAAGGGAAATATTTTTCCACAAGATGGATGCCATCTACTGGGTGACATCACATCACTGGCACCAAGTCTGCCTATCAAATCAGGGGTGTAGTTCCTGACTTATCAATACTTAAGTATTGCAGACAGAGCACAGGTCCATTCCTGGCCCTCCAAATGTCACTGATTGTAGAGCCAAGGTTGGCCACCTTTTAATGTTTGTGGACCTAATTTTCTAATAAGTATGATTATTATTTATATTTTCCCTTGACATTGGGTGAATTGAATTAAAGTTCCTGCCATTTCATGTGCATCTGTTTCTTTTGATCCAGCGTTAGAGATGTCTTTTTTTGAGTTTATTGTATTTATAACATTTTATTTCCTAATTTTCTCTCAGTGGGTAGTAGCGATGAGCTGAACTGATTCTCCAATCACTTCGTTACCTGTGACTGCTACTCATCAGTAACGGTGATTCTTAACTGTGATTGCGATCCCCGAGGAGAATCACTCTTTAAAGTCATTGGTGATTTGTGGCGCTGCTATTCCTGCTACTTTGTCCAATTCCTATGAATGAGCTCTCGGCAAAAGGATCGAATAAACTTATTGAAATTCGGAAAATAAGGCAAAATATTTTTTGAGGGAAAATTTGATTCTGAGTTTATATTTTGATAACTAAGAAAAGTTGATATGGTAAAGGCATTGATAAGGGGCAATCATTAAAATCCCGTCAGCATTTTTTTAACATATTATATATTCAAACCATCGTGATTCTAAGCGTTAGCTATATATTTCGTAAAGAATATCTTATTCATCATAAATGATACAGTATGTCTTATTCATCATAAATGATGAATAAGACATACTGTATTATACTGTTGGTAGCAGTAGTAGCAGCTGAAGCTATCTTCACTGTATTCACAGTCGCAGTGATTTTGAGTATTCGGTAGTTTAGTCACCGGCAGTGATCGGCTACTTCTCTTCAATCACAGGTAGCAATACATCGCTGATCACTAGGTAGCAGCCTATCACCAGCAGGGCTATCTTCACCGAATCGCTGTCACAGTTATTTCGAGTACATATTCAATCACTGACGGTGATTGCTACTTTTCAGTAATGGTGATTCAATCACAGCGATATATCGCTCATCACTAGTGGGCAGCACTTTCTTCAAGTGAATCCTTCTTTATGTACAAATTAGAATTCAAATATGTTTTACATTTGAGCACATTTTTGGCCAGCTTTGACTCCTCTTGTATTCTTGCATGTAAGCAAGAAAGAATATGCATATACCAAAACCCTAAATTAAGCAGACTTGTTAACCCCTTGAAGAAAGATTTCGTGCTTTCCCAGCGCATGGACTTGGTAAAGAGTTCTCGGGATCGCCACCGGGTCAGGAATTTAATTGTTAACCCCTTCCCTTAGGAATGTCTTATTGAACATCCACTAATATGTATGTATCCCCTTGCGGCAAAATATCCTGCTACCTTTGAATGCTGTACAATTCCTAAGTCCTCACATGGCAGTACTGTGGCTGATTCCGTGAACTTCACACTTACTTGAAGATGTGGTAGTCAATACCAGACTGATTCTCTGTATCTTCATTGCGAATGCCTCCTAGTGAAACTTCTGCCTCCCACCAGTGGAGTCGAGCAGCTAAAGCCACCAGTTGTTGGCTCCCAAAAATCCATAAAATTCTTGTTGTCATTATCACTGGTTGTATGGCTTTTACCGGATGGCAGAATTTTTTTCTGATCTGTCCAGGTTTTATTTTCTTTAATATTGACCTCTTCTCTTCTGCAGCATACTTATATCTTCAATTTTTTATTCTAGATTTTCAGGTGGCCTCTGAATTATCCTTCCCATGTTCGCTATAGACTCTTTGAATTATTATTTGCCCCGTGTATGACATCCTTGGGTGCATTCAGGGGGATTGAGGGCTCAGAGTTCTCCCTCCCACACAGCACAAAGTGAATAATATGCACATAATATTCAAATATTATGCGAATATTATGCCACCACAATGGTATAAAACGTGCATAATATGTACATAATATGTGCATATAAATGGTATAATGTCCTCATAAATTGCGATATATGCGCATAATATGCGGAATATATGCACTGATGGAATGGTATAATATTTGCATATATACGGAATATATGCACCTTTTATGTACATAAAAGGTGCATATAAATGGTATAATGTCCTCATATATTCCGTATATATGCAAATATTATGCCATTCCATCAGTGCATATATTCCGCATATTATGCGCATATATCGCAATTTATGAGGACATTATACCATTTATATGCACATATTATGTACATTTTATGCACAATTTATACCGTTGATGTGGCTATATATATGCACATATTATACCCATATATACCATTTATATGCTCCTTTTATGTACATATTATGCACAATTTATACCATTGATGTGGCTATATATATGCGCATATTATACCCATATATATGCACCTTTTATGTACATATTATGCTAAATTTATACCATGGATGTGGCCTAAAATATATGCGCATATTATGCATGATTTATACCATTGATGTGGGCTGCCATATAGTTGCATATTATGCACATATATACCATATCTACGTACCTTTTATGCACATTTTATACCGTTGATGTGTGATAATATGCAGTTACATTATATTCGAAAATTACATAAATAAAAAGTGATTTCTGGAAACGAGGAGAAATTTAATAAATCATTCATCTAGAGACACCATAGGTACATTGCACTAAAACAGGGCACAATCCTCCTACCTTCAGCGTTGTATCACAAATTTTCAAACATTCAGTTAGGAGTCCTATATCATCGCAAATTTGGTTGAAATAACATGTAAATGACATCTAAAGGCAAACATTCACCCTTCCATAATCGTTACTCATGAAATTGAGATTAAAAAGCACAAAGTATGTCACACGAATTCACTATCACAACACTCGCGATGATTCCTTCCATGACATCCGCATGGTTGAACATCTACGGTCTTTTCTTAACGAATGTATTATAAATGGTCCAAAATGTGATTCCAAACCACAAAAAGGTCTTCTAATCGCATAATTGTCTCTGTAAGTCATAGAGTTGTGGCGAGCAATCACGCAAACGATGTAAGCAAGCCGTTCTTGAAAATACACTCAGAAACAATATAAAGATCATATTGTCACTAATAATCACAAATTAAAATAATTATATGCATATATCATCAAGTATGTGATATCTTCAGGGCGAAAGTGCAGCTCACAACCTGGATCAGTACGTAAGTGCCATAACTTCGTCTTTCCTTGGAATAGCCTTCCTTCACTTTTCAAGCTGGGACTCTGACTGAAAAAGTACCGTCATAATATATACATTTAGGTAATTAAAAACTGGGAATAACTCTCAAAATTAGGAGCGTAATAATTTCAGATTTGCTTGCAAACCCTATGACAAACGACAACGACTCACGTGTACTTACTTTGATTTTAAATAAAGTCCTGTTCTTCATACCATGAAGTTTATTATTCCTTATCGTATATGCGTTACCAGAATAGTACTGTGACATAAAATAGCTCCTTAAACTCATCTTTTCCTCATTAATCTTAGATTTTTCAATATACGTTCAATTCACCCAACTACGGCAATATGGCTACGGCAACAACTAACAACTGCTAACAACTTAGACCATTTAAGTAAGTAGACGTGCCGTTCTGGCGGAACGCTGTGGCCAACATCGCACGGCGGGGAAGTGAGTGGGATGAGGGATCGTGACGTCACGGTTGGGACTGCAGACGATATTCCGTATGCGCGCTTGAGATATTTTAACGCTCATACGCTGCAAAGTCGCTGAAAAGTGACAATATTGGGCACGCAAAATGATTATACACTTAATGAACATGTTTTTACGATGAACTAAGGCATTTTATAGCCTTGACTCTGCGCAAAAAGCTAAATAGATCAAGATGAAGCGAGAAGCGATCGTATTAAATACATTTATTAAGAATGTAATTTTAGTAAATTTGCATGGAGCAATATTCATGAAAATTGGCACACTTATGGGGAAAGGTCCTAAGTTATATTAAGTGTAAGCAAAATTTTACAATTTTGACCTTTTGACCTCACAATGTGGGTCCAAACCACAAACTTGAATTTGCCTTATGGGGTTTAAATGTTTAAAAAGTCGATATAGAAAAAGTTTTAATTTCATTGACCAAGATGTCAATTCTTAGGTTTTTGGACCAGAGAAACCCGAAAATAACACTTTTATTTACGAAAATTCAACCGTTGACCCAGTAAGGCCACCGTCAAGGTCATAAGGGTGGCAAAAGGAATAGCATACCAACAAAGGTGTTGATCCATGGATTTTATAGGGCAACCAAGACATTGGTATTGTCCAAATACCCGTATTATTCACTAATCGACCTCCAAGGTTAATACGGAGGTCAAAGACCATAGAGGTAAAAGTCCGGCCATTGTGACACCCAGGTTTCGACCCATATGTTTTGAAGGGTGCCGAAGTCGATTTTTCAGTTAATAGATCCGTATTGTTGATTTTTTTGACCACCGAGGTCTCAAAGGTCATAGAGTTAAATGTCTGGCCATCATGACAACCAACGTGTCAAACCATAGGTTTTGAAGGGTGCCAAAGTCGGTTACGCAGTTCATTCATCCGTACAACAATTTATTTTGAATTCCGAAAGTCCTAATGGGGGTCAATGATCATAGAGATTTTAGTCGACCGCTTTGACTTTCTGACCGCTTTTGATTCAGATATTTTAAACTTCATTCGCTGCTTCGATTTCCAAAATTTCACCCTCAATAACTTCAATAGAATTTTAAAAAAAGGTGATTGATTGTTTTAAAACTCTAGTTAAATTTGAGGATTCTTTTTCAAAACTCTCTTCTACAACTCTAGGACATTAAGCCTAGGTTATAGAAAGTAGGAATTCATGGTGTGGTATAATTGAAAAATTCTATCTGCAGCTGACGAAAGAGGTAACTAGCGTGTTTTACAGTAACCAAGTGTTTTCTTATACATGCGACTTCCGCAGTTTCACAAAATTCTTTCAGCATTTGAAGACGTACAGTGTAATGTAGAAATAGAAAAATATTTTAATGACAATATTTTTCACATCTGCGGGCAAAAAAACAGCAGCTGTTTGAATGGCGTTACGTATCATGTGCGCTGCAAAACCGATTTGATAACTTGTGATGTACAGGCCTTACATCTGAAGGAATGACTATGAAAAATAGCATTGAAAGACATTCTTCTGCTAGTGTTAGTTTCTTTACTTCGTCTCCATAAATTGTTTTTACTAAAAATTTCTGTATTTTGGAGGAAGATGCAGTAGTATTTAAATATCTTTTATGCTCCTGCGTCTCCAAGTGCTTCCAAATGTTATACTGCTGTGAAAAATAGAAAATTATCCGTTACATTTCACACATTTGACAGAGTAATCGCTTCTGGATTTTTTAATAAAATGAGATTCATTTCTTAGATGATCGTTGAATCCGCATCCTCTTTTCTTACGTATTGTGACAAGAGTATAAAAATAAAATTATGTCATAAATTGTTTTAAAAAATTTAATTGAAAACTCTGTAAGTACACACGTACAACATTACATGAAAATATTTAATAGTGCTATGCTAATTTATAGAGCTAAAATGCTAATGAAGTTATTCAATATATTTGATTGTTATAAAGAAAATTTATATTTAAAATTATTTTAATCCAATCCTCTCTTTCTTTTTAATTATAAATTTGTTAATAAGTATTATGTATTCCCAGATTTTCCGTAGCGTACGTAAATCGTAGGTGTCACTTGCAAAGTCGGCGCTAGACCTTTTTCCACCATCGCAAAATATAAATAACACGAGAGCTTTCTGCTAAGTAAAAAATTATGCATTCATGAAATAACTAAATTACTTACCTTAATAATATGAATGCTGATTTATTGACATCCCTTTTTAGTAGCGCTAGCGCGCATTTCAATTTGCTTCGCATAATTGACCGTTTAAAAATTACTATATGCGAAGGCGTTACCGCGTTACTTCGTGGACGACCGGCAAATTCTTTACACCATTACCCTTTTCCTCTCTAAAATTCCCCCCGTTTACAACTTTTGTGCAAGATTTCATGTTTTTATAACGATGTTCCGAATTATGCTAGATCGCTAACGAGACAAGAAAAAAATCTGCGGAAGTTTACAAAGGGCTTTGTCTTCATTTTACTGCCACAATAATTTTTCGTCGCTGCCAATGCCGAAAAAGGCCACTGTTCATTAATTGTAAGTTCTTCAATCCAACCATGCCTGAGAGAATACTTCTCGTACATAACGCAATAAATATTAGTACTTTTAATTGAAAAATCGCGAAGAAAATGGTCAAAATACCCCAGTGATACAGTGAATCCCCATTCGTAGCCATGCGCTACGACGATGAGCGTCCCAACCGTGACGTCACGCCCCTTTAAAAGTGGGTGGGGAAGGAAGGGAGCGGAGGGGAATGTTGGCCACACGGCGAGACATGGGTAGGGGTGGGGAATGGCGGGTCTAGTTCTTATATGGTCTAAGGCTAACAATGCTAACAACGACGCAACGTGACGCAACGGCAATATGGCTACCAAGCTGCCTACCTCGCCGACCTCGCCAGACCGGAGTATGCCGGTGTGGAAAATAAAACAATAATAATAATTGCGGAGTATTCTGCGAACGATACGAAATTGTTAGTGATATATTAAAACATAATTTTTCACATTTTTTGATACAGAGGATGTATGATCATCGATTTTTACGGATACAATCACAGTTTACGATGGCATAATATTTAAATATTATGTGCATATTATTCGAATTTTATGAACAAGATCGACGGAATATTATTTGCATTTTATGCGTATCCATTTATACAACTTTTATACTGAAAAGAGTTTTCTTATAAGAATCATAATTAACGATGAAATGTTACTAACAACGAAATAATATACATATTATGTCAATATTATTAATAGTTTACGGCGGCATAATATTTAAATATAATGTGCATATTATTCGCATATTATGTGCATAATCGACGGAATATTATTTGCATATTATGCCTATCCATTTATGCAACTTTTATACTGAATAGGATTTTTGAGTTTGCTGGGTGGCTGCTGATTTATGATTCTTATATGAATCATAATTAACGATGAAATGTTACTAACAATGTAATAATATACATATTATGTCAATATTATAGTAATAGTTTACGGCGGCATAATATTTAAATATTATGTGCATATTATTCGCATATTATGTGCATAATCGACGGAATATTATTTGCATATTATACCTATCCATTTATGCAACTTTTATACGGTATAAATTTTGAGTGTGCTGTGTGGGCTCAGTATGGTAGCGTACTGCTATGCAGCATATTCCTGCTGATTGGAAAAATACAATTTAGAGCTACCAATGGCCTCTAGAATCATCTGGTAAACAAAATTGGACGCCTAGAACTAATATTAATTCCCTCCAATCAGTGAAGAGTGCTCAGGTAAGTATATTGGCGGCCACTCTGGGAAATGATTGAGTGCTCACTTCCCCTGCATTCACCTTACGCCATCAGCAAATTGCAATATACCAATTTTTTATATATATTTACTGTGGAAGCCTACTTTTTGGTTCCATATTAAATGGTGCATAGAAAGTCAATGGTTCATGACAAGGTTCCTAGTGGTTGAAACGTTCTAGATTGGTTCTTGCATAGTTATCCCAAAAGTTCATTACATCATTGTTGGGTGAATCCTTGGTCACATACAGTCCAGAATTTTATCTCACTTATGTCAATTTAATATCTCTGGTACTAGATGGCTTTTTCTCATTGTAGTAAATGTGAATTAACTGTTAATTGTTGAATAGGCTGCCAGCCTCTTCCCCTCAGGGTCTGAGAGAATTGAAAAAAAAACAGTGTAAGAACTTCAATGAAGCATTGTGATTTTTACCATTAAAATTTTAATCAGCCCAAAAGACACTATTTTATAAAGTATGTATCACAAAAGTACAGGTGAAGGAGTAGATCTTCTATGTATTCTTCAACACATTCCCATCTACGTGTGTCTGCAGCTGGGAGAAAACTTGTTTTCTCATTGCCTTTATGAAGGGAGTATATCCAGTGCCACCTAGGAATATTCCTAGGTGGCTTTGGTATATCCCCTATGAAAAAATTGTATAAACCTGTTTCAAATTTTAATACATTCTTATACATTGCCATGGTAATGTATAAGAATGTATAAAAATTTGAAACAGGTTTATACAATTTTTTCATAGGGGATGATTGTAGAGAGGATATTCGAGTACATATATGTAACATTATATCCTGAATTAATTCGTATTAAGTTGATATAATATTGATTTATATGCCTAGGAATAATTTCCCGTACATGCATTTTTTATGTTTTTAACTGAGGAATCTATCTCTAATAGAACACAAATTGCTGTTATGGATTTGACTGTCAGAAATTCGAAGCGTTCGAAGCTTACCCAATTTGAACTCCGCGCTCCCCCAGTGTTGCCGACGCATTGCGGCACTCGCCTGGGCGGCGCACTCAAATTGTCTTCTGAGTACTGGTTCGAATAAGCATTCGTTGGGAATAAAGTTTCAGGTGTTTGAAGTATCCCTTATTGAGGTAATTTGTTGTGTTGTCGTTATTTTTACTCAGCGAAAATAGCTCGCTCCCGTAAGTGACCGATTACCGAGGTGTACGGACGACTGCCACTGTTCATTGTTGTAGAGGTATCAGATCGCGAATATCGCCGTTTTATCCGTGTCACAAGTGCTTTCCGCCGCCACTATCTTTTGTACGATACAGTACAGTCATTGAGTGTCCAGCAGGCTGTGATCGTTATTTTCAGATCGAAATAGTGTTTACGATGTGTCATATTGGATTTATCTCAAGTCGAGCATGAAAGAAGAATTTGTGCTGATCTTCAGTTTTGGTTTTGCATCTAGTCAGTGTTCGCAACAACAATCGTAAAATTTGTGGCTCTTCATGGAAGCTGTTTTGGAACTTGATTTTAATTTGAGAAACGATGAAATTACGGTAGGTTAAGCGTGCATACTTCTTGTCAGTTCTTATTTCTTATTGTAAATGTCCTATAGCTTGGTTTCAATCGAATGGTCCGCAATTTTTGATATCCAGTTACAGGACATGTTCTCCTTGGACGAGCGACTTCGTGAAGAGGCATTGCCGCCATGCCCATTCTTGCCTTGTGATTATAAAGATTTAGCATCTGTTGGTGAGATACGGAGGACACTTGTCGTTGCCAATATTGATGAATCAGTGGGTGAAAAATTTTCTTAAGTGCCAATTATTTTACATTTTCCCATGAACTTCCTTCAACTCCTGTTTGTTGTAATGTCTCTGCAGTGTGCGAAATTTGTTTTATTGTGAAGTACATTGATTCTCTAATATCCTCTGGAGCATTAAAATTATACGGACCTTATCTCAATTTGAAATATATGCTTCACTATTCACTCACTTGAAAGTTGATTTATTAAAAACGTCTACCCTGTATCATTCTTAAATAATATGTATCAATGATGGTTTGCTTATGTTACAGGTATCTGGGCAAGAACTGGTTGAATTTTTTGGGAATGCTGGGGAGGTGAAGTATGTAAGATTTTGTAAGCGGAAAGGTGATCCATTGCGTTACTGCCTTGTTGAATTTAGCTCCTTGATGTCTGTTGTTAATGGGCTTAAGCTCAATAATCATACTTTTCATGGCAAAGTCATCAAGTAAGTTTGAAGGCATCAGAAGGGAATGTGATTACAGCATATCTAGTATTTAAACATTTATTTAAACTTATAAAAATGATGAATCGGGTATGGTAAATTTGGTACGCAAAGCTTACCACTAAGTGGTTAACAACAGGGCATTGTTTTCTGATGCCTTCATATCTCTTCACAGAGGATAAAATCCCACCTCACTTTGAGAGTTGCAGCACATCACTCAGTGTGCTGCACATCTTAACCCTGCAGCACTCGCGCGGTATGCTGAATCACGAATACACGCGCGGGATACAGCTGTAGCCCAATGCAATTTCTTTTTAATTACCTCACATGCAACATTTTTTATCTCAAGTTATTTTTTTACGTTCATTGTAACATTACTTTAGGTGAAAAATTAATAATTACTATATTTTTTCCATTAGACATGTTAAAAAAACATTGAATAATAGCATGATTTTAAGACATTTTCAGCTTTAAAAATTTACCTAACTTTGGTTGTGTAAAACTAATTTTTTTTCCAAGATATGAATCATAAAAACCATATTTACAATGAACAAAATTTATTGCTGGATACATAGAGTATTATATGTTTACAATAAATTCCATATTTATACCTAATAACTATTAAAAATAAAAACATTGCGCAATTTGCATGAAAATGAAACTTGAATTATTGATGTTTGTTAGAGAAGAAAAAATATTTAAAAAGTGTTATGTATTATCTTATTTTACTGACGGTCTAGGCAAAGACGGCATACAATGTTGGAATGTTCTGGACACACCTTGTGGCACACAAGTCGCAGCACTTCCGGGTAGATCGGTCACGAGCCCGGCCGCACAGGTAGCACCGGCCCACTCTGTCATCTTTTGGAACTGGTTGAGGTCGAGGTTCTTCTATCCCCAGGATTCTTCGTGCTCTTGCTTTCATATCATTAGGAAGAACTGGGGATTCTAGACGTTTTCTTATCTGGGGATGGATAAGATCCCATGCAAGGCTCTCAAGGAATTTTCTTCTCCTTGTGATTTGATCTTGATTGTTGAACGCATAAACACGTGAAGCATTTATCCCAGATATATTTACAAGATCAAAAAAGAGAACCATTGGCCAGCGTTTAGTGTTTCTTGGGATATCGTATTTGCTACACATCTGATCAACTGAATCGACTCCAACTTTTGTTTTATTATAAAAAGAAACAATCTCTGGTTTACGAGACGCACCGGTTGCTGGATCTATTTGCTGGTCATAATGCATTGTACTTAGTAAAATAACAGCCTTGTTTTTCTTTGGACAGTATGACACAAGAGTCTTTTCTTTATGATGTGCGAACAGGGATGAGTACACCTCACGGACCTTACTCGCTCTTAGCTCCTTGGGTATACCTACTCTGTTAGCTCTCAATGTTCCAACTAGGGTCAACTTCTTTTCGGCGAAAAATTTGTCTGCCAGAGCGATTGAGGTGAACCAATTATCAGTAGTTACGTTGCGGTTGGCTCACACATTCTAGTTGTAACGTCATCTGCTGATGGCGAAACTTTGTAGGGACCTTCAGGTTGTTTTCCCGCGTACACTTCCAAATGTACCGTGTACATCGTTTTTGCACAGACTAGTGAATATACCTTTATCCCATATTTTCCAGGCTTGCTAGGAATGTACATTTTAAAAGGACATCTGCCACGAAACTTTACTAATTGTTCATCCACAGTGCAAAACTCACTTGGCGTGTAATGCCTTTGGAAATTGTTCACGACCATTTCAAAAAATTCTCTCATGGCAGCTAGGTGATCAATTTCTCCTCTTGCATTGCGGTCGCGTATGTCATCAAACCTTAAACACCTCATCAAAAAATGAAATCGGTTTCGACTCATAGCCAAATAACATGACTCAACCCCACTACCACGAAAGTTATCCCATATTCCTTTAGAATTCTTTCTGGCACCACCTAAACAACCTGTTAGAAGCAAAATCCCAATCAGAGCACGAATTTCAGTTTCATTAGTTTCTCGTGCGTCTCGCTCACGTGCAAAATTTTCTGTTTGAGTAGAATGTAAATATTTGTGCTACAAACAATTAATCGAATTATTTGATCATCAAAAAAAATATCAAAGCATTCACGCTCAGATTTGGCATTCCGAGCTGCGGCTTTGGGCCCAGGTAAACGTAAAACAATATTGCTAGCTCTTGTACGAACGTTAGGGACAGAATGGGGGGTCTTTTTCCACTTTATCACATTTTTATCCTTATCTTTGGAAAAATACAAGTTACCTAGAGGCGTATCATCTTCATCATCAGTGCCTACCTCTTGGTTAGTCAGTGGTTCCAAAGCCTCCTCATCCTCTAAATGTATCTCTTCTTCAGTGAAATCACTCTCCCCATCATCACTGCCATTTGATATATCGTCTGGCTCATCATCACTGTCAATGTTGTTCAAAGCAGCTACAATGTCTTCATTGCACAGACGAACACGCTTTGGGTCACTCATAGCACCAACACTCGCGCGGGCTACACTTGTAGCCCAGGCAACTTTGATCGCGAATACCCCACTGAATACTGCACTCCGTGACGTGCTAATGCACACTGAGCGTGTGAGGGGGCCTAACTCGAAGGTACTGAGACTCCTCCCCACCCCTGACAACACATGGCGAAAATACAAAGTAAACAAAATGTCTGGGCTACAACTGTATCCCGCGCGAGTGCCGCAGGGTTAATGGGATGTGATAAGTACAGAGGAGAATGCTAAGTACTCCAGGAGACATCAGACAGGTTTTAGATGACAATCCTGTGCTCATAGATACCTAACCTTTTTTTAATAAATTATGACATTCCTTTCCAATATGTGTTAACAAAGTGTAAAGATTTGCTGAAATCTATTTTTAAATAAAAGTACATTTTAGAAAAATTTTAAAATAGAGAAAGGTGCAAATGACAATAGGTGTCAAAACACCAAAAAAGCCAAACATATAAAGATCTTACCTACTTACCTACGCAGTACATATTAGGCTAGCATATGTGCAATTAAACCAATGCCAAATTAGATTGTACATAGTGCTTCTATTGCCACCATCAGAATGCTATCCTTGACCTGATTTAAGCCATCCAACTTCTTGCTTACTTTCTTATTCAATACCAGTATTACCTGTAGACCCATCACCATCAGTAACCATCACTCCTGTAGCCCCCTATGCTTAGCTTATTAGTCATCCCTCTACTGATTCCCTCGCTCAGTACCTCAACCCGAAGGATGGTAGCACGGGGAGACCTCACCCTTGACTAAGTCACTTTAGTTTCATAATTTTAGGTTAAGAGGTTCAGTTCCTTTTCTACAGCCATCTAGCTGGGGAAGGATTTTATGTGGGGTTGTTCAAATGCTCACTCAAGGGTTGAACTCTTGATCTTCACCAAATTAATAGATTAAACAAATAATTTTGTATGCAGTCACGCACAGGAGTTGGTATAGGACTGGCCTGGGTGGGCTGGCTGGTGACCTCTGGTTCAGGGTATCCCTGATCGGACCCTCAGCCATGTGGGGCCTCAAGGCTGAAGGGTCTAGAAGGCCAACAAAATATTTGATGATGATCAAATATTTAGTTGGCCTTCTATCGTCCTCAGGGCCTAGTTGAATGTAAAGAGTGCACCTAGCCTGTCTTGCCCTATGAAATCATACCTAAATACCCATTTTTGCAATCTTCTATTGCTAACGCGTACCTGTGTTATACTTTAGTTCTGACCGGCTTGTGAACCTAAGTGTCTTGTTATCGTCTAGAAGTCCAGCTTGCACAGCACTGTGTCACAAAAAAATTTTGAGTCCTTAGTTTTTATGGCGAGTGTTGAAGGCATGTTTGTTCAAGAGGTAGAAGAACTGAAAAGACTGTTACTTTCAATTGTAAATTGATATTTTGTTTTCTTTGTCTGTTTATCAAAAAAGCATGCTCACCTAAATGTGTCTTCTCATTTTTTTTTTTGAGAAGGGGGAATTAGCCTGTCAAGGCCTTTTGACCATGTTGCTGCCTGGGCCCGTTGGTAACTTGTCTGCTCCTGCACAGGAGTGCAAATTTAATTGAGTCTGCGTAAATGTATTAATCAAGTGTTCAATTCACCAGGAAAAAATCATTTGGTTTATCTGTGATTCATACTTAGAAATTCTGTTGAAAGAGCCAAATTTACATTGGAGGAAGATGGCTTGCTATTTATAACTGGTAATATACCTGAGTGGAATTGAGAGATCTGGGTTCAAAACTCAGGTAAGCAAAATGATTTTTACTTGGTGAATTCCACCCCTTGGTCTGTAGTTAAAAACTCAACCCTGTACACAACTACATCCACTTAGTCATCTATACCCTTTTTCCGAACTGACGGCGGGTGACATTGAGCGTGCTGGAGACCCACCCACTCTTCTAGCCAATCACAGAAGAGTGGCAGGCGAAAGTGTGTATAGGAGGCCGCAGTCTCTCTCTGACTTCCGTGCAGTGAAGATCTCTCTCCAGCTCACAGTGTTGCCAAACTGCATCTGTGGAGATCGCAGAACATTCGTTCCGCCACCCCTGAAAGTACAGCTATTTCCACGGATTGGCATTGCTGGTGGGCCGGATGGAGGGGAGCGGAGAGGAAAAGGGAAGGGGATGGAGGGGAATGGTGTGGTGGAAGGGGCAGTGCTTCTGATTGGCTACTAGCTCTCTACCACCCACCCGCTGTCAGTTCGGAAAAAGGGTATATGTATCTTGTAATTCTACTTCCAGTTTACTGTAAATCAGAAAAATAAGCACTCATCATCCCTATGAGTCCGCAAAGGGTTGAAACAGGGAAGCAGTGCCATCAAATCAGTCTTCCTTGTTGGCATTATTTTTTAAATCAGTAATGTCCATATTGAGTATGTCAGGATTGAATCCTTGTGAGGTTTTTGACGACTTGAAGATGATACATTTTTATGTGCCTATATTAAATGTCGTAACTATATTAAATGTACATCTATTTTTTCATTTTTGTGGCTATTATGTGCCACTTGTTTATCATTAACTCTGATATTGAAATCCTTTTTGTCCATAGGGTCTACCATTCGGTGGAAGCAATAGAGAAACCATCATATATGAAAGACCCTGAGTCTTTTATGCAGTGCCTTTTGGAGTTAAAATTGCATGTTGAAGATTCTTATAGAGAAGTTAAAAGAGCTGCCAAAGAGGGTAAATATTGTTGGTGGATGTGATTAGGTTAGAAACATTTATTGACAATGTTATCAGGTTTTTATCTGTAGGTAAAAATAATCATATCTATCAGGTGTGTTATCCTTGTAAGAAATTAACTTTGCATTGCATTGAATGTTATAGTATGTACAGTGCAGCATTTCCATGAAGTGAGACATTTTTGAGGGTATCAGTCATTATTCCTTAAGTGGGCTGTAATATTCTTAATTTCTACTTCTATGTATATATTCCTTCTGCTGAACCCAGGAAATATCAAGAAAGCTATTTTTGTGTGATGCAATGAAAAAATTTGGCTCTTTCTTTGTC
The DNA here is from genome assembly GCF_921293095.1 of Ischnura elegans. Lineage (NCBI taxonomy): Eukaryota > Metazoa > Arthropoda > Insecta > Odonata > Coenagrionidae > Ischnura > Ischnura elegans. The sequence continues at coordinate 116,405,687 of NC_060248.1, read as the reverse complement.
AAATCATTGTAAAATTTTCCAGACTTCGAAAAATTAGGTGTTTATGCTTCTTATATGAATATCATTCATGGAAATGTTCACGTTATTTATGTACCATATGCTGCTAAACTGGGTATGGCTATATTATATTTGAAAGTGGTTGAATTTGCTATTGTCTCATTTTATGTTGGGATTTAATATGTGAGTGCGATTAAGATGTGGATGTGAGGCTCAAGACCAGCTATTAGCCGCAAGGCAGACCACGAGTGTATGACTATGAATTATTATTCTTATATGAGTTTTCTCTGGATACTGAGGTTACTATGACCAGGATTACATACCCTGTGAAAGAATTTTGAACACCAATTTGAGTTATTCGACTTGGTAAAAATCCAGTGTTATTTTTTTGTTTATTTTATGAGGAACTCAGCTCACATGACTCCACAAACTCACGAAAAGCAGGCAGCAACTTAGATAGTTTTTATTTTGTACTTGAGAGTTAAGATTTCAATAAGCACAGGTTCAAGTGTTAAAGTTGTGCTATTATGAGTATAAGTCAACTGTGGTGATTGTGGCGATTATGATAGTGTATATGTGCAGTGACTAACAGCAGTAAAAATCTTTCAGTGTCTCAAGCTGTAATCTAGTGTGGATCTACCTTAATTTTTGGATAAATATCTTAATGGGAAATCACAACTCCGCTTTATGAATGCAAACTACTACACAAATGTGAATACAAAATAAAATCCTGTTATAACGCGGGCTTTGGTGGATGGAGTTACTGCCGGCACTGTATGCAATCCACGTCATTACTGGAAAATTCTAGGGAACAAAGGAAAACACCTGTAAAGCTAAAATTTGCCAAAACTTTGTTTGTATTACACATTTTGGAAATGTTATATTGTTGTTGAATATATTGTCCACAAACTTTTTGCGGGAGTTACGACAATAATTTGATATTTCGGTACTTTTGGTGTTAATAGGATGAATTTTGACAAATACATAGTCACTCAAATGTAGTAATCATAATATTATGACACAGGATTCAGACCTTTCACGGTGAACTAATGAGATGAATTCTTTTTGGGTTTCCCACCGGGTCAGGTCTTCTGTTGCTGACGTTTCTATCCCCTGTCCAAGGATCAATGCCCTGAGAAGGATAGTGGAGTTAGCCATTGAAACATTGGCAGCAGAAGACTTGACCCGGTTAGAAGCGCGAGAAGAATGCATCTCATAATGTTATCAGTTTGGGGGGCCAAGTGAGACATGCGGTGTATCTGAAAGCACTGTTTAAAGGAGCGAACTATATGAGATTTTACTGTATTTGCTTTCAATTGCCTTTGTAGGAATGTATTTCATGTCATGTATGTTAATTTCAGTTGCGGAGTATGAAGATTATTGTAATGATAGCCAGCCTCCATCAAAGTCACCCTTGAAAAACGCTGAAACTGCTATAGCAGATATTGAAGAAGCTTTGTCTAAAGTATTGTCTGCACAAAGTTTAATCTCTGTGGCCATAAGTCCAGGTAATTTAATGGCAGAAGGAGCAGTGATCATAATGTTTTCATTGAAAATGTCTGTCTCATATCTCAGGATATTCAGTTCAGCTGATGATTCATTATTTAACCTCAACTTCATGAAGTAGGAGCCCATTTGTATTATGCATTTAAAAATTTGAATTCCATGAATCATTTTGGAATGGAATATCCCCAATTTTCCAATCACAGGTGTTTGTCCAAATAAGTAATATTGAAAGAAATTAAAGTTAAGTAAAACATTTGTTGAGATCAATTGTTGATGATTCTGCTTCCACTTTGTGGAAATTTAAATTTATTATGATCAAGGGATTGAAATCGTTATAATTATTCAAACTTTAAATCTATTTACTATGACTAGTTTTGAACGTTTACTGCATCAAGTTCAAGTGATGTTCTGAATTTTTGAAGCCTGTCAAGGTGAATAACGTTTGGATGCGTAAAATTACACATCACAGTGGTATTTGATAGCAAGTGGGCATCCAGCTCATTCAAATATGTGTGAGGTCGAGGGGTTATTAGGAGAGGTAGCATGGATTTTCAAAGCACACACGGAAACACTTTCACTTAGATGCAACTAGAACTTTAATATCGGCTAGATACAGCAACTCGTGTGGTTCTTCCCTAGCAAAACCTGCACCGTCTCTCTACACTCCCGTCACCCACACACATTCTGCGCGACTGGCTGCGCGTTACTATCCCAACTGGCTCGTCCGTCCGAGTTCCTCGGCGTCCCCCCGAGGGGCAGCACCTTCCGGACCGTCTCGTACAGCCGGAGGATGACAGTCGGCCTTTCCTGATTTCAGGGCCGTCCTCGGCCCGATCTTGCGGTTGGCTGACCTCTTCTTCTACAGCATCAGATTCCTCTTGAATCTGCTCGTTGGCTCCCTGGTCTCCGAGGCTGCATGGGGGTGGGTTGTCATCTTCTTCTACAGCATCGGGGTCCTCTTGAATCTGCTCGTGGGCTCCCTGGTCTCCGAGGCTGCATGGGGGTGGGTTGTCATCTTCTTCTACAGCATCGGGGTCGTAGTCTTGTGGGGGTTGGCACCATGGTTTCATTCGATCTGCACAAAAGACCGAATGAAACCTCCTCTGGGTTCTGGCTGCTCCTGGGATGTCTGTCAGCAAATATCTATCCCTGGGGAATACCTTCTCCACCCTGTATGGTCCCTTAAATTTGGGTGCTAGCTTTCGAGACGTTCCCGTCGCCTGGGCTTCTCGCTCGACTAACACTAACTCTCCCCGCACGTATTTTCTTGGCTCCTTGTGAGCTTCGTCAAACCTTTTCTTCTGCCTCTCCTGACATGTTACCATCCTGCCTAAAGCTTCCTTCCTAACCTCCTCTATCACTTCTTTGCTCACTTCATGTTCATCTTCCTGCAGTGTCACTACAACTCGGTTCCTTAACGCATTCCGCGGGCGGTACGCGAACAACAGTTCATGTGGACTGGCTCCCACCGTCTTGTTCTTCATCGAGTTCATGGCAAATTGAATGTCTTTCAAGCGCCCATCCCAATCACTTCCATCCTCCGTTGAATTCATCGTAGTGATAGCTCGAGTAATTATGGCGTTTGATCTCTCTACTTGTCCATTTGCCCTAGGCGTCGCAGTGGCGTTCTTGATGTGTTTTATCTGATGCCCCTCGCAAAATTCCTCAAATTCTCTCGACGTATATGCCGTTCCTCTATCCGAAATGATATGGTCCGGGCAACCAAACAAGCTAACTATCTCACTCAAGGCCTCACAGACTGGTTTTGACCTCGTGTTTTTCACAGCTCTTAGTACTATGAACTTCGTAAAATTGTCTTGGTATGCGAGGACGTATTCACTGCCTCTTTTGCTACGAGGGAACGGTCCTAGGTGATCTATATTAACGGTATGAAAAGGCGTACCCTCGCGCTTAGCTGGGTACAGTATTCCTTCCCTTTTCCCGCCTGGTCTCTTGTGGTACGCGCATTCGATACAGGCTGCGATATATCTCTTTATCCTTTGTCTCATCCTCGGGAACCAGAAATATCTTCTCAGGTGTTCCAGAGTCTTTTCTTCTCCGTAATGTCCCATATCATCATGGCTCCCCTTTATGATTCTCCAAATCGCATCTCTTGGGACCACCCAACGACTTCCCCCCTCCACTCTTCGACATATTCGATGGTCTCTTACTACATAATCAGTGTGCACTTGCTTATCCTCGTTTGTCTGTGCTGGCTTTTTCAATGTCGCATGTATTTTCTGGAGACTCGGATCTTGCAGCTGCATGGTCAACAGCCAATCCTCCTGCTGAATTCTGGTGGTGAATATTTTTGAGTCAACCCATCTCAGGTTCTACCGCCTTCCCCAACGGGTTTCTGCTGAGGGCGTCTACGTGACTCATGCTCCTGCCTGGTCGGTATTCGATTTCGAAGTCGTACTCCTGTAGTCTCAACCACCACCTGGCGATTCTTGGCAACAGCTCCCTCTTAGTCATCGCCGTCTTTAATGCATTACAATCCGTTACTACCTTGAACATTCGATCCAACAAGTACATCCTAAATTTGTCAACTGACTCTACTACCGCTAAGGCTTCGAGTTCGTAGCTGTGATAGGATTTCTCTGCATCCGTTGTTTGTCGGCTGTAGTATGCCACAGGTCTCAATGGTCCCTCATTTTGCGATTGCATAAGAATGCCTGCTAATCCATGTTTGCTGGCGTCTGTGTGAACCTCATGCTTTGCACTCACATCAAAAAGCGTCAGCATAGGTCTTTCGACCAGTCTTGCCTTGAGTTCTTGGAATGCCACCTCTTGTTCCTCATTCCACTTGAACTCCACTCCATTCTTTGTCAATTTTGTCAACGGATGGCTAATCGCAGCAAATCTTGGCACAAACCTTATAAAGAACCCGGCCAATCCAATGAATTGCCTGATTTCGTGGACATTTTCCGGTCGCTTGAACTCTCTCACGGCTCGAATCTTTCGTTCACCTGGTTTTATTCCATCTGCGTTTATCTCGAACCCCAAATAGTCTACGCGCTCCTTGAAGAATTCGCATTTCGCCAACTTCAATGTTAGTCCTGTCTCTTTGAGTGCTTCTAGAAATCTTTCAAGCTTCTCAAGTCCTTCCTTCACGGTTCTGCTCGGTATCAGAACATCATCCATATATATCAACACATACCCTGGTTTTGTGTTCCTGACAACTTGTCTCATCGCCCGATTAAACACGGCTGGTGCGTTTACCAGACCAAAGGGCATACTGTTGAACTCGAACAACCCTCCCGGCGTCACAAACGCTGTAAGATGCCTTGACTGAGGCACCACTGGTATCTGATAGTAACCCGACGCGAAGTCTAAAGTGGAAAAATAACGGTTTCCCGCGAGGCTGTCCAACTGCTCATCAATCGCCGGCATGGGAAACTTCTCCTTCCGGGTCTTCTGGTTCAGCCCTCTGTAGTCAATGCATAATCTGTCCTCTCCATTTGCCTTTTTCACCAACAGAGCCGGGCTAGCATATTCTGATGTAGAAGCTTGGACTATTCCAATCCTCATCAGCTCCTCCACCGCTTTTTGCATGCTCTCTCTTTTTGCGTAAGGCAGACGATACGGACGTGACGTCACGGGTTTGTCGTCATTCAAGTCAATGCTGAAGCTGGTGAAGTTCGCCTTGCCTAACTCGCTTAAGTTTTTAGCAAAACATCCCCTGAATTTATTTACGAGGTCGCATAGTGCCCCTTCGTCTTGCGTCGTCAGGTTCTCGTTCATGTGTATCTCGTCTTTCTGGATCCGTGACTCCTCTTCCACCTTCCGCACTTGAGAATTCTTTCTTTTACTAAGGTCGGCGTTTTCTCTGGAAATGGTGAGTCTCCCAAACTCCTTTTCGACCCGAATTCCTGGTTGGTCTAAGGCACTCCTCCCTACAATGATAGCATCCTCCTGAGAATTTTATGGGACAATTAAAACCTCTACTTCCACATTCACATCGTCTACTTTCAAGATCATTCGTTTCGTGCCAATAGCTTCACAACTCCCTGATCCAAACCCAACTAAACGCTTTTGGCTCGCCTCATATTCGACTCCTAGTTCTTGTGCAACGTCTCTTCTCAGGGTGACAACATCGCTTCCTAAATCAACGAAGCCAACCACCCTGTCGTCGTTTATCTCTATCCACTTGTGGTACTCGTCCTTTATGACGCAATTGGGTCGTGTGATTTTCCTAACGTTCCACTTTTTCTCATTCTGGGTCGTTCTCGGGGTTGCCTGCAAACAATCTTTCTGCATATGTCCCGTCTGCTTGCACCGGTAACAAATTCTCTCACGGGCAGCTACTCGGCACTCCCTAGCGAGGTGCCCCTCTTTTCCACAATTGAAACAAACGCCCTGGGTATGCGTCCTTTCGCCCCTCACTTCCTTGACTTCAGCCCTCTTGTCAATGGTCACAGGAGGTCGATTGTGAAAGTTTGCCCTATCTCCCAATTTGGCCCTATCAGTGACACTCTCGTATCGTCTTATCTTGCGTAATAGCCCTTCTACATCTTCAAAGTCACACATAGTCAGCAGCTTCACTAGTTCCTTATCCCACATGCCATTTAGAATGTACTTGATAAGGGAGGCTTCATTTACTTCACCACGCCTAGCGATAGTCTTCATCGCGTAAACATATGACTCATGCGTCTCGCCACGCTGCATTCTTCTCTTAGTAAGACTCAAGTGCACGTCGGCTTGGTCCTCCACTGATGGGAAACAATATAATAGTCCTTTTTTGAACGCCTCCCAAGAGTGTACTTCCTCGGCTACGCTATTCAGCCATAGTTTTGCCGCTCCGCGTAACTTACTAACGGATTGGGCTAACAACATCGACTCGTCCCATCCGTAGGCTGATGCAATGCTCTCTACTCGCCTGACCCACTGTACCGCCGTGAACCCCAGGGTTAGCGAAGGTTCAAACTCCGGCAATAATTGCTCTGCTATTTCTCGATAACCCACCATACTTTTCTCAAGAACTAACGATTGCCCATTTAAAAGCTCTCGTTCACGTTCTAGAAGTTTCCTTTCTCTCTCTAACAATTCTCTCTCGTGTTGCAAGAGCGCTTGTTCCCTCTCCGCTGCGCTTCTAAGGACGCCACTCTCTCCGACAGGATTCCGCCAATTTCCCAACGACGGTTCTCTGCCCTTCGTAGGCCACACGACAGTTGCCTCGCGCGGTTGCTCACCGGGTCCTCTTGCCTGTATATCCTCCTTAGCCTTGTCTCTCGCGGCATACGGCGTCGACGCAGGCAGAACCCACTTAGCGGTAGCCTCTCGGTGCATCTCACTACGCTCCCTGGCCACGCCGGCCTCGCTCTCCTGCTCTCGACATGTTCCCGCCAATTCGGTCGCGTCCCTTCCTTCCGCAGAATGGACCCCGTTGAAGCTACCCACGCGACACTCGCCGTCCCACGACGCATTCGTCGGACTGGTCATTGCTACAACTAGAACCACACTCTCTCACCTTACTCGGTCCGCACTGGGGTTTTTGATGTTCTATCTATTGATGGCTGAATGTGCACGAACAACTCCACCGCAGCTCGCTGGTCAATCCCACTTCTGAACTGTGAGGTCGAGGGGTTATTAGGAGAGGTAGCATGGATTTTCAAAGCACACACGGAAACACTTTCACTTAGATGCAACTAGAACTTTAATATCGGCTAGATACAGCAACTCGTGTGGTTCTTCCCTAGCAAAACCTGCACCGTCTCTCTACACTCCCGTCACCCACACACATTCTGCGCGACTGGCTGCGCGTTACTATCCCAACTGGCTCGTCCGTCCGAGTTCCTCGGCGTCCCCCCGAGGGGCAGCACCTTCCGGACCGTCTCGTACAGCCGGAGGATGACATATGTATATACTTTTCAAAAATTCTCTTGTGTGCATTTGATTGTATTATTTGTGGTAATGAAGTTTGTAACATCCATACATTCATCGTGCACAATTTGATCAATTTTCATTGCAATATTTTGGATACATCTTCAATTTATTTGATGATTCTCTGCTGGCTTTTCAATTTCATATTTGATTTCAGTGGAATCGGAACTCCTAAATATTATTGGAGAATCCATTGGACAGAATGACCCTATTCCACCTTCCCCTGAATCATTTTTAAAGTTTATGAATGAGAAACGGGGTTATTTTGAAAAAGAAGACCTTGCCAGCTCCCGTAAGAAAGAGTCCTCGAAAAGTTCAAAGTCAAGAAATTTACATAGAAGGCACAGAACCAGATCTAGATCCAAGGAAAGGAGCAGCAAATACCATAATTACTCTGGTGCTAGTGGTAAATCATTGCGTCGCCGTGAAGAGAGAGCCAGATCTCATGACAATAGATCAAGGAAACATGGGAGGTCTAGGTAAGAAAATACATGTAATGCCTGTGTGACTATAGCTGTGTATTTTTTTCAGGTACATTATTACATATATTTGGCAAAGCTTAAGAGGTTACATACCACTTAACATATTTTGCCCCTTTTGGCAAAATATGTAAAGTGGTATGCATGTGACCAGAGACTACTTATTACTCAATTAAAAATTAATGGTATAGAAAATTTGGGCTATATAGAATTGACGTTAGTTAACATTTACCTGTATCTCATATATTAAGAAAATACTGGGGTAAATTTTTGAAATTGAGAAGCAGGCACATGTTGACCAGAGTCTACTTCATATATGCTGAAAGTTTCAAGAGGATAAGTTAAAATTGAGTGATAAGTCATTAGAAGAGACCAGTTGAGTGGGAGGGATGTGTCTTCGTCATGGTATTCTGAGAGACTGAGAATTTCCAAATTGATTTCAGTTAAACTTTTAGTGTATATCTTCATAAGTTTTAATAATCCATTCTATGTTTCGGAGAAAGTGGGAAATATAACAGATTTTAGCCTCTATAGGGCAGTGGCGCAGCGAGGGGGGGGTTTTGGGGGTTAAAACCTCCCCCAGAGCTCAGAGAAATTCTTAAGTTTAATCCATTTTACTTAATTGGATTGATATTACTAATACAATAGTGTAAGGATTAATAAAACATCCCTAAGAAAGCCGTAAAAGCATTTTGAACCATTTATCTCAAAATTCCACAATTAATGATCTCGCACCTACCACTTATCCTGGTGGGTATTCCACACCCCCAAACACCCCAGTATTAGTTGCACCTAAACCCCCCCAGCCTTAATTCCTGGCTGCGCCCCTGCTATGGGGTGGTTTCCTATTATTTTTTTATTGCCTAAATCAAAAGATTATTACTCCTGGAGTACATACTTCATGCTTTTGGATTTTTAAATGATGATATTTATTTTTCACGATTAAATGAAAAGTGAAAATGAAATGAAAAATGAAATATGTATTACTTTCATTAAAAAAATTTTTTTTAAAAGTACAAAGAGCTAAAAAGCTAGGTGGCTAAAAGGCTAAGGAAGATATGTGAAATATATTTTATTTCCTTAAGGTTTGTGGTTATTTTATGAATTTATGTTTCTGGTTGAGTTATACGAGGGCCGTTTTTTTTTCAACCTCTGATAGGCTATAAATAAAAGACAATTTCATCTAAAACAATAATTTTATTACCAAAAGATTGGTACACTTATGGTTATTTTTCGACATAATCGCCGAAGAGATTGAGACATTTGTCATATTTCTGGACAAGCTTTTCAATACCCTCTTCAAAGAAAGTTGCCGCCAATGAATTCATATAGTCCTTGACGTTGGTTTTAAGGTCCTCATTGGTTTGAAAGCGCTTCCCACCAAGCCACGTCTTCAGTTCAGGAAAAAGATGAAAGTCACTGGGTGCTAAGTCAGGACTGTATGGCGGATGATCGAAAATGTCCCATCCAAATTGTTCGAGAACCCGTTGAGTTGCTCCAGCAGTGTGTGGACGGGCATTGTCATGGATCAGAACAACTCCAGCGGTCAGCTTTCCTCTTCGTTTGTTCTGAATGGCTCTACGCAAACGTCGTAAAGTTTCACAATAAACAGGTGCAGTGATTATGGTCCGGGCTCCATAAACTCCACAAGCAACACACCTTGTTGGTCCCAAAACACAGTAGCCATAGTCTTTCTGTTGTTGAAGGTTTGTTTGAATTTCTTTGGTTTTTTTGGTGAATTTGAATGCATCCATTGTTGTGATTTTCGTTTTGTTTCCGGTGTGTCGTATTGAATCCAGGTTTCATCCCCAGTCACGATTGATTTCAAAAAGTTGCCTCCTTCATCATGATAACGCTCAAGAAACTCCAAAGCTGACGCCATTCGTCCAGTTTTGTGGCCGTCTGTCAACATTTTTGGGACCCAACGTGCACAAAGTTTTTTGTAGCCTAACTGCTCAGTAATAATAGAGTACAAAACAGACCTTGAAACTTCTGGAAATTCCGTAGACAAAGCAGTAATGGTGAATCTGCAGTTTTCTTTAACCCTACTGTCAACTCGTTTAACCAGGTCATCTGAAATGACAGATTTGCGTCCTTGGCCCCCTTCATCATGCACATCATTATGGCCATCTTTAAACTTTCGACACCATTCACGCACAACACCATCACTCATGAAGTTTTCCCCATAAACACGACTCATTCTCTGATGGATTTCTGCAGCACTATGGCCTTCAGCCTGTAAAAAACGAATCACACTTCGCAATTCACACTTGGCGGGAGCATCAATAATGGCGGACATGTTAACGTGGCTGTAGCAAAATGTCGACTGACACCTGAATGTCAACAATGGCGGAGTGTGTAGTATGAGAGCTGCGCAGTCGCCTACAGCACATGCCCGCTTCCTGCTGCCCGCATAGCGTCTGCACAGAGCGATCGGAGGTTGAAAAAAAAATGGCCCTCGTACATGCTTTATTCAAAACATTATTTGCACTATGTAAAGTTATGCCTCATTTTTTTGCAGTTCATTGCATTGTCCTATTGTTTTATCAAGTGTTGGTGGAGAAGAAGATTCCCAAGATTCGGTGGCCCATAAATCAAAGGAAGATGAATTTCTCTGTGTGGGAGTTGATGATGAAACCAATGAGGTTGGCGACTGCAAGACAACTGCTGCTTGTGAGGTAAAGGTAGTATTTGGTTCAATAATCACCATTATGAGATAAGATGAATAATGTTATTACATTTATACCATTACCATTACTTAGGCTGATGCCTAAAACCCGCCACCACTATCATCAGTCTTGCTCCATTCTGTCATTGATTTACGTCAGAATGATCACACATTTGTCATCACTTGCCTCTTCCTGAATGCAGGATGACTTTGGCTAACTCCCTTTGCCTTTTGATCAGTGAACACTGACACCATTTCACTTATGATGACCACAGACTGATGTCTGGTGAAGATTCAGGGTGAAGGTTCTCGGGGTTAGCACCGCATAGATTGGTCTCTGCAGACAACAGTTTCGCCGGCATTGCAGCAGGCTTCTTCAGGTCAATGAAGTGGAGATACGAGGTATCACCCGTCTCTTATACACCCCGTCGGAGGTCGGTGTCTTCTCATTGGTTGGTTCATGGGGCTCAGTTGGCTTCTCATTGGTCCGCCCCTCTTGGTGTTGTCTTGTCTCTCTTGGTTTCTTTCTGAGGACTCTTTTCCATGTGTTTGAAAGCTGGTATCCGTCCTCCCTGTTGAGATTTCTCGGTGTCTTCATTATCTCAATAGCTTCCCTGATGATCCGCGGGAAGTATCTTTTTTCCATAGCAATGACTTTTGCATTGTCGTAGTCGGGATAGTGATTCGGCCCACTCCATGTGTGCTCAGCTATGGCCGAGAGGCGTAGTTGCTGGTTCCTAGTAGCTCTTTGATGTTCTTGGAGCCGCACCTTGAGGGGTCTGCAAGTTTGTCCAATGTATGCACTGCCACAGCTACAATCGACACGGTACACTCCACAATGGTTTCTTGCGGGGACTTTATCTTTGGCCGTAGGTTTCTCCATGAAGAAGCCTGCTGCAATGCCAGCGAAACTGTTGTCTGCAGAGACCAATCTACGCGGTGCTAACCCCGAAAACCTCCACCCTGAATCTTCGCCACACCGCGAAAGCCTACACAAGGACTTGATGTCTGGTGATATCAACTGGCTCAAATATTTTTGTCTTTGATCACCTGAAAAGTTGCAACTTACCTTACTGTGCATTCATTACACATTTTTAGGATTCGAGGAATGAATCTGAAACAGAGAAAGATGACCTGAAAAGAAAAAACTTAGTTTCAAGTTCAAATGAGCCGGCAAGCACTCATAGCCCTGAGAAAGCAAAAACTAGTGTGGATAAGGATGTGAAGGAAAATTCTTCACGGAATCTGAGGCATGAGAGTCCATCCAGGGAGCATCGTTCACAGTCTGAGTAAGTGGTATTCAATTTCAGGGAAAATATATATATATATGCAGTAATCTGAGGAATTTTTAATTCATAAATTTCATGAAATATGGCATCCTTACATTGGGTTAACAAGAGGTGGGCTGAAAATATATTTGTAGCATTGATGCTGAAGGCAATTTGTGTGGATATTTTTCCTCATTTTTATACACTGGTTCATGTTACGAGATTCAAAATTTAAAAGAAGAAATGTGGGTTTTGATTTGTTTACTTCTGGACTGAATCGTTGGAAATCCTTTGAAGGACTACCCGACATTGCACAGCTTAGGGCATTTTTTGTGTGTAGTAATGGAGAACTGAAGTGGATCCAATTGATGAGATGTTGCTCGTGCAATAGCATACTTTTGAGTGAAGTTGAAGGAGAAATGCCAGCCTTAGGGAAAAGTGAAGCCAAATTAACATATTGATTTTTCCATTCTGTCTGAGTGAAAGCTCCAGCAATAGCTTTTTAGGGACCAAAAAAATGATAATAACTTGACCCATCATTTTCTGAATCACACGATCATTTAGCCATCCCTTTCTCTGTTGCTCACTGTTTATAATTATCATTCCAACAAAAGCCAAACATGGCATCATAATCACTGATAGTGGCCATACATTTTAATTGGCCGAAAGATGCAGCCAGCAATGGTTTCAGTGACGAAAAAAGGATGGGCTGAGTGATGAGAAAAGGGATGGGATTCCTATCCCTGGAGAAATCATTGGTTCCCATCTTGGGAAATGATCATGTGAAATGGTCCTTTGTCTGCCATCATTGAACCAATCTATGCTACTATTTCTTTCGGAAAAAATGACTGTGTGATACAGGTTTAAGAGGGTGGAAAGGTGGTTGGGGGTGAAGGTTTTGAGGATGGACGAGTGAAGGTCGAGGGAAAAGGGTGAAGAAAACGTGGAAATAAGAAGCTCATGGATTTGAAATGGTGTTGCAATTGATGGCATAAACATTCATTTTTCATTAATACCATCCAATTGATGGTAGTAGGTAATTAATTAATTACCCGGAAATTGTTCTACCCATTCCATCATATCTGCTGATAAACATTTGGCCTCATTGTGCATAGGAATTTAAAAAATATACATACTGCCTGTTCTTGCCAGTGGAACGTTATGTAATCCCTTATTAAATATGTGAAAACTGCCTCTGGCCTGCTTATTGGCTTCATATTTACGATAATTAGAATTTAAGTGCCATATTTTCTTTATATAAATAATATTCAACCCCAGTTTTCTTTAATGGTTTTAAGCCTCAAATATACCTTCAGCATTTGGAAGAAATATAAATGTAGTGAGTAAAATTAAGTAGGCACTAGAGATAATTACAAATCTGATATGCTGCAAACTCAATGGAAACAGTCTTGATGGTCTTTGTATAGATGTCACTCAAAATGGGCTGCCAATAAAAGGTTCAATGTCTTTCTTTCTTTGCAGAAGGTCGAGGAGTAAGAGCTATGGTGGAATGAGGTCTTCAACGCTGAGAGATTATTACAAGAGTCCTAACTTATCCAGCAAGAAGAGAAGCCCACCATACTCGGATAAAGAAAGGAAAGCAAGACTGAGGAGGAAAGGCTCAAGGTCACCTTCATTAGACCATTACCATCGTCATCACCACCATGGTCATAGAAGTTCCTGGAGTTGGCACTCTGGGTCGAGTGACCACTTCTCAAGGTGATTATGCTACGAGGGTCACTCCATAACTACAGGGTTTGTATAAAAAGTAACCGGACTGAGCTCAGAAAACATATCTATTGGCAAAATTTCTACCCTTTTCCTCTAGAAATGTTCGAAGTAGTCCCCATCAGAGTCGATAACCCTTTGGTACCGGATTTTCCAGTGCTCGAATGCCCCCTGGAAGTCAACTACCTGTAAGGCGTCTAAAGCCCTCGGTGTAGCGAGTTGAACGGCTTCCAGAGTCCCGAACAACATCCTCTTCAGTACTTTCTTGATCTTGAGGAATAGGAAGAAGTCCAGTGGTGCCGTATCCGGGCTGTCAAAAATATCCGGTTCAGTTTGCAGGCAATCAAGGATTTCCGAAGCGACATCAACACCATGCTCCTTTTGCTCACCCATCAGGTGTTTTGGCACCAGCTTCGCACAGATCTTCTTCGTGCCCAGATCGTTCTTAACATTATTGTGAACGGTCATCTTATCAATTCTGACCTCTTCTGCGATTGCTCAGATACTCAGACGACGGTCAGTGTTCAACACATCAAGCACTTTTTGAACATTTGAGTCCATGTGACTGGTTGAGAACGGGAAATTCTTGTGCCACTGGAAGACTTGACTTCTGGATACAGCATCCTCACCATAAACGTCATTGATCATTTGAAGAGTTGTCACTGGCGTTTTCTTGAGTTTGACACAAAATTTGATGCTATCACGTTGCTCGATGGTACGCTCCATTTTCACTCTGACGAGGTCACTGAACATGCACTGTGCTCTCGTGCGATGCTAGCCCTCCAAGCATCTGCAGGCAAGTGACTTGGGTCCGCTACCCTTCCTTCGATCCCCCACCACCACTGTAGCACCAACAACTTGTTTGCACATGCTTTCCCTGGGCGTCACAAGCTCAGTCCGGTTACTTTTTATACAAACCCTGTACGTAATGCACCCAAATTTCTTGACCCCACAACCTTTATTCTTGGCAATTCCAATTTTCACAGTGCATTAACACATCTTTTTGGAATACCATGTCACTTGTCAACATAATCTCCATCCTTTAAAAGCCTTATGCCACCTTGGAACTAAGGCGTGTATTCCTGTTTGGTAAATCTCTGACTCGGCACACTGATAAGAACACATGCAGCTGATTAGAACACATTGATGTCATCTCAGGAAACTAAAACCACATCACCATGGCAGTCAACCTGATGATCAAGTATTTTGTTTTCATTGCCTCAATTTTCACAAGCTATAAATGATTTTTGTTTTGGCATTGGGAAAACTACCTAAAATAATACTCCAACAGATCCAATAATACTCCAATATCTCAAAGCAGATTGGTGCCATAACAACGCTCTATCTGGGTATTGTAAATTATGCCCAAGAAAAGTTTTCCAACTGGGTTTTGAGCAAACTATTTTGGTACCACTTTTTATTGGCTCCTGTTCCAAATCTGGTATTAAGCTCAAGAACCGCTTGAGCAAAGAAGTGATAACTCAAACATTTCCATTCCTAATGAGAATGAATTTTTTTCAGGTCATTTTCCCACAGAGAGAGGTGGAGGAGAGGTGAATTAAGGGACGCACGTCATTCCAACTGCCGTGCACCGAAGGGCCACCGTAAGAGCCCCAGGCATCACCACAGAAGTAGTAGCAGTCGTCGTAATAGTAAGGAGGGCAGTCATAGAGAAAAGTCTCCAGGTGGGAGGAGTCATGGCCAATCTGAATTTGCTGTGGTGAAGGTTTACCCGGAGTCATATGAGGAATACTTGGAGGAATCTGATGTTGAGGTAGGAGGGGAAGAGAGACTGCCATCTTCTGACACGGATGACAGGAGCAAGACTGAAACTGCCTCTGGTGGCAGTTCTCAGAATTATTCTGGGAGCTGTGTGGAATGTGAGGTTTGAGAGGTGAGGGACATTATAAGCACTGATTTTTATATTTACATTGCGGTGCAATAATATTTCCATGGTCATTTGTTGTTTTATGAGGAATCCTCATTCTTTCCTCAAATGTGTGCACTAATTGCTATGTGTTGTACATGATACAGAAAGTGAAATATTACAGAAAGCAATAATTTTTCTGTAATTCTAAGTCTTATGTTGAAAAAGAATTTTTTTATTTGCTACCCTGTGTTAAAAGTGACTCTTTTGTGCTTGATTAAAAAAGTATGAGAAGGATTGTTCTTTTGCTATAATATATTATTTTTCATTCAAACAAGTTATTCTTCAGAATTATATTTTTTTGGGAAAAAAATATTTATAAGAAAATATTCAGAAGCCAAATATAGTCTGTGGTAGGAATGGGATTGGTATTAATTTGATGCTAAGTTAACATTACCCTTTGTCTTTGGTTTCTATGGTTTTGTTCTTCATCGTCTGAAGTTCATTGTTTCTGTTTGTTTTACAGTTGAAAATTATCTCTGTTGAAAAGTGATTATTATAGGTATGCTGTTGTGTTTAGTTCTGTGTTGATTGTTGTCCTTTGTGATTGTTTCAATGAGTTTTGTCTTAGAGGTAGCTTTTGATCTTTTAGATATGGGTCATGTAAATGTTTCCTAATGTTTGGGCTGGAAAAAATTGTATTTTCCTCAATAAACTTCCATATGGGTTTGAGATTTGTTTGTTTGGAAATGCACCTCAATTTTTTATTGACTGTCAATAAAAGTATTTATGTGTTAACATTATTCTGGATATCTGATTCACCAATTCTGATCTGAGCTCTTAGTCTAAGTTCTTTTGAAAATAAGATGTTTTCACGAGACTTTCTAGGATTTTCCATTTTTCTATTGAAGTCTTCATTTGACTTTCATTTTTCTTGCTGATCTATTGATTTGATGATCTTGCATCCTTTTCTTATTTGCATTCATTTATATTTTTATTAACTTGTAGGTCCTTCTGCTTTGTCCTTTCTGTTTTGTTCCATCTTTTTTGGTGACCCCTCATGGAGTATGAAGCTGCTAGACGTTGCTAATATAGAAACTCTTCTCAACAAATTAACATACCCCATGTATACTTCTCAAGTTTTTGCTGTCAGTTTGATGTTGTTACCATGTGCTGCCATTAGGGTGGTTAAGTAGGCCAGTATTGGAGTTGAAGCCAATATTAAATTTGATACTCAGTAAGGAGTACCTAGCACATATGAGGATTTTAATGAAATCTGTTTTTTTTAGGTATTTCATGTGCTAAACTTTCCTTTTACCATAACAATATTAAATTTATGGGTTTCAATGCTGACCTAAGCATAAATTGTTAATTGTAAGTCATGCATTTTTTATGGAATGGAAGAAGATTATTTTTTGCATATTTGTGTTTAAATTCAGCGTTGTTGTAATCAATTTCATTCCATAAAATAAGAAAAATTGTGGAGTTCGCTGGTTGCTGCCACCATGCAACCTAATTCAAAATTCTGAACATCAAGGTATTTTAGCTGCCTATTTATTCTTATGTGAGCCAAATGCTCTCTCTATTTTGGAAAGAATTGTACTTAATTTGATGTAATAATTCATTTGCTGACTTGTCATGCACCCAGTTTGAGATGCTAAATTTATCAGGAGAAGGTAGACAGAATTTCCTAATGTATACCAATATCCAACGATGGAGTTAAATTTCAGCATCCTGCAAATTAAGTTTATAGATCATTTAATGAAATGTATGCTCTTCCAATGCTTGCGAAGTGACAACAAAATATTGGTTTAGGCAACCCCCTTATCACCCCAGTTACAAGTGGCAACCCTCCCCTCCTTCCATGAAACAAATTTCTGGCTAGGTGCATGGGCTGAAAGAGGACGATTTTCACTGTAATTTATCTTTCCCAGCCATCTACCAAATTCTCTCAATGCATTGGGATATCTAGGTCTGAGTGAAGGACCCCGTGGGAAGGTGGGAGTTTCAATACTGGCCTCAACTTTTGATGACTGCACGCAGTGGCCTGAAATCTAAAATAAACTGGTGAAAAATGATATTTTTTCACTTTTTATTTCAATAATAAACACGATATTTTATGATTATGTATAGAATAATCACTGAACACATTAGTAAAACAATTTTATTTCCAATTTTTTAAAACTATTAAGTTCATATATAAATATCTAAAACTTTTACCCTTTTTTGTGAGAATATTGACTAAATAATTTTGCAAGCTGCAGAGTGTTACACTGAGAGCCCTGGTATTACGTTTACCCTGAGGTATCTCGTACTTCTGATTGTTCCAAATTACTCCAGCCTTAAAAACTCCCAATTTATGCTCTCCCATATTTTTAGACTGGAGGCGTCGGCCAGGTTCATATATAAATATCTAAAAAGTACACTAAAGTATAAGTAAAAAGTAAGTAGAGGTACACAGGTACACAGTCATCATGCGCCCATTATTTCTTCGAGCTCGCTCCTCCCAAATAGAAAATCGTATATATGCCTGCACGAGGGCGTACCCAGGCAGTGGTGCAGTGAGGGGGGGGGTTTTGGGGCATAAAACCCCCCCCCAGAGCTCACAGAAATTTTTAAGGTGAAGCTATTTTACTGAAATGAATAAGGTGAAGTTTTTTTAAGCTATTTTACTGAAATGAATTAATATTACTTATACAATAGTGTGAGGATAAATAAATATCCCTCAGAAGGCCGTAAAACTAATCATTAATCTTATTTTTTTTTCTGGCGGAGTGCCTCCGCACCTCCCGCTTATCCTGGAGGGTATGCCATGCCCCCAGGCACCCCAGTATTATTTGCGCCCGACAGTGGCGCTGCGAGCTCAAAGAAATGTTTAAGTTAAATCTATTTTACTTAATTGGATTAATAATGCTTATAGAATAGTGTGAGGATTAATAAAATATCCCTCAGAAGACAGTAAAAATCACCATTTTGAACCATTAATCTTAATTTTTTTCCGGCGGAAGGCCTCCACACCCACCACTCACCCCGGCGGATATGCAATACCCTCAAACCCCATAGTATTAGTTGCGCCTGAAAACCCCCCTAGCCTTAATTCCTAGCTGCGCCCCTGTACCCAGGATCATAACTAGAGGGGGCCAAGCCATGGTTTTTCACAGTGGTGCCGACTCCATGGGGCCTGAGGGGGCCCAAGCCCCCTCAAAAATTCGTTATGGGTGTGAGGAAAAAATGCGTCAGGCTTGTCGATTTCCTCGGAGTGACCAGATATCGATATTCGAATTATCAGGGTTCTAATGTTGATCATACGACTCTTCTGAAATGCTTAAAAATCTTAAAACTCACTACTTATAAAATTTCCCGGGTCAAGATCCCCTGTTTGGGCCCCCCCAATATTTTTTGTAAGTCGCCATCCCTGGTTGTTCAAGTTGTAACTTTTTAGCATGGAAAAGGTGATTGAAACCAACATTTTAAGAAAATTATAACAGCGCATTATTAGTTTTAAAAATTATTTGCTTGCATAAAAATAGTTTTATATTGGTTACATATCGTATACTAATATCGTTTTTCGTGGGTTTAAAGAAAATTTGTTGAAAACTTTCGTTTGATTCCAGTCCCGATTTTACTTTGCGATTTTGACATTTGACATTTTTGCTTTGACATTTGCGATTTTTGCTTCTAGTCGGGGGTTGCTGCCCCCTGTTCCGGGGGCTGGGTACGCCCGTGTGTCTGTTGTCAAAAATGGGACTTTAGTTGCGAGGTTAATGCCAGTGCAAGAGCTCACTGTCAGTAGTGCGTAACTCGAAGTGTGGTGGACATTGCGGTTTAATGGCGCTTTCCATGCGATTCATGTGCCTTTCAACTCGATGAGTCAAATGTGAACTTCTTTTGCTTCCGGCCTTGGGCAGCTTACCCTCAGCTAGTCGCGATATGACGACGTACGGGCGAAGTGTTGGTGAACCGCGGACTTCGGCCAGAGCACCACATTGCTCGGAGGAGTAGTTTGATGTGTGTATGAAGTTTTCCCGGGTTTCCAACCGTGTAAGTGGCATCGTGGTCGGCGACGTTTCCGAGGTCCACTCGTTCTCACGGCTGGATCATCAACTCAGGACTGATCCAGCTCAAGAGTGGCTCTCCTCAACGTGGGCAAACATGGAGCATACCTTCAGGTTGAAATCCCGAGAAATTTTTCTGCGCAAAATTCCCCGGGAAAGCATCCGAACATGAAGGGTACTACTTCGTAGTGCTTTTAAGGCTTCCATTATCGGTACAGTGCGAAGTGAAACGATGTTTTTTTCGTGTTATCTGTGTTTCGTACTATTTCTAGTGATACGTGGTTAGAATATTTGGCCTCTGATAGAAGTGTTTCGGGTTTATATCCGTGTGAAGACTTTGGATTCCGCTTACCCGAAAATCTTCGCGATGCGAGGTGGCCAAGGGAAAGGAACTGACGCTCCCTTACCTACCATGACTTTCACACCTGTGGCTTATTCCGTGATGAGCCCTACTCTAACCTCTAAAAGACAGCTTTCGGGTTGAGTTACTGTTTCAGTGTCTGAAATGCGAGTTTTAGTTATGTGTGGCCTGAATGAGAAGTTATGTGAAAAATCATTGCTGAACTAATAACAGTTGTGTTGTGTTGGTTGTTGCCACTTTATTGTGTTGGAATAAATATGGTGGTGAAATTTTAAATGTGCACTTCCTCAAATCTTCCGACTTGGAGGACTTTTTGGTGAGCGGTATGTAAGAATATTTTTTATTCTTGTAGTTTGTTAGCATCTTTCGAAAATCTCAGCGCCTCTGCGGTGTGAAATATTGTTGCCCGTGCATATTGTCAGAATAAGACATAGCGGTTGGGGGTGATTCTTCATCGTGAAGAGGTCACCTCCCGAGTGTTTCTGAAATCAGCCGAATTGAGCTCCTAGCACTGTCAGATTAGGCTTGGACTATTTTACAGGCAAAATAAGTAGTCTCAGATATCCCTTTCCATGTGTGAAATAAGGTCGTTGTTAGGTTTGATATGCGAAGAGAAGTAGTGACTTTTGGACACACAGTTATTATTTTTTAACATTTTTTGTTTTTCCTGGGGAAATTAAAACTTTCATTCGAGAGCCCACGGGCGTACCCAGCGAGGGGCAGGAGGGGGCAGCTGCCCCCCCCCCCCCCCAGAAGCAAAAATCGCGAATGTCTTTAAGGAAAATAATATTTTTTCAAGCAAATAATTTGAAAAACTAATAAAGAGCTGATACAGATTCTTTAAAATGTTGATTTCATTCACCTTTTCCATGCTTAAATCTCACCGACAACTCGAACAACCATGGCTTGTTCCCCCCCACCCCACTAGTTTTGATCCTGAGTACGCCCTTGCGAGAGCCACGTAAGATAGAACCATTTGCTTAATTTTTCCAGAATATTCAGAGGGGGAATTGCAGCCCCCTCCCCGGCACCCTCTTCGTCCATTAGTGCCTCTCAAGTGCTTCATCCTTATTCCAACTATCTGGTCCCCATTAGAAGTGCATACGGATCCCTCCTGCCTGTACTCCCTACAGGCGGCACTAACCGCTACCGCCAGAACGATCATTTATTGCAACGAATCACTGTTTAGAACTCACCCTACCTCCTTGAAATTAGCTCATATTATGCGGAATAAATCCCGTTAAACTATAGACTGCATCTCAAATATGAACAAATTGCTTCTTTTTTTATTTCGGTGTATATTTTTACTATTTTAGGTGCAGGTGAATGTTGAAATTTTGTTATGCTGTGCTATGAAAATGTCGACGACCGGCCGAGAGAGTCATGCGGCATCTCGCAGAGTTTTACCCTGAGCTTCGTACCATTGAAATTCAATAACATGCATCTCAATATGACTGATCGCAAAAGACCCTGATACGAATTCTCTAAAGGTCTTTGGTCGTATCTGCGTTAGCGTCTGACCTGTCATTTGGTTCAGTGTTGTCGGGGTAACTGTAAACTTAGCCGACGTACTTGGCATTGAAGCATCTACACCTTGAAGCATTGTAGAAGGCACTGTCGTTTCATTTCACAGTCGTTGTGGATAGTCAGGCTTTTGATATAAAGCTTGCAGATCGTATTTTCGTGTCGGCTGCGTGGACTCTGCCCTTCAATTTGGGTTTTTTCTTCCATTTCAAACATCCTGGAACAGAGCTGGTCTGGGAGGGTGATAAGTGACGAATGGATTCGCAATTTTTATTTTCTGAAATTCAACTCTGAGCTTGCATAACGGGAAGTTGTGACATATTTGTACTTACCTTTCGACTACCTTTTCTGCCTCGCCCATATCCGCTTCATTGCCCCTAACCATACGTTGTATGTGCGTTATATCACCGCCTATTCTCTTTTCCTTCACAATCTCAAAGCTGAATTCCATGAGGCATATCGGAGCAGAATCAAAGCTGAATTTAGAACCAACTAAACCTTGGGCGAAAGAAATTCTTACTCATCTATTTTTCGGCGTCTTCGTGTAATAAGTTCGCCGAAACATTAAAAGAAATCGAGTCAACTGAGTTCAAAGCAATTGTGTTCAACTCAAGCGCTTAAAAATTTCCAACAATGTGTTTTATATCTTGATTTGATTATATTTTGATGTGACTTGTATTTACATATTCTTACTATTATCTTTTCTCTCAAGATCTGAATTTTTGTTAGTTTTCCATGTACCACTGGTTGTTTTTTCATTGTCTTTATTTTCATTCTAAAATGACTTATAAAATTCGGAGTAGTTTTGTGCGTGGGAATTCCGCGTTCGCATAGGTATCATCATTAGATCACGGCTATAATGTATGCTGACGCGTGATATCTACTTTTCCTGAATTGATTTACTGCCTTTTCGAGTTTAGTAATGCACTGATATGCTTGAAATAAAATAGGAGTGACTCTATCTCTACCCATCACCCAAGGGATTTTTATGTAAGGACGAAATAACGTATATATTTTTTGCGACTGTACTTGTACCTTTTCGCTTGACCTTATAAGTTTCGTACGTAAAAGACAGAGTTTTCGTTTCGTGACCAACTAAAATTTCATCTGAGGGTTGTTTTCTTGCTATTTTATGCGCAATAAACCTTTATTACCCAGCGTAGCCTAATGTATCTTAAAATATGAGTTGCTGACAGTGGAATATTACTCCTTCGCGTTTGGTTCTGGGCACTTCTTTAGGTGATTGATGTTCTATTGTAGTGTGCGTTGAAGAGGGATTGATGAAGGGGGCTAATTAAGCAGAAAATAAGCAAATGAATTGAATGATACTATTCTTGAGGCCAATTCTATTCATGATTAACAAATAAAATGCGAGGAGTGATAGAAACGAAAAAAATGTAAGTGTAAAATTACCAGAAGGTTAAATGACACGCGCCTCTATGTTGCGAGATTATTTTTTTATGTTAAGAGATTTCTTATTCGCCTATTTCTGGACTAGGCCACCCTTTTATGAGATCCAAACGATAACGGGCGGGTAGTTAACTTGGAATTAAGAGCTAACTAAGCGGCTATGTGTACGCTAAGGAGACATACACCAGGGAGAAACAGAGAATAAAAGTGTCACTGAAATGATGGGGAGTGAATTTGACGTGAGCCGTTGTGTGTATTAATGGTCCAAGGGGATATCAAATTACTAGCAGGCCACCTTGCGTTGCTCGGGAAGGATAGTACTCAGAGAAGTGGGTCACTTGGAACTTACAATTAGAATTCATACCCAGTCAACACAACAATTATGGCCACACTGGGGCCGAATTGTGGTTTACCTGTGGCAACTGTGGCTATGGCTAGCCACAGCTTGCCATATTATGGCCCGACTGTGGTTGCCATGCGGCAAGCCATAATTTGGCTTGCCAAACTATGGCCACACTGTGGATCGTCTCAGGAATGCCACAGATTGGCAAACCAAACATTTGTAAACATAAGTATATTACGGTTGCTATTGATGAAGGTTAGTTGGTAAGTTATTAAAATGGAATTTGATTGATTCAATTGATATAAAGAAAGTGTATTATCCACACTTAAGCCACATTATGGCGAGGCACACTTTGGCCACACTATGGCCGGGGGTCAAAACTACTATGGGGCCATAATGGCAATCCACTATAGCCACAGTACGGCCACATTTTGGCCACAATTGTTGTGTTGACTGGGTAGTCACATAACAGGAGTTTTAGGTAAATGAACAAAGCAAGTATAATGATGGTAAACATATGTAACAGTAAACAAAAGAGAAAACGATTTCCGTATGGTGTACACAGGATCAGCTCTTACTCCGCTCCACAACATCGATATTTATGTGTGTCCGTACATGCGTAGACGAAAAACCGTCGCGTGAGCTCATGCTCAAGCAAAAAGGGTTGCACCTAGAGGATTAATAGTTAAGTGGGGTTACAAGAAGATTAGTAATTAAAGAGGATACAAGCTTATGTAGGGGTAGCCATTCATTGAAAGTAAGGCAATGCTCGTCAGCAGGGGCGCAGCTAGGAATTAAGGCTAGAGGGGGTTTTCGGCGCAACTAATACATAGGGGTGTGGATGTATTGCATACCCGACAGGGTAAGCAAGAGTTGCGGGGGTCCTCCTCCAGAAAATTTTTAAGAATAATGGTTCAAAATGGCGAGTTTTACGGCTTTCTGAGGGATATTTGATTAATCCTAACACTATTCTATAAGTAATAATGATCCAATTAAGTAAAATGGATTAAAATTTAAAAAAATTCTGAGCTCTGGGGGGTTTATCCCCCCCCCCTCGCTGCGCCACTGTTCGGCAGTACATTGTACAAATAAGATTTAAACCAAAGTAGCTCATCTATGATTCATCATAGTAAAGTCTGAATCACACGATCATTTTTTTTGTCGCGAAAGTGATCACTATCGCGATCCCTTTTCCCGTCGCGAAAAGCGATCGCTCCATTGATCATTTTTCTGAATCTCATGGTCACTCCCGCCGTCGCTTTTCGCATCATTTCCGATATCACAGCTCGTTGTCATAGGACCCCCATCACGAAAATATGTATAGGGCGTGTTTGTTTTTCTATGCCTTTTCCACAATTGTCAAACGGTGATCACTTTCGCGAAGAAAAAATTGATCGTGTGATTTAGGCTTAACATTTGCCCATATATATTATGCTGGGGTATGCGTTCACACGAGATTTTTGATCTACGCCCTCACAGACGCACAGAACGATCAATGTTGTGGAGCGGGCTATAGTTAAGCTGATTCCGTGCGCGGTACACGGAAATGGTTTTTTCCTTTATCGTTTGCTGTTACATACGTATACCATCATCATACCTGCTTTGTTCATTTACCTAACAATCCTGCTACGTGACCATGAATTCCAAGTTTCCCACTCCTGTGGGTAATATGCTTCCCGAGCAACGCCGGGTGGCCTGTTAAGGCCGTTTTACACGGTACACGGAATTGCGCAATCTGACGTACGTGCGAAGGCGCAATCAAAATTGCGTCGTGTAAAGCGGTGAATTGCTTGAACACATGCGAGAATGCGTGGATGCGAGACGGCAAAATAGCCCCTGTTCTAATTTCGTTCATGCATTCGCGCAATTCCACGCCATTTTAGAAATAAATGCAACTCTAACCTGTGCAATTCCGTGCCCCGTGTAAAACGGCCTTTAGTCTTTGATGATAAATTTAAATAAATGTGTTTTTAAAAATTCCAACGTAATGAAGCATGAGCTTACGTATTTACACTGAAAATACGCATTTTGAACAATCTCACGCGAGATTAGCGGGAGGGGGGGGGGGAGCAAAATCTCACGATATCTCACTTAGGGGAGCGAGGGGGTCAAAAAATCGCCATTGGTAGAAACTCGATATCCACTCGGGCAATTGAATCAATTGGTTTCCAGAGTACATACAAGCCCCGAACAATCGCCAGGGTACACCAAATGATCCTACGCGATTACAATCATTACCCCTGAACCCATTCTTCACGCTCCACCCTAAATCACCTCACGTAATTAATGAAAAACACCAACCAGAAGTAGTACCACGGGCTTTGAAAGCATGAGTTGCAGCTACGCTCTAAGTTGGGTTGCAATCGCTGCATCCTTAGGGAAATGCATCGCGGACAGACAAACAGACATCCTCTTTGATATATGTGGAAGAAGAATTTTCTCCATTCAAACTCGGCGTATGCTTTCACACTTGGAGTGAGAATCAAGCGCGTGTCCACCTGCGATGGTCACCCACGTCCCGTCCAGGGGGGGGAGAGGGAGGGGTTGGAAGTGGGTGGAGGGCTATCGGTGAACACAGTGAATGCAAGGTGTGTGGGTTTCCACTCTTCGCCCTTTGACAACGAGACCACTCGAACTCCTCTGTGCGAAAGAAAGAAAAGAGATCAAGTTTGTTTTCCTCGGATGCGCTGCAAGAGATTCCTTTAGCGAGCGCGTTGAGCTCCTTACCAAATGGAGCCGGATATCGGACTTCAAAGGATCGTCCATTCATGTGTCCAGCGGGAGAGAGAGAGAGAGAGAATCTTTGGGAGGGATCCGGACGTATTTGGAAAAGTGGATTTGCGCCCTGTTTGCACCTTCCATCCTATTCTTAACACCGTGGCCTACTATCCCCCTTCGCTCGTGGGAGTAAGGCGAAGGATTCCGAGAAGGAAATATTCCATTTCAATTCTTTTCGAATCTCGGAGAAGCATTTTATCACTATGATGCAAATTTTAAATGCCGATTTATTAAGCCCTGAAAATAGACATATTATTCGGCATCAAACAAGAGCGTCGAGCACTTCATCATTGGAATTAGAATACTTACTATAATACTAGTAGAATTACCTATTTAAAGACATTCATTTTACTGCAAAAAATACACCAAAATGCGTAGAAAATCAGTGAAATTAGGCACCGTAGAAGATGAAATCTTATCTAGGGGTAGCCATTCATTGAAAATAAGGCAACGCTCGGCAGTACATTTAGAATCTATGACTCAGCATGGTAACATGTGACATATTATGAATTTAGGTTATAATATGTTAGCTTGCTATTACACTTCAATCGGGTCTTGTAAATTTTTCGACAGTATTAATCCACGAAAGTTTTTGCAACGCTGTTGCGAACCACTGGATTGGTTTTCGTATTTCGTCGGCGTTCTCATTGTAATGATGGCGACGTTTCTTCTGCTACGCTGCTGGCACACTATTCAGGCTGGCCAGTGATCGACAACAGCATAGCTGGAGAAATGTCGCCAGCACCCAGAGGCGTATTCAGCATCAAATTTGGGGAGGGGGGATCAGGAGAATACCTTCCGGGAGTGAGGAGCGCTCTCCCGTGTAAAATTTTTTAATGTATCCATTTTTTTAACGCATTTTGGAGCCTAAAATTTCATTTTTATTCTTAACAACAGATGGCTTTTAACAATTCGAGAGTTGTAAGCTTACAAAAACTGTTAAACTAATAATAATTAGAAATGTTTGATAAAATTCTTCGCTTCGCTTAGAACGCGGACAAAATCCGAAAACCAATCCAGCGGTTAAGTATATATCCACCTCGGTTTCAAAATACGTAATTTGAAATTGAACTAAAATTATCCGAGGATCTCTTCTTTCGTAAAAAAATCATCATCTACAAATTACTACCATTATTGCAAATTATCCAGGGGATATGTGCAGTGATACAAATTTCACCAAATGTCACGAATGTTGGTGCAGAAATCTAAAATTAGATGTCATGAATAAATCGATTAAGACACCCTCAAAGCTGACAATTATGAAGAGTAAATTTGCGGGCTCTTTTGCTGTAGATTACTTTCATCGCACCGTTGATGTTTCGAGTGCATCTCAAACCCACTCTGCGGCTCGCAAGAACTTCGCGTAAAGAGATTACTAGTGGAAATGTAATCCAAACCATTATGAAACTTGAATAAACTAGAATTATTGCCAGCTTCGAGGTAAGACAAAGTTGTGGAATTCCATCATCTACAAAACGTTCGATGGTGTATTAAAAAGATTTGCCGTGCACGTTGAATTTCAGGGAACCAAGTCCTCACTAATTCATATTTTTTACCCACTATTCCTCATACCCTAAAGCTGGAAGTTTTTGGCCCAGTGATGTTGCGAAAACCTTCAGCGGACGAAGTAGGAGTGTGCTATATGAGCTGGAGCACTGGTTATTTGAGTGCTAGAAGATAGAATTGACAATTTTGATAATTGTTTGGGACATTTCTTGAGTTTTGTAAGAAAATTGGCTGTCGAATACCTATTTTCTTGTAAAATGTAAATTTCTTGGTTCAAACCAGCTGGCACCGACACATTCCCTGATAATCCATTTATTTAACAAATCGTACGTTGGAGTTAAAGAATTTACTCTGTAATTCCGCATACTGTGCAAACCGCGGGTTGGATATGCTGTTTATTTAATGCAATATATCCACTAAGAGTAGCTTCAAACCATAATCCGCTCATTTAACAGATCGTACGTCGGAGTGAAAGAACTTACTCTTCGTTGTACATATTGTGCAAACCGCGGATTCGATGTACTGGTTTTATAAATTCAATTTATCCAGCAAATGATGCTCAAAACCATCATCTACAAATTGTACGTAGGCGTTTCAAAGAGAGTTTTATAGACGTGGCATTCGGGAGAACTGGCGATGAGTCCTCACAAGTCCTCTTTTTTTATTGTGTAATCCTCATTTCCAGGTATGCAGAAATGGTAGCCTGACTGGGCTTGGCGAATTATTTATTTTGTGTTACAGAGAGTGGGCGTATTTTGAAAGTGATCCTTTGGATCAGTCCTCTCGACCTGTAATTCCATGACTCGTCGCGAATATTTTTCACTCCGGGAAACTGACCATCCTTCAAAATCATCGAGTTTGCATTTCTTTGGCGACGAGTTCATCCGCTACAGAAAAATCTCTCCGGAGCTTCCCTTTGGTATTTTTGGGCTTTATGTGAAATCATTTTTATTTACCTCAGAAGAAGAAGGCGTCGTTTTTGTCGTCTTATTCGTTGTCATGGCAACCGCGTGGGAAAACCTTTTCTCGAGGCGCCTTGATGTAAGCTCGCGCAGTCGCGACCCGTAAGAATTTACTTATCCCTCCCTTTATTTTGGCTTGGCCGTGTCTTCGGGAGGTATAAAATGCCCGGGTGAGTCCATCAAGGTTACTTTCTGTGCGAACCTGCGTCCAGTCCAGATCACCAAGAGGACCACTTCCGTCTCTTGACTCTAAAGCCGAGTGTTCAGCTTTCCCTGCAGAGAAACCTGGAGAGGAAAGCTATTCGGTATGTTCTCATGGTAAGCTCTTTCATAACTTTGCATCGTCTTACTTAATAATTTGATCTTGCATGTACTAGGGGGCATTGTGCAATCCATATTTGACGCCGAAATTTCGATGGTAGTGAAAGAACTTTTATGGTTGCAAGGAGGAACTCAAAATATTTTTCTTAAAAGCTATAACTTTTGACATTATTTTTTGCCAATCCGATACTCAACTCATTAGTGTATACTTTTAGGCCATCGTGAAGGAATTTGGTCTGAAAATAAATCATTTAGGAAGTGTATTACTTTTTTATTTGTACGCCAAAGTGAAAAATTTAATTCTTAGGCCAATTTTTGTTCTGGGCTTCTTGTGGTTTTTGTCAGCTCCGTTGTGTTGTTCTCTGACGCACTATACAAGTGAAGATTACTCGCTTTTTTCGTGGGTCATCGTCGACATTTCCAATGAAACTCATTCATCGTTGTTAGGGCGTACAGTCAAATTTTGTGGGGGGAAATAATGTAATGGCGTGAAGTCGGCCTCGGTGGCGGTGGGGTACAGTCCTCGCCTGCCAAACCAAAGGTAGCGGGTTCGAGTCCCGCCTGGCTAAGTTATCCATATCCAGGGCATGGGTTTTTGTGCACTTTTGATACATAAAATTCGTGCAAGTTATCATTAACTCCGATGTAAGGGCCTAATAGTGCTGTTTTCGGAGGTGTGGAAATAAATAATTAAAACTTATTAGGATTTCCTCCGGTTAAAATAGTTGTATATCAACAACGTTTTAACGGACAACTCGTCCATCGGGATCAGCGTGATTGAATTAGTTTCACCCTGATGACGATGGATGTAAATAATTCGCAAAGACGGAAAGATTCACATCATAATGGAGGTATTGTTTGTGAAAGCGTTATCCTTTTGGGATTCAACTTGATGGAAACGCGTGACACCTATACTCACAGCCCATTTATTGACGAACTGCCTTTTCTTATGGTTCTGTAGGACAGCCTTCGCTGTGTTAACGATTACTTTCATGATACGAATTCGTAACCCTTTTCTGTGAATTAAGTTCGTTTATGTGGATCGTAATATGCTCCTTAGTTACTATTGTTTATTTTTGGAATTTGTGGGGTTGAGTCATCAACTGGTTATATCACTTTAATAATATATGTTTTGTAAAATTTCTAGAATCTAAATATGTTAATTTATCTTGCTTTTCAGGGGTTGCCTGAGGACAGCCTGTGTCTTTGTTCTGTGCGTGGCGATACTACAGACGCAGTGCCAGGTAAGTTTTAATAATAAGAGGGTTGATGGTGAGGAGGATCTAAATGTAATTTATCTTATCCACGGAGGATCTAAATGTTTTACCTTAGCCACGAAACGGGAGAATGTTTTTCTTTATCCGACTCCTTGCCGCAAACTTTAAGTAAGCAGCTTCCCTCTACCTCGTGAACGAATGGAGAATAAGTATAATCTTATATTCCCTACGACCGTTAATGTATGCAACGGCAGTGTAATTTAATCGGTATCATTTCAACAGCCCTTTTATTTTCTATTTTCTCCCTAGTGCATATCTCTGTCGCACACATCTAGCCATTTAATTAGCTCTTCATCCAAGTTTACTACCTGTCCATTATTGCGTTGATCTGTCAAAAGGGTGTCCTATTCCAGACTTAGTATTCCGTTATCCGTGGCGGCAGGGATAAGCCCTCGCCTACCACACCGAAGGTCGCTGGTTCGAGTCCCGCCTGGATAGGTTGCTCCTTCCATGACACGGTTTTGTCTGATTGTCTGTTGTTGATTGTTAAAACTCCCGATGTAAAGTTCTAATTTTGATGTTTTCGGGGGTAATTGAGATAAATAAATTAGGCGAATCAGAATTCTGTGCATAATCATAGCTAATAGTCCTTTTTCAGCATTCAACATTCCTGAGATTGGTTTTACGAAGCTCTAGCTTCAACTTACCTATTGAAAAGCCTTTACATGCATGGGTTTATTTCCCTCTGCATCTTTAAGTACCTGTTCCGTCCATCCGAGATATTCCGTACATTTTATCTGCGTTGCGCAGGCGAACTAGGCTGGGTGCGCGGGTCGAACAGGCTCGAAGGCTGCGAGATAGGCTTGAGCAATTAAGGATAAATTTCTTTCAGAGCATCATATTAGAATCCCACTAGGTATATTTTTCAAATATCCGTGGATATTGCCCTTCATCGGATCCAAAGACGCGGAAGACATCGGATCTGGATCCGAAATTTCAAATATTAGCTTCAGTGGATGCATCGCCCCATAAGGGTGGAAATAGTTTCGATTCTCTCTTCGAATGTGCCGTCGCATGCGATTCTTGTCCTACGCCACTGGTCAGTGGTTTATCCGAAGATTTTTCCTATTTTCATTTCCAAACCCAAACGTAACAGTTTAGGTCCTGAGCATGTAAAGATGTTAAAAAAAACAACTTGAAAGCCTATAAAAATGATTTTTAAATTATTAAAATATAAAAATGTGTATGAAAATCTAAAAAGCATTCCTTCGATTGTACGTACCCAGGATAAACATGAATAATTACTTCGTTTAATATCAGGAATTGCAGGAAAATGCATTTGGATCCGAAAAATATCCGATCCGAAAGATCCGGCTCCGAAAGATCCGGCCCCGAAAATCAAGGATCCGATCCGAATCGGGATCCGAAAAAATCCTGGATCCGTCCATCCCTAAATAAAACCAATATCAAATTATGAAATTTATGCTTTCCAGGTGACTTTTTCCCGGGATTGGAAGGCGGGAAAGCGGTCTCAGCCGACCGAGGACTGCCCGCTCATCCTCAGTTCCGCGGTCACAGCATGTCAGCTCCTCGTGGTGAGTCTTTGCACCCCCCTACCAGTGGCGCAGCGAGGGAGGGGGTTTTGGGGGATAAACCCTCCCCCCCAGAGCTCAGAGAATTTTTTAAGTTTTATCCATTTTTCTTGATTAGATTGATATTACTAACAGAATATTGTAAGGATCAATAAAATATCCCTCAGAAAACCGTAAAGCTCACCATTTTGAACCATTTATCTTAAAATTCCGCAAATATAAGTGACTTGGGAGCCTCCCTTTCTTTCTTCAATTCACTGTAAGGCCTACTCCCTTTCAATCTAACTAAAAAATCCTATTCTTTTCCTTCCCCACCCTCGTTTCCCTAACATTCTTCCCTCTAACACCATTTTCAACATCCCTTCCCCGCTAAGTACTCCTTGTAATAGATACTAGCTCGTAATCGACGATTAACTTACTGATTTCATTGATTCACTTAGGCCTATAAATAACTTTGAGTCTCTGAGTTTATTTTTTTTGTTTAGATTCAGCCACCCATATGTTGTAGCCTACTTTTGATGGGTACACAATATGCCACTTCTTGTATTGTTACAGAAATTATAATAGCATTTATCGCACGTGAAATTGCAACTTTATTAATTTCTATGGCTCAATTATTCCAAATTTGACTTCACTATTCGACAGTTGCCAGGTGGTCTTCATAGATTGGAAAATCTTTCCAAAAGTAATTTTAGTTGTAATTTAACTGTTTACTTTTTTAAAATAAGTAATTTGTACTCGTAATTGATTACTTTTTTACGAAGTAACCGTAATTAAGTCCAGTTACTTTTTATCAGTACTTTTACCAACTCTGAAAATAAGGGTTTTGTTCGCAGGAGGTGAGACCTTGTACAATAGCAATATTCCAGCGGGACATAGGTGGATTTAAAGGGGGGGGGAGCACGTGCCCTCCTAGAAGCTTAAATAAAAGAAAAAATTTAATACGGTTATCATTACGTTCACTTTGTTTTTTTTTTACGTATTCGTAATCATTTAATTTCATGTTAATAACTTTCTTATTAAAATAAAGAAAATATTTAGTACCGTAATTGTTGTATCTTGTTTTTAATCTTAATTATGAGAAAATCGTTTGTCTGTCTGGCCCTTGAGCCCCCCCACTAGAAAAAATCCTGGATCCGCCCCTGCAGTAGGGTATCAATTAATATTAGGCGCTGGTGACGGATTTGAGGAGTGTAAACTTCTACATACCTAGTATAAGAACGTGAGGGCTTGCTTGGTGCGAGTACTATGCAGGAATAGGATGATGAAATCTATGCTAGCGGGAAGGATTTTTGATAAGCAGTAGGATGAGCATTGGATTTATGGACAATGAAAGGTAGTAGGGATTATTTTGAACGGAAAAGGGAACTCCGTCTTAGGGTGGGAGACAGGCCTGGGTGATTCGGAAAATGCTCCTTTCTAACATACGTAAACCGATAGAATACTTCAATGACGATGGGCGGCTTCATAGTTGCCGGCATATCGTGGAGTTTTTACTTGATGCTGTGATCCGAATATCAAACACGTATCCAATTTTATATAAATTCATCAAGTGAATTTTATTGGTATCGACAGATATTAAGCGCCGCACCTGATTTAGTGAAACCGAAAGTTCTCTGATCCGAAAGGAATACAGGAATCATTCTATGTAAGAAAGAATCATCGATGAAAACATTTCAATTATACTATTTTACGTCAGGGCCAGTCCTGCGAGATGCGTGGCTTCGTATCTTTCCTGCGCTCGTATCGAGGAATGAATATGAATGGAAACGGGTTTTAAAATATGATAATTTTCCATGAATAGTAGGCACATTTCCGGCGAAAACTATTCACAAAATATAAATTTGTATGGTACACGGTTACGAACGCAATCGTCAGTTCACCGCAGATGCGTTTTATAGATAGATCAAACACTTTTCCAGATTATTGATTTTTATTTGTCTATCTTTAACAATTGAAAAAAGGTTCCATTTCTCTCCCGGCGAAAAGATTTAATAAGTTCTTCTCGGGTTTTCTGCCGGGTGATTACGTCTCCATTTTCTCCAATTTTTCGAGATCCGACACGTTCCTCGTCACTCGGGAATGATGTTAGATCTTAGGTTTCCGCGGCGTTTCTCCATATGAGTCTCGGCTTCCGGGCGTTATTATGATAATGCGTTTAAGATTATGATAATGCATTGAATAATGATCATTTCCGGGTGAGTCTAAGCTTTCGGGCGTTCCTCCGCGTTGAGTTGTCCATGGGTGACGACAGTTTCTCCAGCCATCGTGCTGGCATCTTCAGGTCAGAAGACCTGACTGAATGACCTGATCATGTGTGGCTCTTAAGACCTTCAGGTCAGAGGACGCCAGTAGGATGGCTGGAGAAACTGTCGACACATATGGACAACTCAACGCGGAGGAACGCCCGAAAGCCGAGACTCACCCGGGAATGATCATTATTCAATGCATTATCATAATATTAAATGTTAAAATTTCCTTAAAGGATCGCTATTACATTGGAGTTCAAAGTCACCATCATCTCTAGAATCGAACGTCACGGAGGTGTGGACGAGTAATTGCAGGATCTAAGACCGACGTTGCATGCTCCATTCCCTCTTGGGCAGCGCTTTTTTCTGATCCGGACAATGGAAGACCAATGCATCAGCAAAAGCCCTTCTCTTAAAACGGGCTGCGTATCATATGTGGGAATATGAAAAATCTCACATTATTATCGTGAAAACTTGATTGAGTCTTATTCTGCAAGCAAATTATTAGCAGAAAATTGTGTAACCTAACTCTACAAAGTAACTTTCTCGTAAAATGATGCATTTCGGATGATTTTTTTGTTGCCAAGAGACTCACAATCTTGTGTTCGACACGAGGTTGTATTTCCGAGTCGGTTTTTTGTGTTGTGTATATAACTAGCCAAGGGTAGGTACTTACAACTTTATCGCAACTCTAAATTTTCTCGTTTTACCGTAGAGGAAGAACTTGACACCCCTCTTTTCTTTATTTCTGACTCTCTGGTAGGGGGTGGCTCCCATGGTTGTTAGCCTACCGTTGTAATTTTCTGGAACAAGCAGGATTTTGAAGTAAGCCGTAACGCTGAGTTATCGGGCGCGAGGGGCGAACCTGGTTGAAGCCGTTTATCCAACCTCATAAATAAACTAGTCTGTGTTTCAACTCCATGATTGGTTTAATATAAATCTCCTCGTAATGAACTATTTCCTGTGAAATATACAACATATAGTAGGTCGCGAATAACAGCAAATCGCTCATCCAGGAATTATAGTTGCTTCTCATATCTTGGTTATATAAAAAAATGTCTCATTTTCAAGTGGCTATTCAAGTAACTCCTAATTTTCATCATTAATTGATGTCTATAGCTATAGCTATCTCCATATTTTCAGTTATGCATCGTAATTGGCATTAAAAATAATTTATTATGGCAAATGCATTGTTTGAAAATGTAGGCTAAATTTGATGAATACGCTTGTCTTGAAAGAGATTTAGTTGCACAAGTATTTTCATATTTTACGTTGAATTGCTATTTAACTGTTTTTGAACGTGATATGTGCTTAATCTAATTTCAATACATTCAAGGCGCGCTTTGATGGAGGGAATATTTATTATATCCATACGTAATTCATGCATGCATATTAATTTTAATACATATTAATGCATACATATTATTAATACATGAAAACATTTGGATTAGTATACGGTTGCCCTCCAACTCATCCGTATCCCATGCTTTTATCTCTACTAGCTTATAATTCTGCATCCTCACATCTTTAATTTGTCCCCATGCTATTGCTCTGTCCGATGAAATGGTCAATGGGCCCACCCACTATGCTATTCAATAGTGTATGGTGTTCCACGATGTCTTTTTTTCCTAATTGAAACTAGAGGTGTAATACGTCAAAGTAATTAGGCCAAAAAATCGACATTTCTACATGGTTTGATAGTTATTCAACATAAAATATAAAGGTAAGCTGTTTTACCTCTTTCAAGAACAATGACTTTGCCGGGAAAATCTTTTCAAGATATGTTAAACATAGTTACATTTAAAATTATTAACATCTATTTAATCATTTTATTCCAATTTAGATGCATTTTTTATGAAATCTTATTGTATAATATGACGTTATCGCTATATGCGTATTTTCATATAATAATTAGTTGTAGATAATATTATAATAAGTAAAATGCATGTTTTACATATTTTATGGTATTAATATGGATGGCTGAGAAACATATTGGTGTTAGTCAATTTTTGTTGATTTTGAGATATCCATGGCAACCGACTCGAAATAGTCTAGAAATACAGTGGTGCAAGTCGTAGTTACTCTTGGGTAGTAGTAGTAGTATAGTTATGTACTAATTTTTGTTATTTTAAAACGTTTCTTTTCCAGAGGGAACTAAGGCAGCTAGATACGTGTGACCTGCGGTCTTTCCCTTCATTCCGGGACAGCGATTTGGAGAATCGGAACTCGTTCGCGGATCCACCTGGCCGCCGTCGCTGACGTTTATCGAAGGAATATAGTTGATTTACGGAATGGAGTGAAGACTGAAATGATTTCAGTCGAGTGCTCGTGTAGAAATATTGTGTAGGATTAAAAAAAAATTTATAAACATACCGTCCGACAACTTGTTGTTGGTGACGGCTGTAAGAAATAAACTTGGAACGCGTTGAGATGAAAATTGTTATTATTTCATCGGACTGTTGAGTTGTACCAAGAGATATATATTCATTACCTCCAAAATGAATTGTGTGTCATTCATGATTTATGCCACTCAATAAAATTTTCATTTTGGCAACCTTGTTGTATGAGTACTTGCAAATCCATTTCACTTATGTCGCAAAT
Organism: Ischnura elegans; assembly: GCF_921293095.1. Lineage (NCBI taxonomy): Eukaryota > Metazoa > Arthropoda > Insecta > Odonata > Coenagrionidae > Ischnura > Ischnura elegans. Next base: position 116,369,372 of record NC_060248.1, on the reverse strand, counting down.
ATTTTTAATTCGTTGATATTCTAATCCTAAAAAACTACGTCAGCACTTAAATTTACGGATGGTTTGCGTTAAATTGTACACTCGTGTTGAAGAAAATTCTTTTAAGTTAGCACGGTGCATCGCGTTAATATTGTCTAGAATTTATTGAAGGTGTCATATAATTTCGAGTAAGTCAAACATTTGATGATGAACATATCTGTTTTGGATTCTTCATTCACATGTGTATGCAAATTTTGCATTATAGATGAGTGTTTTATTAGATTTAAGCTTATATATGCTTGTATATGAGCGTGCATAATTATTTTGCCGAAATCGAGGTGTCCATTTCTATCGTGAGGGACTACACCCGTACGGAAAGATTACTATGGTAAATGAACTTACTTTGATATTTAAACAACGTTTTGATATATTTTACTAGTTATTTAATTAAAATTTAACTAACGCACACCATGGTAGAATATCCGGCCTCGAAGTCCGATAGAATATCATTCCTAGCATATAGTTTATCTTGGCAGAAGAAAATTCAACTAAAGTTAAGATTTTTTTTTCGCGGCGCTGACAATATTTGCTGCATTAATTAATATTGGTGCGCGATGTATAGTCTATTTTGTTATTTAAAATTCAGATGAAAAACACCGTTATGAGTTTCATTAATTCTTCTTATATGTGTTCAAAAAATCTAAAGAAGTTATATGTACTCATCTCGTTCCCTCCATTTTTTCATATTTTTATCTCGAGAGAATTCTCGTCTGCTGCACTCGCAAATGATGATTTGTGGTATTTTTATGGTATAATATTTTTGGAATGATTGAGCGAGGCTAAATACCATATAGGGTATAAATGGCCGTGGGAGTAAGCAAGAGTAAGTATATAATTTTTGTGGGTCGCGGTTATTGGCAACGCGTGGTTGCCATGGTGTCGGGATTGGAATAGGGTAGTTTCCTTCATCAAAGAAAACGAAAGGCATGGGTTGCGATTCGTTACCCACCATTAGTGTATTCATAATATGCAAATTATTTGGTTTTAGAAATCCCAGTTTAGACGAATGTCAATGGTCAATTTTATCCTCATTTGAAAAATGCCAGATAGCGCCCATGCGACTCCACTCCACGTGACGTCACAGGGACCTAGTTTCTGTACGAGTAGATAGGAGTTTTACCTTGTCTGAGATTACCAATGCATGCATGGGGCACAGAACTCAAGGAAACATGTCTTAATAATCACCTATTAAAACTGGGTAAGGTCGGAAAGTTTTCTTCGTTTGATAAGTTATTAATAATCCTTATTTAAGTCAAGCGCTACCTGCTAGCAGGGTACTCTGCTACGTGCTAGCAGCCTGCGACGTATCAGCGCTCAAGCCTCGCCTCAAGGTCACCTCACAGGGCGGCAGCGGGAACCAGAAATACGTCACACGGACTTTTCCCAGCATTCATGCTTAGCCGTCGCGTTTTCGCGCGCTTGAAATTTTTCACTTTTCGTTTAATCGCGAAAAAAAGATATCGTCATTCGAAAATCTAAGAGCGTGAAATGCGTACTCCAGGAGTAATAATCTTTCGATTTAGACAATAAAAAACAATAGGAAACCACCCTATTGTGTCCTGAGACGGACTATAATTCAAGTCCAGGGAGTATTATTAAGACGGCATCCTTCTCTCATTTTTCTTGCATTTAAATATCATGTGCGAAACCCGGGGGTAAATAGTCCCAAATGTGATTAATCTTTAGAAAATAAGATCTACTCAGCATGTACTTGTGGAATTTTCTCTAAATGTTAATATTTTAGTTACTATTGCAATTGTAAACTGCGACTGGACGGTCGAAATCCCTCATGCCAGGTGTCACGTCCATAGGGACATCCGTGTAAGATACGTTTGTACCACCCTGCTTCCCAGCGGTCCAGTAGAATTCTTTTCTTTCCATCCATATATTTGCATCGCATAGGGATATCCTGATGATGAACATAGCATCCAGAATTTGTACCCAAAACGAATTGGTTTTCCTTTTATAAACATTTTGCTCAACTTGTTTTTTGCTATCGACTTTCCGAAACATTTACAATGGATTGAAAATTACATTAAAATTCACAAAGAGGTTAAGTTTTTAGATTTCAATATTAAAATATTGCTAACGCCGGGTTTCTCTCCACCATTTCTTCCCTACTGTTCACAAAGGCCTAAATGACCTGATTTGTGGGCCACCTCCTTCAGATACCATTAAATCGCCCAAATTAATATCTCTTCGTTAATGACCAATTCGGGCCTAAGACAGCAAAAATTACCTCCGGAAGTTGCTGCCAACAAATTCTACTCTCGGCGTACTGCTCTGATCGAATATATTCATAACAAGCAGGAGAAGACACTTTGATCGAGTATAAATTCAAATAATAATGCTGACGGCGCCGTCATCTATCGTCAAATTAGTGATCACTCTGACTTTTAAATTTTATCATCGGATTTAAACGTTCATGTGCTTCGTAGCAGTTTTGGACGTATCGCGCAGATTTCCTTTGCGTTTTAGTAAGTTCACGGAGTAAGTCATTATGCTCTGGATCCCACAGTTGTTACAACTTTGGCGGTAGGTGCCTATGTGTAAAAATTCTTTTGGGATTTCCTGGCGTATTAGTTAAAAATCTGTGTAGCGAAGTTTTACACATTTAATAATGCTCCAGTCCACATGCCTTTCATCTAAATTCTACCCCGCAAGCTGACTCAATATGCGTGTGTGACAAATAAAAAGAAAACTCCGGCGGAAAAGTGGCTCCCAGTCTAGTTAGTTTAATATCTATATAACGCTTTCTCTTCGCCCGTAGAAGTTTTGGACGTATCGCGCAGATTTCCTTTGCATTTTAGTAAGTTCACGGATTAAGTCATGATGCTCTGGATCCCATATGCTACCTGCACATTCAAAGCGTGGAACGGACGAGTGTGAAATTGCACCTCTTCTATTATTTCACCCGGAAATCTTCCCACAACACGCTTGACGAAACCTAGGTTCTTCCGGGCTATGCCACAAATATTTCTTATGTGTGTTCCCCACGATAGGTTCAGGGCTTATCTTAACTCCCAGATACTTCACTTCATCTGTCGTCTTTATGTTGACGCTATCCATAACATATACTCTAGGATATTTAAGTGACTTACGTGAGAAATGTACCGACGTTCATTTGATCAGATAAATTTCTAGTCCCAACTATTGGCTCCACACATGAACGTTTAAATCTGATGATAGAATTTAAAAGTCAGAGTGATCACTAATTTCACGATAGATGTCGGCGTCGTCAGCAAATAAACGTATTTTACTGCTAATTCGGGAGCAGAGGTCATCATAGTATATAATGGACAAAAGGGGGTCGCTTTTACTTCCTTGTAGGGCACCTGTGTCACTTCAACTGCCTGGCGGCTAATTCCGTCAAGAAATAACTCAAAAAGCCGTGGACGGAGTTTAATATTGTTTCGCGTCACCAGCATGATAGAAATTTGAATGTACTTTATTTAGGTACCGCGTCGAAACCTTTCTTAAGTACTAGAAATAGTGCGTCAAAACTTGTCTCTTCGATTCACGAGATTTAAGAACATCATGATGAAAGAGCACGGGATATTTCGCATGATCTACCATTCCGGAAGCCGTGCTGACAGTCATAAAGGAAGTTTCGATTGCCCAGGAAAGTCATGATATGTTCGAGAATATTGCCTATTATGATGCTTAAGAAATTGGTCGGTATTTTCGTGGATCAGTGGCGTAACTATGGGGGGGTTAATAGATCCCCCCCAGATAGGATGAGGGGATAGATCCCCCCTAAAGCCTCAGAGAAAAAAATTGCAACTATTGCCTAAATATGATATATAATAACTGCATCTTCTTAAAGTTAAATTTTATTTGCCAAAATGAGGAAAAATGCATTTCCAGGCATGTTATTTTTCAGAAGTATTCCTAAACTTTCCGTTACCCCCTGTGGGTAGTCCCCAAGGGCCAGTGACGTAGCGAGGGGGGAAGTCCGGGGGGTCCGAACCCCCCCTAAATATTAAAGCACTCTAACTTTGTATCACCAAACAAAACCAAATGTTGCAAAGTCATGCGTTTACAAAACATTTCTTTGAAAAATGAAGTTTTTTCGATTATGAAAAGTGTTAAAATTAGTTTAAAATCCTCTACTTAGTACCCTGTTTTGCAAAATTTTCCCCCCTAGGTTTTGCACTCCCCCGAACGATATTCCTGGCTACGCCACTGACCAAGGCCTCATTATCCCCCTCTGAGGCTATTCCTAGTTACGCCACTGCCCTGGATCACATCTGTTTCCCTTTTTGAATATCTTTGCAACGTTTGCAATTTTCCAGTCAATTGGTACCTTTCCTTCAGTCAATGACTTCTTGAATATTATCTGTTAAAGAACGGTGCGACCTGTGGCGCTAACTCATTGAAGACGAACGCGGGTATTTCCCTCCTTTGTGTTTCAACTCAGCTCCACTTGCGCCTCGCCTGTTGCCTGTGTTGCAATTGTGTGCCGCGCGTACGGTGTTTGTTTTTGCAATTGGAATTTTAGATATTTCAAGCTGACATGCACTTCTTTGTTTTGCTCAACTTGCCTTTGATGGAATTGTCGAGACTCCGTTTACACTGGCCTAAGTGATACACATGGAAATTTCTTGACTTAATATTAATCTTGAGTTAAAAAAAATAATTTTCGATATTTTGATTTTCGTTTTTATGAATAGATAGCGCCTATCAATATTGTGATTTGTTCAATAAAAACAAAGTTATTTTCTTAAGGGATGTGAGAACCCAGTAAACAGTAATCAGTTAAGTGTTTTCGTATGCAATCAAGTAGTGGGCTTATTCAAAATATTTATATTTTTTTACGGTTTTGTCTAGTTGTGTGATCGATTAAATGAAATGTCTGTTCGACAACTAAATAGATTGTTTCATCGGGTACGAGACGTTTTGATTAGTTCCAAGCATTTAATTAATCCCTTGCTGAAACAATGATGGTCAAAACATTTTCTTAAGTAACTAAATCCCAACTTCATGCTCGTTACAATTATGCCAAGTAAAAACACTAATTAAAGAATTTTTATTCAAAAGGGAGCGAGAACAATTTTATTTTATTAAAATTTAGTATTTTAATGGGATGCATAAACCATTTTCATCGACAATCGAAGCGGTATGTGTGCAGATTTACTACCTGCAAGTTCCCAGAGTCCCAACGAGATGGTATGTGGAACTACTTCAGATAAAAGCTGTGGAGGAGAGAAAGACGAAGATATTAATTAAAAAAGTAAAAAGGTACTTACAACTTTATAAATTTCTAGTCATAAGATGCTCTCTAAGTCTGACACTGTTTGCCAATACCTAATGGAAAAAATGGAACTTTGAAAGTCAATCTTCTCTACAATATTACAATTACCATAGTGATATTTTATGTTATCTGTAATTCAGAATTTAAAAATTAAATTCCGAGGAATTTGGAAATACGTCTTTCCCATCCCTAATGATACATTTTTCTTTTTCAAGTCAGAACGAGTTCGTGCACTTCCTTGGGAAATTATCGGCATATTCAGAACTTCACTTTCTACCAATTTGTCTATTTTTTTTACCAATACCTTGTTAGTGAATTTTAATGTCACAATGAATAGTTTGATTCGATGCGCTGTCTTCATTTTCTCTTAATAAGCAGCTCAATCCGTATTGGAGTTTCATTCTATTTAAAATTATTTAAATGGTGCATAGCGTCAGCTATGTGCGTGCTTTTTATGGAAAGTAAGTATCTACCTCGTAAATCTTGGTTTGGAAAATCTGGTACAATTTGGAAGAAGAAGAAATGCAAAGAGATAAAGCGTACAGTTCACTACGACTTATAGCGTTATCAGACCTCTTAGCGTAGTCGTGAACGAAAAAACACTCTCTAATTCAAGCCAGCCGTACAGAATGATACAGTAGGTACTCACTCATCTACAGCCAACAACACCTCTGAGTTCTCAGTATCAATAACATGATTGGAAATCTATATGTGCTCCGATTAGTGGGAACCTGTTCACTTGGGTCTCGGTGAGAATAAGTTACGCCACGTTGTTTTTGCGTAGAATACTTCGAGACTATGAAGCGGAAGAGGAAATTGAAATTGGCTACGCCCATGCAAAAATATAGCTCTTGACCGCTTGCCTACGTGCGGTAGGAGCCAGTTGATATTTCCACTAGCCTAGAGCGCCGAGTTAAAACAAACAGTTATTATTTCAGTACGTGCTCCAATTAGAATATTGATCCGAGTAGTGTCGATAGCTACTGACCTCGGAGGTTGTTTGGGAAATCCCATTGAGACGCATACCAATCCATTTCCTTCCTAATTGAGCCGTTCACGTATATAAGGTTCATCTTGCGGTCCTATCTTCATTCGGACGCTGGTATCGCATCCCAGCGGAACGTCTCCTGCGTTCTGTATCAATTCTACGGATCAACACCATCATATTTGGTGAATATCTTTTCATACTCAAATCTTATATTAATCTAGCATTATTATTCTAAATAGGAGAAAATATTCATGTAATTAGCATTATTTAGTTGAGACAAATAAAATTTATAAGCAATGATGCAAAAATTAGGCAATGGTATACCATTAAAAAAGTTTTGTATCCAGTAAATAGCGTTTGGGAAAATGGTTTACTATCATCTTACATGTCTATGCTCATATTCGCTTCTCTCTCTTGATGCACTTGGCGATACTTGTATTTATATGCTTAAAAAGTCATATATAACCAATTTAATATTTGGCGGAACGAATATGGGAATTTTTTTCAACGGACTTTACCTGATACTCGAAGAAAAAAATTACTTAATATTAATTTATTCAATATAATTTATTGAAATGACCGTGAATAGCAATTACTAATAGCCAGTTTTTCCAATAAAAACATTTCGCTTTTAACTTAAAATCGAATCTGAACTTTTTGGCCTAACATGGAATTAGCGAAATATCTTGGGTTTTAACAAAAGCTGCTGCGTGATTTCATCTCAAATCTCGTTTTTTAAGATAATCACTGAGAAATCACTTTGAATTTTCTTTCGACAAAAATGCATCATTTTCTTCTAGTTGTTAATTTTTTTCATCGGAAGAAACCAGTTATATCTTTCAATCACTCTCTACGCAAGTATTAGTCCTAAGAACGTAAAATCTCATTTTCATCCTTTGTTTTTTTAACCTAGGTTCTTCATTTTAGAATTTAAATTAGCTGTAAGGATACCATATCCATTTCAGAATGCTATATTTAGTTAGGTATTTCGAACCACAGTCAACTCTAGTTCTACGAAGTTATTAATTGAGAAACAATGCTTAGAGTAAGGATGCGCATCTAATCTAATCTTACCCTTTTTTATTCCAAATCTTACCTTGAATATCTTGATTTAAACCCGCAGGAACGGTGCTTAAAAAATCTTCGATACAATGGAGTGCACGAACTGCGTTACTCCAAGCGGAGCGGCGGCGACCCTCTTTATGGCTGCAGTCACTTCGTTGTCTCAGCTGCAGTGTAAAATCGGCGATTCCAGTATCTACCCACCTGATACAGCAAACCCAAACCCGGAATACGACTTCGTCGTGATAGGCGTCGGGAGTACTGGCTGCGTCGTCGCCAACCGACTCTCCTCAGTCAAAGGATGGTCCGTTCTAGCGATTGAAGCTGGCGGCAATCCTCCTTTCACTTCAGCGGTGCCGGCACTGTCCAACAGCCTGCAGAACACCGATGCCGACTGGGGCTTCCTTTCTGACGGAGAGGGAAAATATTGCTTGGGCATGGTCAACCACAAGTGCAGATGGGCTCAGGGCAAGACTATTGGAGGTAGCTCTGCGCTGAACCGAATGATTTACTTCCGGGGCAATAAGGCCGATTACGACAAGTGGGTCAAAGAGGGAAACAAAGGCTGGGGTTACAAAGATCTGGAAACCGCTTTCGAAATAGCCGAGGGAATCACTGCCGAGGCAGGTGAGACCGGTCACCTTGAGCTGGAGCCCATTGGAGGCTACGAGCCGTTGCTGTACAGCCTCTTCGATGCCGCTCGCGAAATTGGAAATCAGGTGGACTATCAAGCCGATAAGAGCGCTCGCCTGGGATACTACCAAGTGATGGCGATGATCAGTGGAGGACAACGTTCCAGCGTCGCAAAAGGCTTCCTGGCTCCCATCAAGTCGCGGACGAACCTGCACATCACGAAGAACACATCCGTGTTGAGGATTTTGTTCGACTCCAACAAGCGCGCCATTGGCGTGGAATGCGAGAGGAATGGCAGGGTGTTTCAGATCCGCGTCAGGAAAGAAATTATCATATCCTCTGGTGCGTTCGCCGCTGCCCAGCTGCTCATGAACTCCGGAATCGGGCCAAAGGAACACCTTACCCAGCTCGGCATCAAAGTCGTCGCCAACCTGCCCGTCGGAAATAACATGCAAGGCCACATCCAGCTCCCCGCCGTGGTCGCGAGCATCAACAGAGGCGTCAGCGAGCCACAGGACTCCACTAAGAGCTCGATAAGAAGCGTAGTGGATTACCTGGTGGACCAAATTGGCCCCCTATCGCAAATCGGATACGGGAAAATGGTCGGCTTCATCGATTCGACCCATGCCAACAAGTCCTTGCCCGACATCCAGATGACGTTTTCATACTTCAATAAAGGAGACACCGCCACCCTGCTGACGACCCTGTCTACCTTCGGCTACGGCAACGAAGTCATAACCGCCTACACGAACCTGTTAGAAGAAGCCGATCTGCTGGTGATCACCCCTTCGATTCAGCATCCCGAGAGCCTTGGGTGCGTGCGCCTGGCCTCCAAAAACCCCAAGGACCGCCCCAAGATCACTCCCAACTTCTTTTCCAATTCAAACGACGAGAACACTCTGTTTGGCGGGATCATCGAGGGACTGAGGCTCTTGAAGACGTGCTCGCTGAGGATTTCCACCCGCGTCGAGCCCAGAGTACTGCTACCCCAGTGCCTGCCCAGGGGCGTGAGGCCAGGGAGGATCTCCGCCACCGGCAACATCGATGACACGCCCATCATGAACAAGTCGTACTGGAGCTGCGTGGCCAGGATGATGGCCGCCCCTGACTACCTTCCCGTGGGCACCTGCAAGATGGGACCAAACAGCGCCACTTCCGTCGTCGACCCTTACCTCAGGGTTCACTCGGTGGACGGTTTGAGGGTTATCGACCCCGCGGCGATGCCACACATCACGACTGGAGATACGACGGGATCAGCCGTGGGTTTTGCCATTAATGCCTGTCAAATCCTCAAGAGAGCTTGGGGACAATAAGACCCTGAAATTTCGTCCTGCAGATGTGGACTGCTGTGATATCCTGCGGAAAGAAGTTCATGAATTGCCACTCATTTTATTTGCTAAAATTGGTGAATTTGCGCTTCACCAAAGCCAAGGCTTCAATAAGCAGTATTCAACGTACTACAAGAGGAGAAGCTTAGATGACAATGACAGCTGCCAGCTTTAATGAAAATACCCAAAACGAGAAATTGTATGAATTTTGGAGAAAACACCTTACGAAATAAAGAGATAAGAAATTAACTATGGGCCTTTTCAATTCCAAAACTATTTTGTTCTGTAAAATACAACAAGTGGGCCATGATGGTGACTTTATCAAGTGTGCCTTTCAACAAGGAAATTGACAGACATTATTAATTTAAAGATATTATTGAGTTCGAGGAAAGAATCACGAAAAATTAACAGCCGAGTTACTGAATAAATCAACAGAGTGTATGTCTACTTAGAAATTTATGTTTAAACAGAGTACGGCAAGAAAATTTAGACACTTAAATCCAAAACCAGAAGCCACAATTTTTTAGTCTGACAGTTTGTTTATAATCGAACTCCATTAAGTATCGCCATAAATTCAAGTTAGGTTGAAAAATTGTTCATCGCATTGATATCAAATACTTTTGCTTAAGCCGCATTCCATAAAGTGCTTGCTATGCAATGCAACTCGTAAGCACCTCTTATATGCTCTTTTTATCTTCAAATGTAGTCAACTGCCTCACAACCGTTGTTAAGGAAAGGGAATTTCCAATACAGTTGAGTCATTCCTTTCTTTTCGATAATCTATTTTTGAAGCAGTTGATGTGGAGCTCATTTGATGAGCATGATTCTCATTTCATGGTAAGAGAAGAGTTCAGGAGAAGGAAGTTTTTCCACGACGTATTTATAGCATGAATTATTTTTGAAGTTTTAGCTTTCATACTTATATAGTGATAGAAGAAACTAAATTTGAGCTGAAGATTTCAATATAAAAATGCGTTTCCTCGATCTAGCGTTTAAGCATCACAAAGAGTAAATTAGTGTATATCAATGCATGGATATCGATTCCTTTGGAAGCATGAATTTCAGACGCCTGCTCCAGTGTACACTTATTAGATTTTAAAGTAAGCAGGGTTATGCTCAACTTCGAAAGAAATACGTGAAAACCTTTGTGCATCTGTTACAGGCGTCGGGTCACTGAGGGGCTCTCGAAGGGAAGATTCATTTTATTTGAAAGAGGCAGGGCAGAGAGGGAGGTTGTTGGACTGGAATAGAGAATGGCTCAATAAAATGCTCCATTGCGTTTCAAAGGAGTCTATGCTGGCAGAAGTGTTGGAATGGGGTGGAGATCTTCTATGTGAGCAATGGCAGCTGCCGCTTTGTAACCATCTTAGACAACTCACGGTCACCTCCTACCCCTCCGATCGCATTGCTCTCGCTTCCTGAGGTATCCGTGTGGTCAACATGCCTTAAGAGACCAACAAGTCACCCACCAGAACGATACTGAAATTTGAGTGGAGCGTTAAAGCACTTAAGTCTCGATGTAGTGAAAGTATCACCGACGATTCTGTATTCTCGAATGAAAATGGCCGCAGTCGGAGAGCTGTTGGATCTTCAAATGGATCGTTCAACGAGTCATTCATTGCTGGAAGCAAGCTGGAAACAACGACGCGATGGAAATGAACAGTTCTCGTGGAGGTGAGCCGTTCAAGTGAGCAGATACTCGCGCGCCGTAGGCGTTCCTTTATTAAACTTAAAAGTAAAGTAAACGAGCAATTTGATACTTACATTCTGAATTATCGCTGTCTCTGCCTTTGCAAATCCACTTAATGAGGTCCTGGATGTATTTCGAAGGAACTTACAAGAGATAATTTCATAGCCATTTATTTTGCAAAACATATTGTTTTCGAGAGGTTTTAACTAGTAATTGAATGCCCACTTACAGGAAGTTATTTGGTGTGACTTGGCTTTTTGTGCAACTCTCTATTTCATGATAAATTGTACATTGAACTCAAAAAATTAAAACATTTGCTGTCGAAGAATTAAAGGTTGCTTTGGTGAAATATTACCCCCTAGAAAATTTAGCGTAATTAAGAAGACTCAGGGCTGCACAATGGCACGACCGCATTGCGAAGAGGAAACCACACGTTTCAAAAGTGAACATAAGTATCTAAGAGACTACTGGTCTGAAATTTACATGGACAAGGATGATTTTTGGAGGCTCAACTTTTTGTGGTCCGATGACTCAAAGTGTAATATATTTTCCTCTGATGGAAAAATGTATGCTGGACCAGTGGCGCAGCGAGGGGAGGGGTTGGGGGACTAAACCTCCCCCTCAGAGCACAGAGAAATCTTTTTAGCTTAATCCATTTTACTTAATTGGATTTATATTACTAATAGAATAGTGTAAGGATGAATAAAATATCCCTCAGAAAGTCGTAAAAACTCACCATTTGGAACAATTTGTCTTTCAAATTCCGCAATTCATTAATCTTGCACCTACCGCTTACCCTGGTGAGTATTGCATACCCCCACACACCCCGGTATTAGTTGCACCTAAACCCCCCCAGACTTAATTCCTAGCTGCACCCCTGCGTTGGACGTCCGAAAAACTAGGAGAACAATCCAATTTAGATTATTAAAACTGTGAAGGATGGAGAGGGAAGTGTCATGGTTTGGGCCTGTTGGTCGTGGTATGGTGCGGGTCCAATACACTGCATTACCGGTAATAATGAATGCTGAAATGTACAACGGTATTTTGCAGGATGTTATGTCAATGTGTACATAGGAAGGAATGCCACACAAATGGAAATTCATGTTGAAAATGTTCCAAAGCATACCGCCAAGGAGATAAAACAGTTTCTTGACAAGAACAGTGACGTCGTGGTAAAATTAGCAGTACCGGAACGCACTTTCCTTAGCTTTTTTTAGATGAGAAATATTACTCTGTGTGTTTTTATTACAGGTAATTTTTTACATTTCATTAAATATTTTTATTTTGCTTACATATTTATATATTAGAAATTTTGATAATTAATTGCACCATAATTGATAAAAGTGTTACTTGACTTTTACGTCTGTTGTTAACCAGTGCCGGAATGGTGTTTTGCCATCATGACACCACAGGACGTAGATAAAATGATACTCGTACCTTGGCAGCTGCAGTCACCTGGTCTGTTTCCTTTTGTACTAACTTATGGGACAGCGTTTATAAGGAAATTGACCGCTATAAATGTACTTATCTTGATCAACTATGGAATCAAATAAAAAAGGCGTGGTACTCCATCACCGAAAAAGGATATAGACATTTAGTTGAGTCTCTGGGTAGAAGAATAAAGGCTGTTTTTAAAAACAAGAGTTTTCCTAAAAAGTATTGAAGCATAAATGCAATAAGAAGAAACTTTTTGTTGATTTATTTGAGTGGCTCTATTTTTTGATCTGATAATAAGTTCTCAGTTTTCTGTTTGTTGATTTCATTTTCAAAGGATGACTTTTATTTTCAGTGCCACGCTGCATACTTATTACAAGATATGTTAAGCAAATTACAATGTAATCATCAGAAAGAATTAAACACTTTAAAAGGCGTAAATTTTCATCTTTCTAAGTCCGGTACTTAAATAATGCCAGGGTGGCTCTATTTTTTTGACTGCCACTGTAGTTGGGTAGTAAACACAGAAGTAAACAGGCACATTAATTATAAAGTTTGAGAGGAAAAACTTGAGATAACGATGCGTTTATGAACAGGAAAGAATCGACGAGAGTATCGTTACGTTAATGGATAGAGAATAGGCTTGAGAAACGTCTAGTCACGGATAATACAGGGGAGGACATTATGATATTGGAGAGTCGTCCATTAAATATGATTCTACCTACCGACCGAAGTGACTCGAGTTGCGACTTCTGCAGATCAATCCGAATTTCACGGAGAAAATGGCTATAATAAGGCCTGTTACGTGAAATATATGCATCGCACTGACGTGATCTATCAATTCATAACTTTTGATTGCTATTACGTGCAATTGTAAACCCTCAATTGCAAGTATTGAGGAAAATAAGATCGCTCTGCATATATTGGCGCGAGACTGACACTTCTTAAAGCAGATTTAAAAAGTTACCGTAGAGGCAACACAAAGCAAGCTGCTGCGGAATTTAGCGGGGTATTTTCTATGTTAATAATGTGTTATATGCAGCAATACGCTTTACGGTACGGAAAACTTGTGCACTGTGGGTGAGCCAGAGAAAAACTTGAGCAAAAGATACTTTCGTGAACAGGAAAGAGCTGATTTAGTAACGTTACGTAAAAGTATAGGGAAAAGGCTTGTGAAATATCTAATCGCGGATATTACAAGAGAGAATATTATGATATTAGAAAGAGTAGTCCATTAAATATGATGCCATCCAAAGATCAATTAAATTGCGGTATAGAAGTTACTGGAAATAGTTGGGCAGCACACAAAGAGGAAAACGAACACAGCTGTTATGATATTCGGCTTCTCTAAATTCCGTACCATACCAGCTCCCTATATCTGAAGCAGTGCCGTGTATATCCCGCGGTTGCCAATGAACTCCGCACGAAGGCGTCGCTGTATTTGTTATAATGCGCCTCTTTCAGTTGCAAGTAGTCGCTGTGAATGGAGTATTTAAGTTTTACCTACCATTTTGTTTTTCTTTTGTTTTGCCGTATTTATCTCGTCCTAGTAACGACCATGGTGTTGCTTGTTCACAGGGGTGCAGCCAGGAATTAAGGCTGGGGGGGTTTGGGTGCAACTAATACCGGGGTGTGTGGTGGTATGGAATACCTACCAAAATAAGCGGTTGGTGCGAGATTATTAAATTGCGGAATGTAAAAGATAAACGGTTCAAAATGGTGAGTTTTACGGCTTACTGAGGGATATTATTATTAATCTTGACACTATTCTATTAGTAATATCAATCCAATTAAGTAAAATGGATTAAACTTAAATACTTCTCTGAGCTCTGAGGGGGGGGGGGGGTTAACCCACAAAACCCCCCCCTCGCTGCGCCACTTCTTGTTCAGTCGTGGCGCATGCGTACAGCTCATTAACGCGCCACTAATTACTTACTTTCACATGCTGTATATTTTGATTAATTATTGCAATGGATTGTTTCATTGTTGTGATAATTGTTTGCTAAATAGTGGTTCTATTACTAATTAGTCCGAGAGTAAGTGAAGTAGAGGTTTCATGTCCTAATTCTCTTTTGTTTTCTGTTATAGCTCATTTGAATCGTCGCTTACCAAGGTTTCTTGGTTAGTTAACTCATACCACTACTTTTTTTTTTTACATAAAGCGACCCGGGTTTCGATGAGTAATCGTCAACACCAGGCGTAAATTATTATCTATTTATCTTATTATTGTTGTAACTTACAATTAGTTACCTAACGGAGAAAGAGATGAATTTTGAAGCGGACGTCAGAATAAGGGAAAAGGTTGATAAGAAGGCAAAGATATTCGTTAATGAGAGTGTTGTCCTGGTTTACAATTATTTTTCAAATTTCTAACTGCTCTCTCGGCGGCGGTCGTTGCATAATTTTGAAATATTCATTTTAAAATCGCTCCTAAGTATGGCTGTGCGAGACTCTCGACCACCCGAGAGTCTCGGCGGTCGAGACGAGAATTTCATTTCTCGGCATTGTCGGGACGAGGCTCTCGCCGCGCCGAGAGTGTCGCCTGGATCGAGTTTTGACGAGAGTCGAGAAGTCTCTCCCCTTCGAGATTTCTCTCGACACCCGTCGAGACTCCTCGGCTCTTCGAAAAAAATAAAACTTTCTATTTTAGACATTGAAAATAATTTAAAAAAAATATTTTAAGACTTGATATACATTTCCAAAACCAAAAACAGTTGTAATATAATATCGACATTGACAACTGAAGCATATTTTTTTATTTAATTAGCCAAAATTGACAGGTTAGCTTAGTTACCATAAATAAACGTCGCAAAAAGATACATAAAATTCTATAGAATTAGACTGTGATATCTTCTTTTTTGTTAATTGACAAGCGAATGTTTCTTTTTTATCATATTACTATAATAAGAAACATTGATGTAACCCTTTAACATGCCTATGTATCAAAATTATATGCTCAATTTCATTTTAAGCCCTGATAATTGTTTGTAAATAAACGAAAACGTCGGCAAAATTTACATTTCAATTTATAGAACTGCACTCCAAGATTCAAATTTTATATTAAATATTGAGGTCAGGAAAAGGAAATAATTTTTTTCCCAAATCCCTCGTTGAGAACTATTACCACCGTTCACACTCTTTAAAGAATTGAATGCAGAGGGTAAATCATTAAATAAAATATTTTTATAATGTGAATAAATCCATAAAAGTCGTAAGGGATGCCTTAGTAAACTCTATCATCGCCTGATTGCGGTGTTCATCGGAAATTTTCGCCTTGCCCGGGAGTCTCGACGGGTGTCGAGAAATCTCGAAGGAGCGAGACTTCTTGACTCTCGTCAAGACTCTCGCCGCGCCGAGAGTCTCGTCCCGACAATGCCGAGAAATGAAATTCTGGTCTCGACCGCCGAGACGAGAGACTCGCGCAGCACTAGGAGAGAGGCAGTTGTATATTGAGTGCTTAGCATAATCACTTTTATCATCTTAGATATTTATGTAAGCACTTATATGTTCTTTCTTCCTGACGTCGAAGCTTCCTGTCTGCCGCGCGTAGACACCGTTGCAAACGCTGCATTTCTACGAATACACTGCACTGCCGTCTAATTGATCTATCGGATCCTAACATTTTACAGGAAGTCTTCTCAGAGAGGTATTTGGTTTAAAAGCCATGCGGAATTGGTCTCTAGGTAAATGATGAGCCATTTTCAGAGAAACTACATCGACGTGGTACACAGGAAACTACTCTGTGCACCACTGATTCTCTTTGATCTCGTCCGCCGAAAACATTTGATCGATAGCCAATCTTTTATGTTTTTTTATTGCACCGTCTTCTCATGAATGGCTTACAATCTGCCGAGGCTTTGAAATAGTGCGGTTAGCTTGGAAGCACCTCTTGGTGCCATATTTGCATCCACTATTCTATATTCACCAACCATGCTTTGCACCAAAATGGCCCCGCAGCGCTTTTCCTTCCCACAGCCTTCCTTAACCCATTAGCCTCAAAAATTTTCATGGAATTTCTTAATCTAAACCTCCCTATGATTTCTTAAAAATTACATTAATATAATATTTTAATCTGAATAAAATTCATAGTTCATGTCATTACCTGTAATGAAATTAATGTCGTTTTCGGTATTTTATAATATTTATGCATTACTTATAAGCATTTTCAGATGAAGATCGGGTTGGGGTGGTGGCTAGAGTGTTGGCTTCCCACCCGGCGGGCTCGGGTTCAAATTCCGGCAGTGGCAGAGAATTTTCAGAGACTGATCAATCTCTGCTTGAATGTTGTGTGGAGGACGTTTCAAGCGCAACACTCCGTCCGTCGGGTGGGACGTTAAGCCGTGGTCCCCTTGGCGCCTTTCGTTAAGTGAAGGCTAATGCCGACGCCGGGTTTCTCTCCACCCTTCCTTCCGTACCCTTCCCTCATGGCGCAAATGACCTCAGCTGTCGGTCGCCTCCTCCAAAAACCAAACCAAACCATTTTCAAATGCAGCAATAAAACGCAACCGGCAATTTGCCTGCTCTTTAAAATCATGCAAATCGAGACAGGCGGGCGATTCGCCGTCTCTCCACCGGAATGGGTTAAGGTTTTCTCACGGCACATCACGATCGTCATGAAGTGTCAGACGTAATGAACTCGGTGAGAAGGGTATGACGCGACAAATGTCTTAAGGTTCAGAACGGGAGGGTTCCTGAGAAACTCTGGTAAGAGTCTATGGCCTCGCGAGAGAGTCACGCACGTATGTATATGCTATAAATATGTACTAAACTTGGGAAAAGGGAGGGACGCCTATCATTATGTCCGTAGGAAGTGGGCGGGACAAGGTGGGCGACGAAGGGAAGGGAAGGGGAGGAATAATATCTCCTGAGCGTTATTACACCTATGCTTAAGAAGGTAATTCGCTTCCCGTGCCGACGAATGGGACACTCGGATTAGCATCACGTTCGCTTTCGGTCTTTCTGACCCCCCCCCCATCCCGGGCACTTCAGTGGAGGGGCCGCACCTGGTTCGCCTACCCCTTCTACCTGGGCGATGGCTCACCCCAGGATGGTTCATCATGATCTCGGTGGGCGTCTGAGCCTTTGAAGACAAGGTACAATGCCCTTGGAGGAGATGAAGTGAATGCGACTTGGAGGTGTGGGCGTTGGAATTTACCGCTCGATAGAAAAGTAATTGACGAAACATTAAATGAAAAAAATCAGTTTCCAATTTTTGAAGTGAAAACTTCTTATGGCGCGTTGAGCACTCTTGTAGATGGACAAAAGACATCGGACTCGAGACACCGTCAACGTCACCGCTACTACATTGTAACGTTTTCTTTAATTTCCACTTCTCTTACTTAACAAATGATTTTTATAACACTTTATAAAGAAACTTTACAATTTAAAACTCGTGAGCATAAACAACATCAACAAGCCGCCATGACTATTATAATCCCATTTGTACTACCCGTACTGCCACTCACTGAACCGCTGCCATGGACTGCACCAGTGGGGATCTTGAGTTCTGCCGTATCCCTTTTCCTCCGGTCTCTTTCTCTCTCGTAGGCGTCTGCTTTTGGTCTGCGTCCTCTTCTTCTTTCTGCCGATCCTGAAATCTTCCGTATTTCTTCCTCCGGTCTCTCAATACACCAGTACTTTAATTTATCTCCCAATCTCTTACAACACGTCTATCTCTTCCTTCTCTCCATACACGACTGCCCTTTTTCTTTTGCGTCCCTCACTACCATTATTGCCTCCCATTATTGCTTCCTCACTACTATTGTTAACTTTAATTCATTTAAATAAACAACATGGCAGCTTGTTTACTACATATACGTATAATTATGTATATTCTGTATATATACAGTATACTCGCTATATACACTGTACTTGTGGAGGGATACAAACCATTAGACTCGCATCACAGTCACCGTCACCAGTCCATACTAGTGCAGGAGAGTGTACTCGATACAAGAAGAGTGAAGGTTAGTACAATATAACTCAATTTCTTCTTATACGTTCGTATTTGAGTAGCTTATTCGAATGCTGTGCCATAAAATTAATTTATGAATGTGAAGTATTCACAATTATGTATTGTAGAAATATTAAAAAGAAAACACGTGGAGAAAAATTTTTGAAGTGAAAACTTCTTGTGGTACGTTAGGCACCATAAGAAGTTTTCAGATTTTTTTCAGATTGGTAAAAAACTCTGAAGTCGCGCAACCGTCACCTCAAAATCGTCACCGCCTCGCTGTTAACGAAGGAGAGGGAAATAAAGAGAGATAGAGTTTTGAATCGGCTCGTTCCTCATGCATGAAAATATATTCTGAAGCAGAAAGGATCGCTACGTTTAGTCTTTACGAATTTAGTCGATTTTTTTCATAGCTACAGTTTGAATAGCTTGAATTTCTTTTCCGAGTTTATATTCCTAATCCAGTTAGTAGCATAGGCTTCTTGTATATTTTTTAACATCAATCAACGTCCAAAATTTTAAAAATAAAAAGTTTTCACTTCTAACGGCAGTCCCACGACGTAAGTGGTATTAAAAAGTGATATTAAAATTAATTTCAATTGCACTTTTCCTCAGCTAGGCACGATGCGTTTCGACTTAGAGAGCCATCATGTGGTACAAGACATATCAGATGGTGGCTCCTACGCATTAAAATGATCGTGGAAAATTATTTTCATATTCCGAGCTTCCTCTATATCGCGCCTAAGTCAGTTGAGTTCAGTGGGAATCCTAGGGAATCCTGTTGCATTCTGCATGCTGGTGCTTGATCACCCCCTGCCAAACACCCTAGAGGTGCCTCGCGGGGAATTATGTAGATGTAAATGACCTAGAGATGAATGGCAAAAGGCAAAGTGACAGAAATAATGGAAGATGGTCGATCCAGGCGGAAGGAAGATTATTACGTCACTGACTCATATCCGGCGTGAGTGATTTTCTCACGAAATGGGAAAGCTACCTCCTAGCCATAATAGGATCGCTCTCTCAGAACAGAAATTACAAAGCATATATTAAGAATTCGGTAGATGGTTGAGGACATGTTACGATGAAAAAATAATTTTTATTTTCATTCGGCCATTCTCTTATAATTTAATCATAAAAAACATCGAAATTTGCGGCCCACGTGTAATGAGATGACGTTATTAAAGTTTCGGCTCATTAACTCGTTCAGGGAGAATTGCTCATTTAAGGAAACATTATCTCAAACACAAATAACAAAACCTCAAGAGGTCGATGCAAGAGGCTCAGGAGTAGCTCTGACCTGCTCGACAGGAGTCGGTGACGTCATCAATGTACCTGCGCAAGTGTGACAATTGACTGTCATCAATTTTTTTGCCGCGAATAACTCGAGAAGTAGGCGACGGAAGCGTAAAATACGGGCCTCTTCTGTTTTTAAATTCCATTTAAATAGACAATTAATTGAAAATTGTTAAAAAAAAACCCACTGCGGTCTTCATGATAAGGCTGGATTGGTCACATCCACTGTTTCCTCCTCGTGGGTAGCTGTTTTCCGAGAATCTGATTTGAGGTTTCATTATAGTAGGATGTGTTCTCGGATTTGAAAACAGTTCCTTGGGTTCAGTGGCGGATCCAGAATAGGGACAAAGGGCGGTAAGTGGGGGTCCGAAAAAATTTACAATTCTATCTAGTGTAAATTGGAAACCCAAGGGGGGGGGGGGTGGAACCCCTTTACCCCCTCCCCAGTGAGAAATGGGTGGTGGAATCCACGTGGAACCCACGTGGAATCCACGTTGAGTGGTGGATATTTGGTGGTGGTGGATATTGAGTGGTTGGACCCACGTGGAATCCACGTTGATTTCAAGTGGATTTGTGGTGATTATCATAAAATATTAAACAGAATTTCTAATTTGTGGAACTTAACTCTCTGGTGACATTGCGTCATTTATCATCCTGAAACCACGCTAGTTATGTGAAAATGTATCGCACATTCTATTTTTATATAATTCGTGGAAAGGCAGCCATGAGAGCACATGAAAAATCGTAGACACATACATAGAAGGCTTAGCTATAGAGTGGTTGAGGTTTTAATGGTTTTAGGACAGCACCAACTGCTGTTTTAATTTTTCCACCAAATTTCCACGTGGGTTCCACGTTGATTCCACGACCAAAAACACGTGGTATCCACGTTAATTCTCCACGTGGGTTCCACGTGGATTCCACCACCCATTTCTCACTGGGGATCCATAGATCCGCCACTTCTTGGGTTGATTTCTTCCTTGCGTTGAGCTCGAAAAGTCTTCGTAATATATTCTCCGCGGAAAGCTTGAGATCCTGAAGATTTCATTTACTATTTAATTCGGCTTTACGATTATGGATACCGTTGCATTGGAGCGCATTCTATAGAATACTCGAATCTTCGCGCCCTCTCAAGGAGATGTGTTCTTTCACCACGTGTGGCATGTATATGTTTTGATGTGCTGATGCTGCTCAGAGAATTATCCCTAGGATTTAACTGAGAATTTTCATAATTTAATGCATGCATGCGGACACAAGTTGAATATTTTCGTTGGCGTAAGCATCGGGGCTTCATTCCCAATAATTGCGTATGCATCTGAATCCACCACGGTTGAGTAGAAGAATTTAATAACTTGCGTTGCGAAGTGGAATGGTGTGAGATTCTTCACTGCCTTAATATGCATGGGAATGATGAAAATCACCATCCCCTAATATCCGTGAGGCTGGTAAAGATTTTTAGTATGTCGTCTAATGGTCCTCTTAAAGCGTGTGGGTCCCTAGGTCCCCGCATCCGTGAAGTTGTTGCGAAAGCAAATCGAACGACCCTCCGCCCCTAAAAAAGCGAGTAATAAAATGAGCAAGGCTTTGCTTTTGAAAAAAAGTAAGCACATTACACTCGAGGGAATGGCTTTCGTAAGGGAATCAAAAACGAATCGTGTTTATAGGCCCATAAAAAACTCTCTTTATCCCTGAGCACGGCATTTTCTTTTATTCGTTATTTTTTATTGTAAGTTTTCTTTCCACCCTGCATTCATGGGTAGGGGAACACCCCTTGGGAGAACTTTGTCGGAGTTCGTGCTGTGCAATGCATAGCCTCGCATCAACAGATTGGTTCCATTCATTGCCGGGCGATGGACTGAGGGCGTTGTCGTCGGCGGTTCCTCCATATTATTGTTGCGCGCGCGCGATGGTGTGTTCCGTGTATAGCCTTTCTTGCACTCCATTCGACGCCCCATTTCACCGCGGAGAGATGAGGTGGTTTGCCGTGGGAGAAAAACCGCTCGGGCGGGCGAGGACCTAATTGCGGGGCCAACTGCGGTGGGGATGTCTTTTACGAGAGGGTGGGAACGGAGAGCAGAGCAGGAGATGAGAAGGTGGTGGTCATTATGACCGCTCACGACACCGCCGCCATATCCGCCACCACCGCCAGAGTCGTCAGGAGACTTAACCTCCCCTCCCCGGATTTTAACGACCTCGTCAATCTTCCTGTTCCTTGCTGCCCACCCTCTTGTCAACTCCCACCCCTCTCCCGTGCTCCCCTTCTACGACCCTGTCAGGGATTGCGGGAATTGAATCAAAGGTTGCTTTCATCATGAGCGCATGACAACGAGATTCCTTTCCGCTGAAAATATTGTTTTGATCGAGCAGTGGACGACGCACAGTGGGCTGAAATAGAAAAAAGCTGGCCAAAAATCAAAATATCGACTTTTTCATTTCGCATCGGGAATAGTATATCATTTTAGAATGTACAGCGCAGGTAAAACTGAAATTATTAATAAAAAATTGTTTATTTTTTATAGCTCGCACAAAATCAATAAAAATCAACGAAATCTCGAGTGCGCGATTTTTACGAAAAAGTTCAATGTTTGTTCCCCAAGTAATGAAATTAATAATTCGGAATTTTTTAGGATGTTCATTGATACACTGAAAGAAAAAATTGGCTGTTGTATCCAATAGTTGGATCCCACATCCAATTTAAATGGTTGCTATGGCCCCATCCAGTTAGTTGGATGAGGGAGCCATTTTAAATGGCTGGGTGAGAAATGGCTGTGACAACTAACTCGTTGGATACCACAGTCAGCGTCGTTGGGTCTTACGTCCATCTATATTGGATGCCTCAACCTTGCGAAATTGTTGCCGTAGCGTTTAATGAATGGGTAATATTTCAACGGATATTATTATTAATAGTGTCACCATTTGAAAGAAACATTATAATATCCTTTCGTGGTACTATTTCCGCCACTTCCGACTTACATTAGAGTCAGAAAATGCATTTTTTAAAAATAAAATGTTTATTTACAGTCAATTTTGGGGTTCATAATTTTCACTGCAACTTGTTACCTTGAAGACTTACTCACCTCGGATCACTATCATGTGGAATTGAATGCCATAAATAATGCAAATAGGTTAAATGATGTAAGAAAGCAGTGGTATTTTATTAAACGTATTTATTAAAAAATGAAGCAACTTTTTTAAAAGAAACAAACTTTCAGGTGAAACATTTTGTTACACAATATCTGAAGGCTGCATACAATTCTGCTGCAATAGTCCGGCATTCTCACATAAATTACAGGCTGAAAAGATATTAAGTTTTCAACATTGATGGAGTTTACTATGCTGGTTTCAAGAACTTCGTAAACATAAAAAATTTTTCGAAATCCAAGGTGTACAGAGCTTTGTAGACGAAACACTCAATTATTTTCGTTGGAAATTATTCTGTCCACTTTTCCAAATTCAGGAAGGCTGAAATCGTCGAAACCAACTGCAACACTTATTCCACTTCGGTAACGAGTGAACTTCCTTTTCACCCAAGGCACCTCAAGTCAAGCTTACACAAACTCACGGGGAATTTTCCTATAAGTTCACAGTGTCCATCAACACCTCACAATCTTCCACTAAGGAACTGAAATAAATCTATAAAATATTTACATAATTAAACTAGCCTTTATGATTATTGGTTATACTCTTTTGCAATTAGTTACCGACGTTTTAAATGAAAAGGAAGCTACTTCCTACTCATAACTTAAGCTATTTATACAGTCCATAAATCAGCCGTAACTTATTGACATGTAAACATCAAGAATAGCTAGATCAGAAGAAAAATTATTTTAAAAATTCTGTGGTATGTTACACCTTGCAATATGGATACCATAGTATATAGGTCTATATATCCTCGATTTGAGTTCTAAATTTCGTGATACACAGCTCTATATTGCAGTTCATACGCATTGTAACGTTTGATATTATGTTTATGTTTTGATTTCTATTATTTATTTGATGTTTATGTTTGGATTGTTGCCAATGAGTTGTTGAAACGAGAGAGGGAATTGTTGAGAGGGAAGCCATTTAAATATGAGCTGGAAGGAAGGAGAGAAGAATAAGAAATTGTGATATGAAATGAATAAAGAGGTCTCTGGAAGAAGCTAGTGTCTGATATTACACTTTGATATTATATACATTTAGGGTAGAGTCCTTCGCATAATTAATGCATAAGTATCTGCATTTCTACTTGTACAGCGGAACTCAGGTTATCCGGTGTGCATGAACTTGCAATCCAATCCAATTGAAATTGAAATCTAATGGAAAACTACTTGAAACTTTTCATCAATGGATTAAATGAGAATACAAACATTTCATTCAGAACTAATGATACTGTGGTACACATGTATTAAGTTAAAATGCATTCGTTTTATTAGTAACGAAATGCATAATTCATACGGGTAGTGATCGAAAATTGACCGGAGTTATTTTCGAGGAAACGTAAGGTTTAAAAAATACAACATCCAACCTAAGGATAACATCAACCCAAAAGATAAAATCTTGAACGGTGAAATAATATAAGAGTTCCGCATAATAACGAAACACGATAGCCAAACTCACCGGTAAATTTTTCCACGAGACAGTTCAGGTCCCAAGCATCAAGAAAATCCTTAGCTCGGTTATTCATATCGGTTATCGGTTATCTTCTCGTCTTCAAGTGCTCTAAGAGTATAAAAAGAAGTATTAAAATTGGAATTGAATGGCAATATTTTCTCACTTGCAAGAGGAAACTTAAAACCTATTTACTTACCTCCAAGCGCGCCAAACATGTGCACTGACGAGTTGTTTATAATAAGAACTGTTTGGGAGTCCGTCGCTGTGGCGATGATTGACGCAGAAGCGATATTAGTCGCCCTATCCATTGAGTTGGCTGTGGGATCCAACTGTTGGACGAGGGATCTCTTCGAGATGGGTGTGGGGACCAACACTTGGACACTATAACCAAGTTGCGATCGTCCAATTTAGTTGGATAGTACACCCAATCGCGTTGGCTGCCGTGTCTGTTGCAGTGGATACTGCATCCAACTTTCACTTATCCAGTTAAAACTGGATGCCACATCCAATCCTTTTTTTGAGTGTAGTACTATTAATTTAATTAATTAAAAGCGAACTTTTGTTTGAGTCAATTGTTTTTATTAACTTTATGATTTGTTTAAAATATCATCGTTTTTCGTTAATTTGTTTATTTAAGGCTAGGATGAAAGTAGTTACCGCCGCTTGCCGCTCCAGAGATATTTGCACTGGGAGTCAGACTGAAGTCTAAATTATGAGACGGAAAAGAAAAATCTTGCTCAAACTTGCTTCCCTCGGCTTTTTTTAGACAAAGCAAAATGATGTCAGGCGGTTGTCGCACTCCGTGACCCGCAATACATTGGTTAGGTACTCGGGAACTTAGCGTGACATGTATAGTAATCCGTTAGAGAGAATGTACTTTCCCTAAATCTGGAGTGCATTGCATTCAACTACTTTTTATTTGCTGTGTATGTATGGTATGTATCCTCTTCTAGTGGTTTTTACCCCTGATTCTTTGTGCGCAAGCTGCGTGCGTACGCCAAGAAACCTAGTAAACGGTACGCATGCTCCCCAAGCCTTTTGTCCTTGGCGGCTACCCATTTATGCACCCACATTTGTTCTTTTAATATGACCACGTGCAAATGTTTTTTCACATAATTCTACATTCTAATTTTTTCACATTCTACAAATTGTTTTTTCACATAAAATGCCGTCTATGCGATTGGCTCGCTCATTTGTAATCGAGAGCACAACATTAGTCTCCCTTCAGTATTCCTTGTTAAAGTATGTGCCGAAGGATGTTCACAGAGAAGTTCCCAAGTTATGAATAAAACGAAATTGACATGCCAAGATTGACATAGGGTGATCTTGGCAAAGGGAGGGGTCCATGAAGCAGCAGAAATCATTCGTATTGGAGTTTTTACGCAAAAAAGACCTTATTTTGAAAAGCGATGAGTAATTAAAAACGTTGCCTGTGGCCTTCATTCAAAAAATGTTTTTTCATCAATATTTTCGAAAGTGAAATGAGTGCTTCAGCATGAATAGTAGATATTTGATAACTTGTCAACGCTGTGGGTTTTCTTAATCATTAGTTTGGATGTTATTATAAATGCGTGGTTTGGTAAACTATTTGTAATCGACGATCCTAATAGAGTGCCAAATATTCAATCCTCATCCAGGAATGTCGGGGGATCTCATTACCCTCTTCTCAGTAATTTTGAGAGCTTTATTGATTGGACTTCGAGTAAAATATACGGTTTCCTCAGCTTACTGCCTTAAGACTAGTAAACTGTATGTAAAACATTATCCATGGTATCATATGCCACCAACTATTCATAAAGAGTGTTTTGGAGGGCCAGAACATAGAGAAGACAGGAATAATTGGCCAAAATATCACATATTCTTTTTTTTTCACAATGTTCCATCGTCTTAAAAATTTTTTGATTCACTAGCCGAAAGGTATTTAAAAACGCCCCCGGAAAACATTTTTTATTCGCGGCCCTCTCAAAAATATTTTCTGAAAACATGCGTTAGAAATTTTCAAATCGACGCCATTTCTCCCTCTCCAGCTGAAACTTCTTGAAACTTCAATTGAACATTTGCTCCAGTAAATATGCTTTCAAATGCCGCAAACTGTATTAAAAAATAAGTTTTCTTGACG
Organism: Ischnura elegans; assembly: GCF_921293095.1. Classification (NCBI taxonomy): domain Eukaryota; kingdom Metazoa; phylum Arthropoda; class Insecta; order Odonata; family Coenagrionidae; genus Ischnura; species Ischnura elegans. Next base: position 116,342,986 of record NC_060248.1, on the reverse strand, counting down.
GAGATATCTCAAAAAGAGTGAAAATGTAAATTTCGAACTAGCCGGCCCCGGTGGGCCTCTAGCGGGCTGGAAGTGCGGGGAGGTTAGTTCTATTTGATCCCAAATCGCATCCCCTAAGCAGGGAAAAAATCCCGGAGGAAGGACTTTTCACCCTCTTATTCAGCTACCTATGCCATTTGCTAACATTTGCATGGAAAATTGATATTCCCACCGTTATCGGATCGATCGATCGGAAGGGACGATAAAAATGATCTTGTTATTATGGTTAAGTTTGAAGCTAATCTGTCACTAAAAGAAACTGATAGAGGTATGCGCGCAGCTAAGAATTATGGCTAAGGGGGTTTTAGGAGCAACTAATACTGGGGGGTATGGAATATGGGAGGTGCGGGTGTCCTACCCCAGAAAATGTTTAAGATAAACGGTTCAAAATGGTGAGTTTTACGGATTTCTGAGGAATATTTTATTAATCCTTACACTGTTCTATAAGTAATATTTATCCAATTAAGTAAAATGGATTAAATTTTAAAATTTCTCGGAGTTTGTTTTTGGGAGGGGTGTTATCCTCCAAAACGCCCTCCCTCGCTGCGCCACTGGATATAGGTATGCATCCTCTGAACGTTACGTTTACGACTAACGCGGTTTTTAACCGGGACATGACTTCCTCGTGCCCTTCCCTGCATTAAGTGAGACGAGTACATTTCACCGTTCACTTCCCTCCGCTTTTTTTCGTTATTGCGCTATTTTATTCTCGTTTGAGAGTCCCCATCAATTCCCGTCCGTCTTTCGACCACCTTTCCGCAGTTTCCTGTCCTCCTCGCGGTGGCAGCACTGTGGGGAAGCGGACTCAGGCGTTGAATTCACCTAAGGTATGAAGGAGGGGAGGGAGCAGAGAGAGAGAGAATGGGTGCCATTAGCAGAGTAACCCTCCAGGGGGTGCGGAGGTTGCGCAAGAACGCTCCCTGAACACCCACCACCACCCTGTCCCTACCACCACCCCCCCCGTTTCCTCTGGGATCAGTATTTTTTGGAGAATGAAGGAGTCGGCCGTTTTTCGAGGACTTTCTGCCCTTGGTGAATGGAAAAGCAGAGGTGTGAGGAGAAGAACTTCCGAGGTTTTTGTCACGAGGTGGTGTAGTAATAGTGAATGAGGTGCACGGTAGAAGGGTGGGGGTTTAGAACGGCTGCACCCAGGCGTATATATTAGGGTAGAGGTGTGGGTATATATGGAGGCCGTGGTTACCTGGAAACGCCGCCGTGCAGGCTGCTGGAGTCAAAAACGATTGGGGGGCGGGGGGAAGGGGGTTGAAAAACTATTTGTCCGCGCTAAAAGGGGGGAAGATGAAGAAGGCCATGGTGTGAGTTTCAGAAGGTTCGCTCACTCGTGAAATTGTCCGCTTTTGAGGGTTGGGTGCTCCCAGGCCAATGGACTCGGCTTCCTCGTGAAGGGGATATTGTGGCCGTGGATCACGCAGGACTATGGCCAGATCGCTGCCGTGTATCCCGGGAGCTGGAAGATGGAAAGGCCATTTAGCCGGCTAACGTCGGCACTAAAGAGACGCGCGGACTCTTTTCAAGTTATGACAAATGGATTGGGCCTTTTCACCTTACCCAGTATCCCTCGCTCTCCCGACAAATTCTCATCCCCTCGAGTATACTTACATACATATATATTTTTAATGCTCGGCTCGTGAAAGTCGAAATGTATTTTATGCTATTAGCATTAGGTCCTCGATTTTCGTTCACACAAATAGAATCGAGTTTTGAAGTCATTGTCGATCATTTGTTTGCTGATGTTGGGAGGGTAAGGATGATGATGTCCCGTACTACGCAGTGGACGTGAATATTCCATGGTAATCAACTGGTTTTAAAGGGTGTGTGGTTACTTTAATGACCTACTGGTAAAGATAGTGAACGGTGGTGTCTGCCTTCCAGTTCATGCTAACGAGTTCCACTAACCTATTCGACCTAATGCAAAGAAAAATATCTTTTAATGGGAAATAATTCATGCCATCAAAGTGCCAGGATCAATCATGTATAGTATATGATAGTGCACATTTAGGTATTGATTGCACATAATATTTGGTGGAGAGAAGTGAGACATTTGAAGATGTAATGTCTTTTTTTGTTTCACACGGATTTTACGAGGTTTGTATTATTTTATAAGTGGAAAAATTGGGTATTTATGGTGGTCGTCCTCATTAGTAGATTTTTGTTTTTCAATGCAGTTATTATTCAAAATCTTGAAGAGCAGTCATGCAATGAAATTATATTGCCAGAAAAGGTCTCGTAGGTAATGAAAAATATATCACTTGCAAATGCAGACTCTAAAGAAAGAGAAAGAAAAAGCTTTGCTTATTTAAAAACTATAGCCTGGAAAGAAAAATTCGAATTCGTTTAGGATTACCTCATTTACATGAAGCAAAGCTAAATTCTAGTTATCTCGGATTAGTATAACACTAGGATGGAAGATTTGGCCTCGTACCATGAATATAATTTTTCCAATAGTTCTATAATTGCATGACCTTCATGTGGAACTTGGTCATTAATTTTTCTGTTGGTCCACCTAGTTCTGGTAATCCTCATCCAAAACAGCATTTCTAGAAGTTTCTTCATTTCACTCATCCTTAGTCTCGTATACGAATGTTCCATACAATACTTTTCATGATTTTTTTCCTAGTCTCATTACTAGTGCTGTTATTTACTGGGAGACTCATCTTTAATGGAATGGCTTTCTTGGATAATACTCTTCTTCTAACAGTTGATAGTATTGTAGGTTCGAAGATTTTCGCGGGGTTGATAAGATGATCTCTGCATTCTCTTCGGGTTTTCACCGCGTCCGTTGGGTTTTGGCGTCAACAGTTTCGCTGACATTGCAGTCAGCGTCTTCAGGTCGAAGGTGAAGTAACTCGGAAAATTTCCGCCTTATATAGGCATCTTCATCTCGCTGCTGCTCTCTCATTGGTCGGTGGTTGTCCATCTCTCGTACTTCACCTTCGACCTGAAGACGCTGACTGCAATGTCAGCGAAACTGTTGTCGCCAAAATCAAACGGACGCGGAGAAAACCCGAAGAGAATGCAGAGATCAGTTGATAGTATTTTCCAATACGCCCACTAAAATAGTGGAACTTTCATGTGCAGAACTGTCATTTCTTCTGATCATGTTCCGCCTCTACCCATATTCGGTATGGGAAGGGTACGCACTTGAATTGTTCCTCTTATCGCTGATTGCTTATCCTCGCTTTCCTATACCAAGAGAGCCATAGGAGCACAAGGAATCGAATTTTCATGGGGTAGTATTTGTACGGTCGAGTACCGCTTTGAAATGTGCCCAATAATAGATACGAGACTCCTTTGAGCACCGACGACAATGATCCCGCTTCAAAAAGCCACAAATCAGTTTGGGTGAGAGTTGGGTTGCGAGGGTAATAATTAACCAATGACGTCTCCTTTCCCATCATGCCCCACTATCTGGCCCTCCTCACTCACGCGATTGCCCAAAAAACGACGACTGTCTGATTTTCAGCTGCCTAGGTCTCCTCTCAAGGGACCCGCTACCTTTGTGAAAACCATCAGCTACTCTCGCAATCCCTTGGCGGAGGAGTTAGTCGCACTCTAGTCTTGTTGCTTTTCAATGCATTCGAAGGATTACCTGCGACCTTACCTCTTTAATTCCATCCACAGTAGCTTGTCACATGTTGTATTCCCATAATCTTCGTGTCCCTTTCGTTTATGACTTGAAATCTGACTCGAATGGGTCGATAATCTCATGTGTCTTCAACGATATATTAGTATGATGTGTAATATGATACCGACAGCTGACGTCATTTGCTCCATCCGACGGACGGAGTGCTGCACTTCATATGCCTACCAAAGAAGCACTCAAGCAGATATCGGGCAGTCTCTGAAAAATCTCTGTCACTGCCGGGAGTTGAACACGGACTCACAGGGTGGGAAGCCAGCACTCTAGCCACCACACCTACCTGATCCCCGAAGATAATAATAATACCTTTTCGAAAAATACGTGCTAGAGATGATTGCGTTCCTCGGCGTAAGACGTTCATTGGGCATTATCTGAATATCCTGGGTATCTGAATTAAGGACTATATGGCGACACCACTCGAGACAGTTGCATGATACATTACAGCTGCGGGATTTTTTTTTCTAATTTTGGGAAAGTAGGCATACAATGCGTAGTATTACAATGATTATCTTGACTATTCCTTGTAGTTCACATTAGAGAGACTGGCCACAGAGAAATTGTTTTCAATTTTATCTACCTTGTAAGAGAGGACAATGTTATCCTAAATTCGCTTGAATAATGAAGACGAAATCATTATTATTACCTTAAAAATTTGAATCACAATTGGCAGTGCGATAGATATCCTCATGATTTTAATCATAAAATACGTATTGTGCGTGGAGTCAAATAACATTTTATTACATTTTGTTCATAATTTTATTCCCAATGTCATGAGATTAATTTGTGTATTTTAGAAGGCGATTGACAAATTTCCTTGCATCTATATATTAGGAGAAACCATAGTTGAAAATCTTTTCTTGTCTGGCTTATTTCTTTCACTCACATGGCTAAGTACAGAATTAACCAAAAGGCGAAAAAGACATGATCATATACATATTAACTTTTCCTTTGGCATAAATTCGCTTTTTGAAAATCCCCTCTCAAGTAAAGCTTAGTGATGGGGATATGTGAGTGAACATTTTGGAGCTGTTAAAAATGGAAAAGTAGGATGGCGGCAAACAATAGGATTTCCCTTGACGTAGGGATTTTCTCTTCTGTCCGGAGAAAATTTTGGAGGACCAACGGAAAAGGAAAATTCGGTGACGTTGATGAGGGCACAATATTTCTTTCCCTCCGTCTATCCTTTAATTTTCTCCGAGGAGGAGAAGCGCTCGAGATGGTGATCAGAGGACATGTTGGAGTACTTGCAAGAGAACACGACGCTTTCGTTCTATTTTCTCGGTGAGAAATATGCACGCGAGGAAAGCGAATGCATATACGACCACCAGGTTTCTTACGCTTGCTCGGATAGCGATTTTGACAGCAAATTTTTGTGTGGAAATTTACTATACGGGGTCCTGCGAAGATCTAAATCAAAGTCAATCAATCAATTGAATATCAAAGGAAAGGAGCTATAACAGTGGGCTCAGAGCAAACATTTTTTACATGACTTATTCATCACTTGTTATCAAATTACATCATTCAAAATGATACTAAACCCTGTAGGGAGCGGTCTATCTTGTAGACACAGGAGTTAGTTTTTCTGGGCGGTTTTTAAAATTTGACTTGCTTTGTTTTTGTACGTAAATAAATACTCAGAAATAGATTTTCATTTCTTTTCTACATCTTGTACATCCTGCTGATAATTGGTAAATTTTGGTTTAACTTAATACGGCGTTTTAGGGATTTTTTCCGTCATATGCCTGTCAGGCTCACCGCGCTCTGATTTTGAGAATACCGGACTGCGCCATACGCAAGGTTAAATGATGTAACTTGTGTATCACCTGAGGGATGGAGACTTAAAGAGTGTTATTGGAGATATAAAATTGATGTCTTTTAAAGTAAAAATGGCACATAATGCTGCTAGGATGGGCTTTCAGTATCAATGACGATCGTCCTCATATGTTCATGTTTGCGATGACATGGAAACTCTGAACCAGCCCAGTAGGTACTGGGGGACGAAGGATACTTCGGAAGTGGAGAATGGACCTCAAGAATCCTAGTACTCAATGGCATGGAGGAAAGTGGACGATGAATGAGTCGGAGTCGACTTGTAACTGAAACTCCCGGAGGTGCCCGGTGCATCGCTTGTCTTTCTCTCCTCCCATTGAGGCTGGGCACGTTCCATTTCTGTTGGTGGTAATCTGTCAGCTGCACCGGACTCCTTCCCATTGTCGCGAAACTGGTCGCTTAGCTGCCCTCGCTGACTTCACCACTGGGCCTTTTTGTCGGCGATCGGCCTTCTTCTTCTTCTGTTCCGCGCCGTTTTCGTAAATGCGGTGCGTAGGCGGCTGCGACCGTGGGCCAGCTGTTTTTTTCATCTCCTTGTCTATTTTATCCACCCTACCGTATCCTCCGAATGGCGGGTGAACGTCCATCTTAGATCCGTAAAGAGGCATTTACTCACTCCGTTGTGTCTGCCCACTTAGGATCGAATTTGTCCGTGCGAGGGGCTCCGTGTGCGATCTCTTTGCCAATGAATGAATGGGTCTCTGAACGCGTGCGCCAAGAATGGGACTCATTCCTAGGAGACGGGCGATATTTCAAACGGCCGTGGGCCGAATTGAAGTGACCGACGGTTCATGAACGCGAGGTCCTTCAGAACGTCTGTAGTTTATCTAGTTTTGGCACGATTATCTTCGGGTCCATGCCACGTGTTTCTCGACACTAGGTGGCCAGTAGCGGGGTCTTTCACGAAGATCCTAAATTCGTGTTTTTAAGTTTACCAAGTGGTAAAGTAGCAACTGAAACCGTCGGTATCCAATAAAAATATAATTTAATATAAGGTAAAAAGTTTCTTTTTTATTTTAGGATGGAAATGTTCCACAAAGTGAGATCAGCTTTACACGATTATATTCCCTTTTCCAATCTGGTAGAGAAAAATCCTCGATGCCTGAGGTGGACCAGGGTAAGGAACTGGACCACCTATCCTACCCTAAATGTGTGCAATAGGGTGGTTTCCTATTTTTTTTATTGCCTGAATTGAAAGATTATTATTACGCCTCTTTACGGATCTAAGATGGACGTTCACCCGCCATTGGAGGATATGAGAGGGTGGATGAAAAAGACAAGGAGATAAAAAAAAACAGCAGGCCCACGGTCGGAGTGAAATACGTACTCCTGGAGAAAGTATTTCACGCTTTAAGATTTTTAAATGACGATATCTATTTTACGCGATTAAATGAAAAGTGAAATATCAAGCGCGCGAAAATGCGACGGCTAAGTATTAATGCTGGGAAAAGCCCAAGTGACGTCATTATGGTTGCGGCTGCCGCCGTGTGAGACCACCTTGGTGCGAGGCTATGAGCGCCGATATGATGCAGGGTGCTAGCAGGTAGCAGAGTACCCTGCTAGTAGGTAGCGCTTGGCTTAAATAAGGATTATGAATGCCCTATCAAACGGAGGAAACTTTCCGACAATAGGCAATTTTAATAGGTGATTATTTTAAGAAATGTTTCACTGAGCTCTGTGCCTCATGCATGCATTGGTAATCTCAGAAGATGTAAAACTCCTGACTACTCGAATAGCACCTGGGTCCCTGTGAAGGCAGGTGGAGTGGTATCGCATGGGCGCCAATCTGACTTTTTTCAAATGAGCATAAAATTGGCCGTTAACATTCGTCTAAACTGGGATTTCTAAAACCAAATAATTTGTATATTATGAATACACTGATGGTGGGTAAAGAATCGCAATCAATGCCTTTCGTTTTCTTCGATGAAGGAAACTACCCTATTCATAAGTCTGTAGATTAATCTGGGTAAACTTTACCCTCATCTATCCAAACCCCCCTATAGAATGAATCACTGATTGTGAGTGAGAGTGAGGCGTTGTTTTAAATATATAATTTTTCACTACAGGCGTGGTTTTTGAATGGTATAAAAAAAAAGAAATTCAAGATCGCTCGGTCGCTTGTCCGCACTTGTCCTTCCACGATAGTTTTCATCAGGCAGTCATGCTTTATTATGCGACTGATTAAATTGCCCTTAGTTCTTATAGTTTTTAGAATAATTCTCTTTTCTCCCACTCTTCGTAGGACCTCCTCATTGTTCACTTGGTCGATCCATTTTATATTCATCCTTATCAGATAGCACCACATTTCGAATGCTTCCACTATTAAAATGCCGATGTTCTAAAAATGTGTAGAGTTAACAAATATCGCGTGGAATTACGTGAGTAATGTCGTATTGCGCGAATGCCAAAATTCGGAGAAATTGGTAACTTTAATAAGCATATCGATGGCTAAGTTCTAACAACACGTATCTCAAAAATAGCAACTTTTTGGTAGAGCAAAATACAATTAATATTTTTGATTGTACACTGAAATTAAAAACCAAAAACTCAAAGAACTGATAAAGAAGCACTCATTTACGAACAAAGAGTTGTTTTTTGCTTGTATTTTATTTTTTTAAAGTTATTACACTTTGTTTAAGATGCCTGTCTCAAATCGGCCGAATTTGAGATACGTGTTGTTAGAACTTAGCCATCGATATTCAAAATCAGCTCAGATCGTGCGACGAATCCATCGTAAAGCGGATTAACTCAGAGTTACAGTTTATCTACGTCTACGTAATGCCCCGCGAGCCACCTCTACGGTGTTTTTCAGGGGGAATATCCTATCGTAAAGCAAAGGAGTGAGTCATGTATAGTAACAAATAGACTAAGGATAACATTATATTAACGTTATTTTCTTTGCATGTGGTCAAAATTAATTCATTTACTGCCGGCTAAACTTTAAAAAAATTAAATCACCTAATGAAATGTACAGACTTGCCAAAGGCTGGCTTTTCTCATGAGGAATAATTGAATATTTACTTTGATATTATTTCTTTAAAACACTCATGCATTGTTTACTGCATTATTATTCATTATTATTTTCTTTTATTGGCATACATTTTTTAAAAATTTGACGGTGGCTCAATTGTGGTCCTATGACTTTGGAGACCACCTAAAGCTCCTTCTCTTTGTTGCCTTGTATTCAGCTGTAAAAATCAAAATGTAGGAATAAATAAATAATTATTATTATTCAAAAAAGTAAGATGGCGTCTGGATCACCTCCACATTCCCCAATCTCCATCGTTCTTTCCGTGGACTGACTTTTTGACTCCAGGCGCTCCAGACTCAAGAGGATGCGCTCTCATTGTGTTCCTCACACGCACTACCCTCACCTCACCCACCGGAGGGTCCCACTAGTTGCCCTCTGCTTCACATCCCGAGCCGGTGGAAGACTTTGGAGGGGATAGGGTAGATGGCATGCCCCTCCATGTCACAGTTGTTCTGATGAGAGGACTGCTTTTCCAAGAGGCAGGAGAGGGCAAAAAGGGAGGAAGGTGGGGGGGTTGGTTAAGGGTAAGGGGTGTGTATTGAGAAGAGGATTGTTGGGGGGGACAAGGGGGAGGGGCTTAGGGATATACCTAAGGGGGTTGGGGGGAAGGAAGCTGTGTGGGTCACCCTATTCGAAGGTGGGAAGGGAGAGAGGTTTGGTTTGGGATGTTAGAAAAACAGGAAGTGGAGGCAATTACACGGCAGATGCGCGCCCCCTCCCCTCACCCTGGTCGCCCCTTTTCTACGGAGAGGAATGGAACCATTTCGCTTCGATGGGCCGTGTGTATCAGAAAGAAAGAGAGAAGAGATTATCCGCGTGGATGAGGTCGAAGTGTGCGTGGAAGAGTCGCGAGTCCTGAAAAAAAAAGCTTGTCTGTCGGGCTGGCTGTCATTTTGTGTATAAAGGTTTCCGGGAGTGAGTGGTCATTTTGGCGGTAGAGGCGGGGGTTGAAGGACGTGGGAGTTTTGAGGTATTGCCTTCGCTTCGTGCCCGATTGGGAAAAATATGAGCGGCTCTATACTAGTGCGAGAGCATGAAATGAAATGGTTTTAGAGGTGAGGACTTTTTCAAGTGCCTCACGATGCTACAGGACCAAGAGAGAACGTGAGGAATATGGTAGTTCTGCATAAGTATTCTGCGTTGACTAAATAATGCACCTATGTTGGTAATTGTATATATATTTTGGAAAAGCCAATAGGCTGTCATTGCAAAAGTAGGTAAGCTCTTTTATAAAAATGTATTTGTAATGCATCTAATCCGATTGAGAAAATCGGACATTTTGATATTTCGAATAGGGAATTTTCTATTGCAATTTTCTGACGATTCACCAAGTTGCTGTACCTTAAGCCGCATACAATGTCAGCGTTATGTGGAGCGTCAATTCGCGCCATTTGAAGCGTCAACAGCTATGAAATAAAGCAAATGGAACGACAGCAGGAAGATAAAACTTCGTCCTTATTTTATCCTTTCGCTTTGCAATTTACCCCCTCTTGTATGGAACTGATTGTAATTCCTTTATTGGTTATAATTCCTATTTGGATATTTCAGGGCTTTCATGAGTTGTGACAGATCTATTTAAGATAGATTTTGAAAATAATAAGTGGCAATATATCAAAAGTGGGTTTAAGAAAATAGGGATACTGAGGTGAGTTGCTCAATATGTATTTTGTCAAATTATATATTCTCTGAAGAAAATTTTTCTCTATTAATGTAACTTATTGCTATTAAAAATTCCAATGTCAGGATAAGTCTCTGGTGTGAAAGTAATCGTAAAATTATCTCGCATTAAAAAATTGCTGAGACCGTGCTCAAAGTGGTTGATATACATTCCATCCCTCTCGGGAAGCAGGAAGAATTGAAGTAAAATTTTTGTTTAATATATAGGTGATAATTAATTGCAACTAAAGGGTACATTCTCCGCGGCAATTTTTCTATTGTCGTGCAAGATTGAATAAATATAAAAGAGAACTTGTCTGATAAATGCTTAGAGGAATTCTTTGACGCACGTTTTTCTCCTATGAGCTGGTATCATTCCCATAGAGCAGATTTCACTCAATCAAAAATCAAAATAATATTGTAGCACCTCCGGGTGGAATCAAGTTCATAGAAATTTTCTTCACTGCACTCCGGTTAAAGTATGAATTCCGAATGAAACCCTTTGATTTCACCGAGAACTGTGGCGTTGTATTGTAGTAAGATCTAAAAAAAATGGCGATGTTAGCGGACACCGTATGGGTTTCAGAACTAACTCGACCTCATAGATATTTTTTGCGTTGATTTATATTTCTCTCAACATTTTCAATTGCGTGACTCTCGAAAATCTTGGAATACGGCGAAAGAGATTGAAGTCTGGCGATTTTACTCCAAAATATCTCGAGGCACAATTGAACAGTAAAATATCTTTTCTTAAATTGTTATCCATATTTAACAAAGCAGCGACTCTTAATTTAGGGGGGAATTTAAAATGTGGTGCCCATTTTAGTTTCACATGAGCAGAATTATTCGATTTTTCTGGATGACGGGAGAGAGGTATTTCCGCTTCGAAAGACCTGTTCATCCTTGCCGCCGAATCCACACGGAGTTCCCTTCCGCCCAAGTAGTGCCTGCTTTTTTGTGTAGGTGTCACTGAAGAGCCTTTCTCTGCGGAATAGAGTCCCCTTACATTGTAGACCGAGAAATACAGCTGTGTGAGCTTAAAGGAGCGGTAGGAAGGAATTGGGGAACCTTTGGACACTAGTTTGACATTAACTTATTTGTAGAAGTAAATCTAATTGCATTTAAAAATTCAACCCAAGAATTCTGTGCAACCCAATTGCAATAGGGTGGTTTCCTATTATTTTTTTATTGCCTAAATCGAAAGATTATTACTCCTGGAGTACATATTTCACGCTTTTAGATTTTTAAATGACGATATCTATTTTTCGCGATTAAACGAAAAGTGAAAATTTTCAAGCGCGCGAAAACGCGACGCTTAAGTATGAATGTCGGGAAGTCTCTCCGCGTGACGTATTTCTGGTTCCCCCTCCCGCCCTGCGAGGTGACCTTGAGGCGAGGCTTAGCGGTGATACGACGCAGGCTGCTAGCGGCTAGCCTAGTACCCTGCTGACTGGTAGCGCTTGGCTTAAATAAGGATTATTAATAACTTATCAAACGAGGAAAACTTTCCGACCTTAGCCAGTTTTAATAAGTGATTGTTAAGACATGTTTCCCTGAGCTCTGCGCCTCATGCATGCAATGGTAACCTCAGACGACGTATAACTCCTATCTTCTCGTATAGAAACTAGGTCCCTGTGACGTCACGTGGAGTGGCATCGCATGGGCGCCAATCTGGCCCTTTTCAAATGAGGATAAAAATGGACCATTGCCATTCGTCTAACCCGGTATTTCTAAAACAAAATAATTTGTATATTATGAATACACTAATAGTGGGTAACGAATCGCAATCAATGCCTTTTGTTTTCTTTGATGAAGGAAACCACCCTATTATGCGCGGGGGTTTGCTTATGATAAATTCTTACGGACTCTTTTGAGCACTTGCGAGCATGGTATTCAAACTGTACTTTTTGTATGAATTTAGACATGTGGTAGATGAATATATATAGACTTCAAATGCGAATGGAAACTTAAGACGAAATTTGAAGGCTGAGTGAAAGCCATTCACATTTTTATGGTAGGGAAAAAATGAATAAAACGGTGAGTATGAAAAAGATATGATACTATGAGGAATAATGAAGCCGCGTCTGATTTCGAATTTTATTTGAATAGCATCTTTCACTTCACCTATCTATGAAGACATTTTTTTAAATAATTATTTTCTAAATCTGCAGAAATTCTGCCAACAATTGAAAGCCTTTTTTAGACTTCTAACAACTCTGCGGATATTCCAGAAAAGTTTCTGTGAAGTCCCGTAGAAGTGGTACTGAAATAATTTCGAAGCCCTATAGACCAAAATTCTCCTACTCGAAATGAGCATCTTCTGTTTCCACACATTATGCAGATAAATTTATACAACATTGAACATACCTGCTGTTTTTAGAGGCAATTTGCTAAAATAATTTGCTTCAGTGAATTCAACTCGAGGTAATTTCACCGGGAGTTCACAGAAAACTTAATTACCTATTATAATCGAAAACTTAATTGCTTTGCCCTTTCAACTTTGCCTGGATTTCAGGATTAGTTTTCAGTTACTTCATTTTTTATTTGTTTATAGATGTGATAGATGTTCTTATGCAATTTAATGCTTGATTCTTCCGAGCTAAGATCTTCATCTACTGTAAAATGCAGAAATTTTACTACGCATTATTTCATCTGTGATGAGAAATCTATCGCAGAATAATCAATTATAAAATCCTGAAACATTTGCGAAAAATCATATAGCTCTTGCGCTGGGTCATGAGCCAACTATTGCAATACATATGCATAGATAGGAACTATTAGAGAAAACAATTATTTTTCACGACGAAATACTTTATCAAAGTATGAAGTTCTGATGAAATTTTAGTCGCAATTTTATAAATAAATTATCTATTAAAGCCTTCATCTCGATCTCTCAATATTTGACCTGGTAGAGTCGCGGTACTGTCGCACAAATATCCGTATCAAAATTGCGCAGTGCCATGACGACTTTTTATTCTGCTCCCTATATTTATGGTGGTAAGTTGGGATAAGTTTTGGTAAATGAGGAAAGTAAATTCAGAGCCGCCTTCTGGAAAATTTCCCATCTTTATTGGAGTTCCAACATCATACAAGATATTTGAATCATTAAGTTGGAAACAAGGCTAACCTTTAGCCAAGGAACCATGGATCGTTTTCAATTTTCAGAAAAATCGTCGCATTGATTTTGAGCATCTCTAACCTGCAAACATGGTATATTGAATCATAGTAAATTATTTTTTCATCCTATTCCCGCATCACAAGAAGTAACTCCCGAACCTCACGTGCAAAATACGTATCACTTTGATTCAGGAGATGAACGTTGATTACGGTTACCTCCGTCTAGTCGTTTCCTCTGCACGTAAGTGTATTACTGCCTTTGATGTCACTAATACATTTCAGTTACCTAACTTGCTTCTTACTACCATTTTTAAAGTGCTTTTTTAGAAGTATTTTCCCATCAGAGGGTGATCGGAGGATTGATTTGACGCAGCTTTTCTTTCAATCTAACCAGCAGCTAATGTTTTAGCACTTACATTATCATTCTGCATTAAATACTTCATCACCCACTACATAAGTTAGCGTATTATATTATTATGCATAAGTATTCATCCGTGGCCTTTTTTTGTTTTCTCCGTCAAAGTTTGTGCAGCCTTCTTTTCTTCCTTACTGTACTCATACAGTTCCTTTTGATTTTCTTTATGATCTTCTGTAACTACACATTTTATACGCCTCCAACCTTGACTTCTCTACTGTAAGTGCACGCCAATTGTAAGTCTTGATAAATTGCTTCCTTACTTTAGCGCTCATAGTCACTGATGTAAGGATTTTCCTCTTTATGAAGAAAGTCCTCATCTCTTTGATAGCAGATCACCTCCAACTCCTCAAGTTGTGGTAAATGCTTATGTTATCGAATGATTATAGATAATTACTGGGTACAACACCGACCCTAGCGGCAGATGAAGCACTCGGTGGTCGCATTCATCGTATAGTTCACCAATAATAGATAACCACCGTCTTTATATGAGCTGCGGAATCTCACTGCAGAGAAATACAATTTATTTAGTCAACCTAAACCAATGCCATCTTTAATTATGACTTCTCCATTCACATATTATCATTATTATCATGGAACCACAAGATTGGAAAGGGAAAAGTATTGAAAATGCAACTTTATTTTTAATGTTATCATTCGACCTGGAACAGTGATTCAATTCGAAGGCTATTTAATAGGTGTGGGTAGAGCTCACCCCAGACAATGCTACAACGTGTGATATCAACCATCATGTAAGAAGGGGTCCTCCATTACCTTGTGCCACCATACACTTCCAAGAATTTTTTTTTTTGGTGGATCTGTAGTCTTTAACCCGTTTTTCTTACGCTATATAAACTACTAGAGTGATCCAACGCATCCTCTTCATTAGCAAAGCAGTTAAACGCGTTTCAGCTACTCCTCTCGGTCTCGCGAACTGTTCTTGTGTAGTAAGTTGTTCTTTACACTCTTGTGAGCGATTCCCTTCTTGTAAAGAACAGTATTCTCTGAATGAGTAAATGAATCGGAACTCTAATGACGTCACCAACTCATGAAATGTGCGTGGTAACTTTAGCATATCTTATTTCAAAATTTTGTAAGAGTAGCTCAATGAAGAAGGCTTTTTTGTCGTCGTATTCATCTTAGTCTTTCATCCACCAGCTCTCTCGCAAATGAGTCGTGTCGTCGACGAAAATATCTTCACGGGCTTATTCCGGGTGGGTCACCGCCTCTAAGCTACTCCTCGCCATTGTGCGTAAACGTCGCGTGTTTCGTTGTTACTACTTTAATTTATTATTACCGTCACGAAAAGAGCGCATTTAAGGCCGTTACAACGGGGGAATACGACGAATAACAACGTTGGACGATCAGAAACACCCATTCGCTGCATAGGGACAACCTACTTTGGCGGGACTGGAACCCGCCACCTTCGGATAAGAAGCCGAGTACTTTATACCCACTGCCACAGATGCCGTTGTTATTTATTTCCGTATGAGCGATATTGACCAATAAAGAAAGATGAACCGAGAACGAGTTAATGGACCAGAACTCAAGTAACGTTACCAACTCATAATGAGTGGGCTGATTCTTTCTCCTTTTTGTATTTTAAACTTCAAAGAGAATATCTGAATGAGGAAGATGTTTCTTTCGCCCTGTCTTGTCTTTATTTTCTCCTTCATTAAATTAATTACTTCAAAGAAGTTTTCCGGCCTCTAAGACGGTGGGGCGGATGTACTCGCCTGCCAAAACCAAGGTCGTGGGCTAGAGTCCCGCCTGGGTAGGTGGTTCCTATCCAGAGTGTGGATGCTAGTGTTGTGAATTGTTTTTGTTGGAACCCACCTTGCAAAGGCCATTTTATTTCGTTTAGGGGTAAGTTGAGAAAAAAGAATTGCGTCTTTGAACTTATTGAATGTTTTTTTTTACAGTTCTCAAATCGTCTTTGAACTTATTCAATGTTTTTACAGTTCTCTAATAGTTTCCAGTGCTCATTCTCACCGAGATATCGGATACGCATCCCACAATGGATGTCCTGGTCTCGCGTTGGCTTAAAGCACATACTCGAAAGGGGACATCGGGAACCCGTGCCAATCCAAATCCATCTAATTGTGTGGCGACCATATGATGCACTCTTCCCATCCCATCCAGCCCAAGCTTTTAAAATCTCGTTGAGTACTGTGCGGTGACCGGCGATGCAATGGCAAAAGGTGGCGACGGGGATTCGGGTGCAGGAGGTTACGCCGGTGGTCCTCCGAGCACCTAATCAATCACTGTGCGCGGACCTTACATACCACCGCCGCCGCCGCCGCCGCCGATGGGCCTTGGCCGCTATTTTTCCTCGTTTCCATTAGCATGAAAATGGAGCGTGCTCGGGTGGGATCATTAACTGCTTGATCATAGTTACCGCGGCGCGCACGGACGTACCGCCTAAAGTCTATGTCATCCGGGAGTTAGGAGGAGGAGGAAAGCGGTTGGAGAAATTGAGGTGTGGGGTGGTGGTGTAGAAGGAGCATTATAGTATTATTGTGCAATGACAGAGTGGTGATTAATCACCCTGCCTCTCCTATGATCTGGACCTTTGGGAGACTTCCGACCGCATGGCCCTCGCCCTATTGTGGGCGAGATGCCTATCTTTTAGAATCGAATCCATCTAGATCACACTCACTCAGTGATTCGACTCGAGGGTTGGTTTGGATAGAAGAGGGTAGAGATCTCCCCAGACCAAGCCACAGGCGTGTGAACATCACACATTCAGGGTAAGGGAGCCAGTTTATTTCCCTGGGCCTCCTCGTACTTCGAAGATTTAGTTTGGGGATGTCCGAGCTCATCCGGGATTAGAACCCGGGGCTTTCGGTCAGCAGCTAAGCGCTCTAACCTCTACACTTCCACCCTCCCCCCATCTTGATCAGGACACAAAAATATCCTCACCTTAACATTTTTCTCCCACGTTATTACAGTAGACGTTTCTCAGTTTTAGGAGTGAGGAAGTGGAATGATACCTTGCTATCTATTTCGTAATGTTAGAGCGTAGGTTTCCGCGGCGATGGTTTGATCTCTGCATTTCTCCAGGGTTTTCTTCCGCGTCAGATTGTTGGTTGACAACAATCTGACGCGGAAGAAAACCCTGGAGAAATGCAGAGATCTATTTCGTATTTTAATACCTTGAAAGCATAAAAAAAATATTGTATCAAGCACTTGAAAGATGAGGTGCTTTCCCGGAGAACATACTGAATAGATTAAAAAACCTTGTGGAATTCGCAAAAATATATTTGTGGATCGCCTAAATATTAAATCTTTTCTGGTAATTTTTAATATTGCCTTGTATCAAATCAAGATATAAAAAATTTGTGAATCACTCATAATTATGTAAATTTCACATAAATATGTGTAATGCACAAGGTTTTTTGATGCAACATGAAGACATTTCACCAAGTGACGGCTCAAACTATCCATTTCATACTTAACAGGTTTTTCTCAGGTTTCTTTACATCAGGGAATGATGCCGGTGCCATGACAAAAATGCGGGCCACAGTCATGGCAACAGCATCATTCGCTGAAGACGAGGAACGTGTCGGACGTCGAAAAAATTGGATAAAATGGGCAATCTCACCCGGCTGGAACCCCGGGAAAACCTTATTTTAATCAATCACTATTTGGATGAATTTTTATCTGATTCATTTACTTATTTTTTTTGGTTGTACATCGCCGTTAATATGATTTGTTTTATGCATGCTATTTTCATTTAAACATTTATTTTTTCTGAAGTTTTTATACTCATGTTCACCTAATTTATGTTCTTTTAGGACCGACGGGTTTAGGGGCGAAGTATTTCTTTCTTTTCCGCTGGAGCCGCAGAGTGAGGCAAACTAAAAATAAGGCTTCATGGAACTGGAACATCAAAAATAAATCACGGGCCACCCTCACACACTTACAAATAATCCCAGAAGAGCATCACCACGCTATACAACAAGCGTGCGGTGCTCTACCGGTGGTCTCGGAAATCCCACATTTAAATAGTACCCCCTGGGGTTAAGAGTGCATTTGATTACCCCATTTGGAATCCCTTCCTATCGACTCCTCCTAATGTATCTTGAAAAATTATCTTCACTCAAGATAGCAACTGTGAGAAATGGTTGACAAACATGATGACATTAATTAGCAAATGAGGAATACACGACAAAGAAACATGCCATTGTAAGAGTCCCGTTCTCAAAAACAACTTGGCATAACTGGCCTTATTAGTGAATATCGTCAGTCAAGTGACGCCATTTGAAGTTTATTTCAATCATAAGACGCTCTGTTACAGTTGTCAACTGCATAGTGTCTCAGCAACGACAGTGCCGGTGCATAGTATTGTCATGTTAATTCTGGTTAGGTTATGATGAACAATGCTTCAGACATCTTTACCAGTGAAATGAATCCCAACAAGTCTAAAATCAGCAAATTTAGGCTTGATGTATAGGGTCGTCTGTGTTCACTGGCCATCCAGAGAGTTATTGAAGTACTCCTGTGCTGTTTTTATAAATTTATATGCAAGAAAGTGTTCATTATTGCAAAAAAATCAAAATCATATGAAAATTACTAGATAATTGAAATCATTATAACAAAATAATTTATGGATACTTAAATTACCTAATTTTACTTCATATTACCTTGGCCACGCAAGTAGCTATATGTCATATCGAAGCCTAAATACTTTGCTATGCACGCTTACGCAATAAACTTGCACCTCGTCCATTCCTTTTCATTCCGACGTCCTTGTTCGCCGCCTCACGCATGACGATACAGCCCGCCGCCGAAAAAGGCAAGTGAATGCCAGTGAGCGCACCCGGTTTATCCGCTGCTTCGGGGTGACGATCGCCATGCGCAACGCTTCGCTGCCCCGCCATCATATTCGGCGTCGCGTCGGTGCAACGCATCGGGCGAAAGCGGATGCGAAAGGTTTTTCAGCTCATCCCGACGTGCCGTGCATTTAGAATACATCTCGTTTCTCCCCAAGAGGTTTTACGACCGCGCCCGGATATCGCATAATCGAGGTGTTGGCCATTGTGCACTGGATCAACTCTCGCGTTGGCCGCCGCTCTAACCCCACGTGGTCGGTTCATTGAGCGTGGGAAGGGTTCCTGAAATGTCGCCCTCCCTCTCGAGACGTACACCTCTAATGCTCCATAGTCAGCATCTTTCGCGTACTCAGGACTATAGTAGTCGTTCCTGTGGTGCTGGAGTTTGTCCCCCTCGGAGTATTTATGGTTTTTTGAGGTGCGGTGACGCGTGTGATTTGTCGATGAAAAGTTCAACGAGCCGTTAAGGGTGTTTCTCTTTTTTTTTAACACATGCGAAGTAGCCGATCCACAGAACTGGTTTAGGAATCATTTATGCAAATCTAACCATTGTGCGTGCTGGTTCTGTAAGTGTGCTTTGAGATCCATGGGAGTTAGTTAATGTAAACGAGGCAATTGTCGCGTAATAATTTATTTTTAATTTGGCATCTTTCTAACCGACCATTACTTCATGTTATGTTCCCCAATGATTTCCCCCTTCTCATTTCCTCTCGAAGTTAACTTTCCTCTGTTATTCAATCCTTTCAGATTTTCACATGCTCTCTTTTTCCAATCTCTATCTAACTTCCCTATTCTAACCTCCTGTATTGGCACGGATTGTTTCATTTCGCAATTTTTATTATCCCTGAGACCAATGGCCATTCTTTTACTCCCTCAGTTAACTATCCCTAGCTTTAAGGTAATATGAAAAATAAGTTAGCTCTGTAGGCACTCAGAACAAATATTAAAACACTGGAATCATTCCATAAATGTTGTTACATTTATTATATTTTACATATCGGTTCAAATTTTGAATGGTCTCAAAACTCAACGATTTTAATTTCTCCTGGTGAATTATATTGATGATTTCTTCTCGGGTTTTCATCCAGGTTAACTCATTCGCATAGGGCGACGTTTCGGAAGACGCCTTATCTTCCACTTTAAGGCGGGTTACTCAATGAAAATGGGAGACAAGTCGCTTTCCGATTCGTCGGCCTTTACGACTAAGTGAACCTGGTTGAAAAACAGAGAAGAATTCATCAATATAATGATCGAACAAAAAAAAAAAAACATTAGCATGATGTCTCTGGGTACCTCAAAAAGATAAGTACCTCTTTTAGTCAACATGAAAACCACGTACAATTGTTTACAGGATAACAGAGCAATAAGATATATAAATTGATAGATATGTTTATTTTTAATGGATATATAAATTAAGAGGTCGATAAGGAAGAAGATGTATCTATTTTACTCCGGTAGTTCGAACGTTCAGGATAAATTGATGGCTGTTTTGTTCGTTAAGTCGATTCGTGGTCTTTCCTCGCGTTTCAACCATACTATTAAACTAGAGCTTAACGACGTTGATTAGGCCTGAAAACTAAGCACGTGCCTTAGAGTTAGATAGTGGGAGTCAAGCGCGAGAACTCATGTAGCAATTCTGGAGGAAATAAGATTGCACGGCGCGCGTTGGAGGATCTTCCGAAGAATCCAACGGGATTTCTCTCTGTCTTTGAGTGTTGAATAGCCATCGCGGCTCGATGAAGGTCCAGTTTCACAGTGAAACTGGACCTTCATTGAGTAACACGCCTTGAAAATAGGGACAAGTCGTTTTACGAAACGTCGGCCTATAGGACTGAGTTAACCTGGTTGAAAACCAAAGAAGAATTAATCGGTATCAAAACTCATATTTCTGAACATATTAATATTCCGTACAATTTGACCTACCCTTCAGGTCTGCATTTTGGCGGTTCTCATACTATAACAGTTTTTCGTCGGATCACATGAAACTTTTTATCGTTTCCTACTTCGTTTTAATCTAACCATTGAGGTCAAGGCTTTGTCTCTTCTACGGTGCCTTTCTGCCGATATGTCATCACCATTTACCGATATACCTTATATGCTCCCTACCTCTTTAGTGACAGTGACATATCTCTAATGGCTTTTTTGAAATAGTATTTTTTTGACTCACCACTTTCTTTTATTCTTCCTATTTTGAAAAATAGGTAAGCAGATTGGCATAAGGCTTACGAAATAGGTTACCTGAGGATCTGAAAATCTCATTTATGGCCATACGCTGTTCAATTTAAGATATCATGAAGCGGTTTGGTACGTAAATTGATGTAAGCAATGCTCTTGTTCTTGGTAAGTAGAAATAATAATCTGGAGAAAGTAGGATGATGAGAATAGAGTATTGAAAAAGTACTCGAAAGAATTCAATCGCAGATAAAAACAGGACGGACGTATTTCAATCATGGCTATAAGAAAATTGGATCGGTCGGCTTGGCTACCCACACAAAGCAATTTCTTTAAATTACGAAATGAAATCATGGTATAAGATACGATTCTATGCATGACGATTTTGTATGTGTAGGTCTTATTTTCTCCTAGTTGAAGCCATAAAGAACGGAAGATTTCTTTTTTTGGACCAGCGCTTGTGATTTCACCCTATTTTCTTTAAATCGTAAGATTGCATTTATAGGTAGGGGAGACTGGGGCACAGTGGGACACGGGGCACAGTGGGACAATTGATTTATTTAAACAATTTACTCGGTCAAAGGGCAAATGCATTAAAATTAAGGAAGTCATATCACGAGGAATAATGCACAAAAATCTTATTTCCTAATCTTATGTAGCTTCGCGTAAATGTTATAAAATATGTTTTTTGCTATAATTTTCGTAACTTTCATGTTATGAATATTTATGCAATTCTCTTAATTAAGCAAGTTTCATAAGGAATGACTTGGTGAATACATTATTTAGAGACTTAGTAATATTTTTCTAAAGATATTTTTCGAAAGTAACATGTTTAAAATTTTTGCTGACAAATACAAGACTTCAGGACATGCGGGGCACAGTGGGACAGCTGAAATTGGGGCACAGTGGGACAACTTGGATTGGGGCACAGTGGGACAACTCGAATTGGGGCACAGTTTGATGCCGAATTACAGCCCAGGAGCTTCGTACTATCAATATCCGTTACCTAAACGCACTCAAATTTCACATATGCTTACTTTATAATGTTTTGGCTCCATATTGATGCTTTAGGATTTGAAGCAGTACATTTCAGTCAGTGAATGTGAGGACAAAACTAAAGAATGGCGACAGCAATGAACATGAGAAAAGTTCAAAAGTTCAAAGCCACATTCCTCCTTTCTACAAGCCTGCTCTGGGAACATTCAGTGATTTGCGTGAAAGGAAGAAAAACAGGCAATAAAACTTTATTTTTAAAGAGAATTTTGAGGCAAGATTGTTTATTACGTATTATCTATTTAATTCAAATTATTTATAAATTGAATTTTTGAGATTCATAGCTTATAAAATAAATTACCGCCATAGTAAACTGTGACTTAAAACTGCAGCACGACTGCACCACAGACTGTCTCCTCTGCGCAGGAAAAAATTAGTATATGAGTTAGCTCAGAGAAATAGAAAGAAATACCCGCCATCTTGCGATCAGAAAGACATCGCTGATGTTGGTTTATTTTACGTTTTTTTGAAGCGGAATCCTTCGATTAGCCTTCGAAAACCAGAAGCAACCTCACTGGCCAGAGACGTGGGCTTCTATAGGACGGTTGTGAGTGCATTTTTTTCCGATCTATCAGCTCTTTATGTCAACATGTATTTTCCGCTGGAGGTGTAATCATGATGAAAGTGGTTCCACTACCGTTCAACTCCAGGAAAAGTGATAGCCCTCAAAGGTGAAAACAAGTAGGTGAAGTTACCTCCTCTGAAAGAGGCTCCTCGATGTCATTGTGCTATATTATAAAGGTTCAGGTTAATACAATTCCTCCATTTCTTGTGTTGTCTAGAGTGAAATTCCTCCAAAAAATACTGTTGAAGTGTCCCATAGGATCAGTAGGTGCCGCATGTCCTTCTGAATGGATGGCTATCAATTTATTTTTACTGGTTTTAAAATATTTCATCGATCACGCAAAATTTTTTAAAGAAAACCCTGCATTGCTAGTTTTACATAACTACGAATCATATATTTCTGCCGATACTAGTTAGTAGTTAGTAAAAATGAATGGGTGGTACTTTTTACTTTGTCACCTCACTGCAATCAATTAGATAACTGTTTGTTTGGCCTTTTGAAAAAATATTGAAATGACCACAAGTGGCCTATAAACCACCCAGGAGAGAGAATAACAATTTGCAACTTGGTTGAATACAGCACATAAAAAAGCATGTAAATCTAATAATACATATTATTTTTACTTTCAGTTCAACCAGGATATGCCCTGTTAACCAAGTATTTTTAATGACAAAGACCTTGCCCAAGAAACTGTCAAAGATCAGTTTGTTGGACCTTTAGAATTTCACTTAGAAACCGAGTGAAATCTCGAAAGCCCAGGACAACCCGGGTTGAAACTTCGTTTTAGAGAGCATAGTTTTCCCCCATGAGGAATAACGTCCAAAATCTAGCAGGCTAATATCTAAACATGCTAGACAAAAGAAAAGATAGGAGATACCTACGGACACACCAGTTAAAAAGAGACTGGAAAATATCATCAATAATAAATAAAATAATATCATCAAAGGAAAGAGAGAAAAAACAGCCTGGTCATAAGAAAATGTTGAAAAATGAGCGATAAAATGTCAAGAAAATTTAAGATTTTCACATTGAAGAACTAAAAAAAAGATTGGAAATGGAAGATATAGCTACAGTTTAAGAATAAAGTGACTAAATTTACCACCAAGGACAGTTGGAAGAACTTCAGCCATTAGCGTAATTAAATGTTGATGAAAAACACTGCATGCAGTGTTTTAAAGTTTATAATTACATGACTTAATATTTTTTATCAGCACATGTATCTTGAATAAAAATTTCTTGATTAAAATGTTCGCTTGCATGTATATTTCACCTATTAATGTTAATTAATTAATTTGTACCCTCAATTAATTTAAACTTTGTATTTTATTGAGTAATGTAAGCCTGTCCCACTCTGCCTTGTGCACTGTCTCACTCTGCCCCAGCCTGGGGCAGAGTGGGACACTTTTCAACGAAGAAGAAACTTGAGTATTTCAACTATTTTAAGTTAGTTGCATTACTTGCGAATTTTTTTAATAAGTTGAGGAATATACTCTTTAAGCAAAGGCATTAAAATCTTCCATTTTCCAATAATTCTGTGGGAAATAAAAATGAAATGCTAAAACTGTCCCACTGTTCCCCAGTCTCCCCTACTCATTAGTTAACTGCAGTTATTTGAAAAATTTTTCTTCATATTTTTTTACGATTTCAACGGCTTTCGAAGTGTGATGTTACGGAAGAATGATGACGATCAAAGTTATCAACAGACTACGGAATGATGTAGTTCTAAGGGGATTTGGAGAGATGAGAAGCCTCGTGAAAACCCCAATTAGCGGACGAAACCCACGCACCACACGCTCAAGTTGTCAGCTTTAGGCTAGTGGCAATCTCATTAACAACACTGCCTCAATTGATTCTCCCGTGCACTGCGGAGTGAAAGCCAGAAACTCACCGAATGGCTTCAGCATTGAAATGTCTTGACATTTAAGAAAGAGAATTTCTTTAATGCAGTATGGCTAGAGCGTGAAAGTGTGAAACACTACGTCCATTCCCATTCAAAATAAAGGAAGAGACATGCTGACTTCAGTAAGTGTTGTGATCCATGACAACGCCCGTCATCTTCCTGCTGATGCAGCCCAACTGCTCCTTGAGCAATTTCAGTAGACATTGGCTAGGAGGGAAGCGTTTTTAAACAGACGATGGGCTTCAGGACAAGGGTCAACAGCCCTCGCACATTGCTTTTAGAAGAACTTGATCGAAAAATAATGAAAATGAATGCCAGGGTAAGGATAGTTGGTACACAATTAATTAAATACCGTGAAATAACAGGGCTAGCCAGGTATTACATTACTAATTCAGGAAATCAACTGGGACAAATTTTGTTCGTGGTCGTCAATTTCAACTTTAAATTTAAATTCGAGGGCGAAGGAATAGAATTTTCAGCACTTGTGCGCTGGAACCAAACGCTTTTTTTTTGGAGACGAACGCTTGTTACGCTTCGTTGAACACACATCCGCAGTGATGTGGGGACAACTTGGGGCAAGATTTTATTTTATGAAAACGAAGAGTAGTAATTGTACCTCACGGATGTGTAAATGTCTTTCATTCCTTTACTTGCTTTTGTTTTACCTTTTTTCAAACTTAAAGTGAAAAGTAAGGATAATAACATCGTTCGTTTAAAAATTTGATTACTACCAGTAAAAGAAGGCTGGCGAAATAGATATGTTGATAATATCTTTCCATAAGTGTGAATATTAAAATATTTTTTTAGCATAGCTGCGTTCATATGGCCTCCA
Source organism: Ischnura elegans (assembly GCF_921293095.1). NCBI lineage: Eukaryota > Metazoa > Arthropoda > Insecta > Odonata > Coenagrionidae > Ischnura > Ischnura elegans. Next base: position 116,317,880 of record NC_060248.1, on the reverse strand, counting down.
CAGCCACGTGAATATACGTCGAGGCGCGAAAAAACAGTAGATTTGGAATTTGACTATTTTTAGAACTTATGTTTGGAACTTTGTCGGAATCTCCTGAGCTGAGTAAATGGTCTTACATCAATAAAAGTTCCGGTTCCAACTGGCATGGAAAGGGACGGGAAAAGTGTAAAAGGACTCTGGCACAGAGAAACTCCAGTTCGAAAGTCCACATTTTGAACTTTGGCCAGCTTTGTTCGATTTCAGCCCACTGTTAGATGTGCTTTTGATTTCACTCGTCGAAATTAGGTTTAAGAGCACTATGCTGTCGGAAATGATACCGATTTTCTCTCACGCCTTTAGTGGCTCTCCTCTGTCGTTATTTTTTCCCAAATTAGTACGAGGTTATATTTCACGGATATTTCGGTGTGGGGCGGCGTATGACTTATATAATACCCGAGAGATGATGTATTAAAATATATTCCTATTAATAAATACATTATTAAAGAAAACATTGCTTTTACCTAGATTTTCGAAAAAAATATTAGGCGCCTAGTGAAGATATTAGCCTAATGTTAACTAGAAAATGTGACAGCGCATTAATATTTTGTAGAATCACGGAATTTATTTCACATCTAACCCATATAATTGTTTCATTCAGCCAATAAATAAGAAAAACAGCGAGTGGTGGAGTATTAAAGAAGCAAATCAAAAATGCTGTCGTCAAAAGCAAATGGTAAAAGTTATACAAGCAGATAATTCACTATGTAAATTATAACATAATCATTGTGTATACGTCATAGATTCTTGGTGAGGAATAATAACGCTTTTCACAAGCCTCTTGTTATTAAGTGGTGGGTATTGCTGGATCGAGGGAATTATAAGAGGTATTAAATTATTATAGGAAAACTTAATCTGCGGCAGATCATCATTGCCAAAACTTTATTGAAGACTTGTAGAAATTCGTTTAAATTCCGTAGAAATTTCATTAACATAGTATAATTAGAATGAGTGTTTTACCGGTTAAATTTAATGCCTTCACGTATCATCCCGCCTGTTTCCCACCTTCAAATTGGACTTACCTCTTGAATTTCCAGTGAAGCCGATTCCATTCCTTTCTATGCCTAAATCCTATTCTCTTTCTTCATTTTCCCGTTCGCCCAACATTCTTCCCTCTAGCACGGTTTTTGGCATCCCCTCCCCGTTAGTATTCGCTCTAGACCTTCCGTCTCTTCCATATCTCCTCTAGAAGTTCCATTCCTCACCTTACATGTCCTTCCTTTCCCTTTCCTTGTCGTTCTTCATTCTCCTCCACACCCATTCTTACGCCTCCTATCTCTTCTTGTACTAATTGTTGATGTCAACGTTTCTGCGCTAAAAACCCCCACAACCCAGGTCAGCTTAAAATTTTCTCCAACCTCAATAGAATGTATAAGTATTTGTTTTTATTATTAATTAATTATTTTAAACTATGTAAATTTCGAACTGTATATGCAGCATTTTTGAAAAATCCTATCAGATTCAGAACTTGCGTTATACAGATGAATAATTTTCTCAGACCTAATTTTTAACAGGGACTTCCATGCATCGTGCTTGCTTTATTACTGGTAGAAAGTCATTATCAAGGTTAAATCCTGTGGCAATTTTTCTGTAAATTAACAGCATTTAATTTTTATTTTGGCATCGGCTCTGTGTTATACGGATATAATATATCTGACCATGTAGGCATCATCAAAAGGGATTGGGATCATTATTATGAACGTCCATGTAAATTTTTGTGTTTATGTGTAGGATTGCACGTCACACGAATGTGTCATTACTGTTGCCAAGGCAGTGGGGTAGCCATGAATTTTGTTCGGGGGGGGGGGGGTCAACACCAGGGGGAAAGTATTTGAAGAACAGGGTACTGGGTAAGGGATTTAAACTAATTTTAACACTTTTCATATTCGAAAAAAAACTTAATTTTACAAATAAATCTTAATTTTTCAATAATTTGTTTTCTATTATGAAGTAAAGTAATTGTGTTATTATATCCCGGAGGAGAGAGTGTGGCTCAACCCCCAGGAACCTCCTCCTCGCTACGCCAGTGTGCCAAGGTAATCCCAGTTGGGCTGTTCTTCTGAGCCCAGTCTCCTGACCTCTGAAATGGTGTTCGTTAGAACTGTGAATGGTGTCTGTCTCATATTCTGCAATTTTATTTAATGAAAATAAAGGAATATATACCTTTTGGAATGAAGTAATTGAACGTTTTCGTCAGAGGGGTGACAACCATTCATATTACTTTGACCGCGTAGCATGAAAACTTGCTCAATTTAATTGGAATTAATATTGGAATATGTGTCACCCCATCACTAAAGCCGTTATCGAAATGCAATTACAGGAAATAAAGCCTGGCCTCTTAGCTTATATTTCAGAGCTTAGCTCGCTATTAGTGGACGGAATATGAATTGAATATATGATAGTCCAGTCATTTTACGCTTGAACCACCTCGATGCCTGCAGAGTCTCGGCGGATCGCTGCCAAACCTTGCTCAAAGGGTTTTCGCATTTTTCCCTCCGGGGCCGAAAGGGGGAGGCCCCTCGATTAGGGTGCGCAACCCCTTAATGCCCGTGCGGGTGTCATCCCGCGACCAAATCCCCATTTAAACGATATCGCCCGCTCCCTTTCCCCCACTCATTGTTGCACCATTGTCCCGTCGTATCCACGGGATGCACCTCCCGCGTGGAGGGGTTGAAACCACCGACCTCCTCCAAATGCACACCCAACTTAGCCGCCCTTCTCCCTAGCGTTCAGTCACCCGCCCGTCAGAGAGACCGCAGTTCCTATAAGCTCCGATCCGCCCCCTTGGAATCCACACGTATAACCCTCCCTCCTCTTTTTTTTTACCAACACACCCCCGGTGTAAAATCAGGGTAGCCCTCCCGTGGAACGCCCAAATCGGGAGGAGAAGGCGCAAGCTTCCATTATACCCGCACCCCCACAAGATGCAAAACCCTGACCGTAAACGGCTGCGTGGAAAAAAGCAGAGGAGGAAGAGCAGCACGCGTGCTTGCAAGCGTGTTTTCAGCTCGGGCGGTTTTCACGTCGTCCAATCCCAGCGCTGTGGGTGGAATATCGAAAGAGGAGATTTAAATTGTTATATCCCGCCTCCAAATCCCACCCATACTCTTCTCCAACAATGCAAGGGCGATGCACGCTATCTGTAACACGAATCTGATATCATGACACGCGTGCGGCTGGGGTCTTATCCTCCTCTCTCATCATCTCGGCCGGAGGGTAATAGCTCCCTGAAGCGCGGAGGGAAAAATCTAAACAGAGAGTCTGGTTGGCAGAGGGGATGAAATATGCAGTGGGAAAAGGTCGTCGACATTTTTGCCTCGAGTTGGAGCTCGTCTAATTGGCCATACCATGGTTTTGTATTCATAATATTCACTCTTTATATAAAGTATAGAAATATTCAAGCCACATCTATGTTTTGTATTTTTTTATAGGAATTAGTTATTTTTTTATTTATGCAGACCAATAGGAATTGCGTAAGGTCAGGTAAGGTAGCAATTAAAGATACCATGTGATTCGTATTGTGAACGAAATAATATGAGATGAAAACATCATGAAAAATACGTATAAGCATAGATATGAATATTATTCATTTTATTTAAATTTTCGTGTAGCGAAGAGAAGTCACCTATTTCAACAAGCCTTTGGAAAACAACTTTACGCGATCAGGCCCAGTGGACCACGTGATGTCAAAACTAAGGCTCTCCACTTTTCTCTTCTCCTGGCCTCCTCCCTTCAATCACCCATGGCTTGCATTCCTTGAAGATTCTATTCCTTTCATTCCGACTTCTATTATGTTATCCATTCACCTTTTCTTCGGTCTTTCCTTGGCCTCCTTCCCTCGCGGGTCATCTAATTTGCTAATTTAGGATGTCATCTCTTATTCATCCGCCCTTACACCCTATCCAATCCCATCTCCTGCTTCTTTTAATAATACCACAATCGCATTGTCCCCATAAAGATTTGTAGTTCCTGATTGTTTCGTTGTCTCTATTCTATTGTTAACACGCCCTGGACTGGATCATGTATTTCCCAGCCGCCTATCAGGAACTAATACTTTGTTATTGTCTCGTTTCCTTGTACCCCAGCTTTTTGGAAAATATAGCACCTTATATATCCATGATTTATACCCATTGCAATACTAAACTTAATCTTTTGATTCATAATTGACTTTCAAATTATCTCATTTATTAAAAATATAATTATCTGAAATTGACGAAATTCAATTGTTTGGTAGATAGGCGGGGATATTGAATTGTCAGCAATCGGAGCTATTAGTACGGAGACGTATTCTTGCCTGATAATTAAATGCACCAAACGCGATCGGCTAATGAACTTTTGCGCGCGGCATCGTGTGAATTGAATAGATTTTATCCACCGTCAATGATTCTGGTAACTGGCAGCGAGGAAAAATCAAATCTAAATCTAAAATTAGCTTGTGATATCGGAGAAGTTGCCTCCATTAAGGGCCGAAAACATTACGATTGGTGGTGTATGATGCGTATCTAACTACCGATTTCCCACGCGCGGCTGAATTAAATCTGATAGGCAAATCCAATTTCGAACAGGCGTTCGCTCGCTTTCGGGAAGGCGAGAGAGTTACGCCCTCGTTCGAGTTTGTATTTCACACGGAGACTTTATCGGACTCGTCCCATTCAGCTCCCGCGAGTCAAATGGGGCAGTGAGATGGCGTCGCGTGCATGCTAATGTCCGTGTCTCGGCGCTCTCAAAGTCACTCTCGAAAAAGAGACACCTAGATGGGCGTCGCTTCATTCCTTATTTAAAATAGAGAAAAAAATATGAAAAGATTTCATCATCCCTTCTGACTGATTCCATGCAGTGATTCGAGGCGAAGCAGTGACGGTGAAATTGAAATGACAGCGTGTGGGAAAATATAGGTCGGCGCATCGAAGGAGATTAGAATAATGCGCGTGGAATATGCGATCTGAGGGGTTGCCAGAGATTTCCATGTTCTTCCGTCAAGTCCGAGTGACACTTTTTGCCTCCCCGGCATGGGGAACTCGCAGATGATATCCCCCTCCGCCCCGTGGTCGCGTGAACAGGACAATGTGAGCGCCGTTCCAAGTGATACATGATTGCGTTAAAAGGTCTCCGTTTTACGGCTTTTATTGTGCGGGTAAGGGTTGGAATGGTAATCTGCAATTAGGCCAGATTCATCGACGTCGCGGTTATTACACGCTTATTGCGTTCCCCGAGTCGTTCAATGTCGATTGAATGTTGACTCTTAGTCTTCCGTGGCGTTCAGAATTCGTCGATCTCTCCATTTCCCGGGTTTCCGCCCGCGTTTTGTTGTCAGAGGTGACGAAAGTTTCGCCAGGATTCCACCATGCGTCTTCAGGTCGAAGTGATGTAGATCTCATCATTTAACGCGCCGCAGTCGCGATACAACTGTCCAGGAGAGGGAGGCAATAGAGACCATTGAAACGCCCAAGAATTTCAATAGGGAAGACGGATACAACATAACCAACGCCTGGAAGGATCCTGGCGAAACAGTCGTCACCTTTGACAACAAAATGCGGCGAAACCCCGCGAAATGGAGAGATCCACGAACTTCAGTTGGGTATTATTGTTGCGGTATCAAATCATGAACGGGATAAGCATTTCATGGAAATGTGGCTTACATCTAAGGAGAACTGTCAGTCGATAGGCATCATTACAATGTTAATATTTTCTGGAGTGCTCCTCTTCTGCATTCTGGTGAGCGCCGTTTTTCATCGTCTTGCGGTACAATCACAGCAACACATACTTCTGTAAAATGGTGCGAGAAGTATATAAAATCATACCTTCAAGTTAATTCTGTGAAATTAAGTCTGCATGTCCAAATTTTATCCTGCCTTTAGGTAAGATTTTGGAGGGCTTCGCTCATTACACAAGTTGCCCCTTCATCCAAGACCTGAATTTTAAGTATTGTTGACTACTTTTTGTGAAAGCTCTCACCTCGCTCTGAGTTGGATTTATTTAACCGTAAAGACGATTCATTCTGCTCCGTCATTGCGGATAATTTTCATGCATGAGTTCCTTCATAACTCTTCTCCGTAGCTATGTAGGGATAATGCACTTAAGTTTCTTGAAAATTATTTCGAGGAAAGAACGCGAAAAATATTTCATTTGCCGAATAATCGAATTACGAAAATAATTTGTTTTGTGTTTCAAGGACCCTCTAAACTTCGGGTGAAACTATGAGCAAATACATAGTATTGCAAGAGGCTTAGCGGTAGACTAGAGTAATTTGTGCCTGCACAAATCATTGTTGGGTTTCCCTTCAAATACAGGGACGTTAATATCAAAATTATGATGACGATTTGTAAAAAAAGCGCTGGAAACTTTAATTAATTAATCATATCCAGATAAATAATGAATTCTTATGCCGAGTCCTAATCAATTTCACTATCTGAGTTCAAGAATTGTTTTCATTTTCAAGAAAAGATCCATTACGTTTTTCGGCAAGCTGGAAGTTTTTTCCAGTTGAATTGGCTAAAGTTTTGTAATTATCTGATATGACGTTAGGAGCTGTCTTCGGAATAAATCCTGATTTGTGGCCGCTCGTGATATTTTTCTATTCAACCGTTCACGGAACTCCCTCACGTCCTTATTTCGCGCCTCTATCACTTCCTCTGACAGTTGTTCCAAGCTAAGAATGGACTCCTTTGCAATATTAGCACTGTGAATGAAGACTTAATTTACGGTCGGTGGCATTCAATAAATGTTTTTCGAGCGTCTTTGATGGATTTTTAGAAAGGATATTTAGAATAATTGTGATGTCTTTTGAATATTAGGTACCTGTTTCATCGTTTACCAAACAGAGGCATAAGGGAGCTCACGAACAAGAATTCATGAGACATAGGCTCTAGTTCCCACGTATGGCTATATTGCGCATGTCCTAACTGCTGACAAAGCCGTATTAGCAAATTAAAGTTCAATTTATATTAGGGATGGACGGATCCTGGATTTTTTTCGGATCCGGATTCGGATATTTTCGGATCCAAATGCATTTTCCTGCAATTGCTGTTATTAAACGAAGTAATTATTCATGTTTATTCTGGGTACGTACAATCGAAGGAATGCTTTTTAGATTTTCATACGCATTTTAATATTTTTATTAATTAAAAATCATTTTTATAGGCTTTCAAGTTGTTTTTTTAAAATCTTTACATGCTCAGGACCTAAACTGTTACGCTTGGGTTTGGAAATGAAAATTGGAAAAATCTTCGGATAAACCACTGACCAGTGGCGTAGGACAAGAATCGCATGCGACGGCACATTCGAAGAGAGAACCAGAACTCTTTCCACCCTTATTGCATTGCATTCATTGAAGCAAAATATTATTCAAAATTTAGGGTCCAGATCCGATGTCTTCCGCGTCTTTGGATCCGATATCCGATGAAGGGCAATATCCGCGGATATTCGGATCCGAGGTATCCGATCCGACCATCCCTAATATATGCGACGAGAGGCTTGGATCTGTAGAAATACACGTATGATTCGAGATGCAGTATAATCAAGAAGATTTTTGGTAACTTCATATATATCCTCTGCTACAATAATTTCACTCGGGTAATTGAATCCTATGTTCGCCTTACTCTCTCATAACTGGGGTATAGATTATGTCCATGGGATTTTAAAAATTTTCGAAGACCCTTGCACTAACTTTTTATGAACTGCATGGACACAATTACTTTGTGAGAGGGCCTCTTCATCTGACATCAAATAAGACTCGGGGTTGCATTTTCTCCACTTGGCAAGGGCCCTTCTTGCCTCCGAGATGTGGGTATTGTAGCTTCCTTTAGTAGCTTAGCGGCAGCCTCATTGCCTTCTCCCTTTAAATCCACTGTTGCTGCAAATGAAATAACTTCAGCGGAATGGTGGGATCTAAGGCCCTTAAAAAATATTATATCAAACTTTTAAAGATAAAAAAATCAGCGAAGTGTCATCATGACTGTACACTTAGCCTCACTTTTTAGCAATTACTTTTGGCTCGTCATTTGTGATGCAACAAAAAAACTGTAAAAAACGCTGAGCTGTCACTCCAATAGTTTTATTTTACGTTGCATATGATAAAAATATTATCTTGCCAATACTATTTTCTCTGCAGCTAAAGTTATGATTTATATCTTCTATTTATTCAAGTCGACATCCGTTTTGTATTCCCTCGTTATCCAAAATTATTTATGTGATTTAATGTTATTGATTGATGTATTTTGCCGTAGTTTATTTCCAGCCGTTAAGGCAATCATCAATGTAAACTTCGGTGATGGATAAATGTATCCCTAATTTCTGATCAAACGTTCACAAAGAAGCGGAATGATTCTTTCATCGTTATCCCTTCATGAAAGAGGAAACGTATATCGCGAAACGTTTCATTCGCGCGCGCTATGTGTATATATATATGCGTGTGTACTTAGCGGAGGGATGAATCCCGCCTGTAAATCGAAATGGTTAGCGCGCACAGATGCTGCGATGTTCGTTTGCCCCGCAAATCACCCGCCCTGTCCGCCTTGCCTCCCCCCTCCCTCTTCCACCCTCCCGCCAATCGCATGGACGTCCAAGTCAACAATCGGATTCCAACGGCCTAACCAGAAAGTACCAGTTTAGGATCCATAATCGAAAAATGGCCAGCCGCATTTTCATACCTCACACGATTCGCAGGCCTCGCCTCCGCACGCGATATCCCATTTGTCAGCGCGCAGAGCGTAAGCAGGGAATCCCCCACGCCGATGAGGATTCCGAAAAATCACATTTTAAGTTCGATCACGGGCTAAAAATAACGCTGTTCCACTCGATTTATGACATCATTTCCGGAGGATTATGAAGAGCATCAATTCAGCAGATCCCTCGTTTTCGGCGGCACTCGGCAACAAACAGTACCGATGCTTCCTTCCTCTCTCTAACCCCCCCCCCATCCTTGCGCTCGTACACTCTTGTTTTGTTTGTCTGTCTCTCCCTGGGCGTTATTCGGATCCGCGCTTATAATTCATAGCACACGGGATGAAAATCACGCGTTACGGAGCTCCGGTTTGCAGCAGCCCCAATCTTTTAAAACTTCACCGGATACGGATTGATTTTTAATCCTCCCACTATTTTTCGAGCAAAACACAATGCGCCATCGGATTTTAATCATTTATTTTCTCGTTTAACTTAGTGGAAACTCTGCATCAACATTTTGTGATGATTGATTAATGCGCATTTCTGAGCAAATAACCATGGATGTGATAAAGGAAAAAGAATATGAATAGGTGGAGATATTAGTCGACGATATAATAGAAAAGAAATTTGCTTCCCTGCACTAACCCTAGGTTTGATGACATGTGATAGTTATCATATTTTCAATCCGGACCCGTTGAGAAAAAAATTATTGGAAATTAAAAAATTAGGAAGTTGAGTTTCGATGAGAAACTGAGCATATAAGATAAGATACGGAGGTAGTGATGGAAATAATTATTTAAAAAGTTGGGCTATTTATTTTTTCCACAGCCTAGCTGTTGAGTTTTATGAATCTCGCTATAATTCAAATGAAAGCTATAATGAGGATATCTGAATCACGAATTAATGGATGACACAGTATTTCTATTGAATTGAAAGATCCAGCCAAGGACCATGGATCCAGCAATGAAAGTGCTTGATACTAGTGAAATTAAAATTAATGCAGGCTGATTCTCACAAAATTTTAATCCCAATGGCGAGTATATTTATTAAATCACTGAAATTGTGAGTGAAACAATATTAGGAATGCTTGTGGCATCTGATCTGGAACTACGTAATTAATTAATTTATGAAGCGTAAGTCTATGGTTGTTGTTACGCATAAAATTTTCCCCTTTCGTTTGTAATTTTCTCCCAGAAACATGCCAATGTCAAAGTAATTTATGGGAATATTTTATCGAATCTGGACATTAAATACTATGTTTAAAGTATCTTATCAAATCTATTGATTAAATGCGACAATAAAATGTTATTTGAAAAAGTTATCAATGTTGTGATAAGCAATGAAATTTTAAACTATGAGGTAACCCTTTTTTAAACTGTCATACCAATTATTTTCCATCACCAAGGAGACTCAAGTTGGTGGTGGTTTATTTTCGCTTCCTTTTCCGAGAGATTCATGGGAATTTAGAGCGATAATTTCGGCAAAACCGACCGCTGATTTGCCTACCAAGCAAGATACACGATCGAAGAGGGTTGTAATTTTGAGTTCACACGTTTCCCTTAGGTCGCGACCTGTGCAAGTGTTTAAGTACGAAAATTGAAGGATTGGCGTGACAAAATCTGCATCGCAATTCGTGTAAGAGAGAGGCAAATTTACGACTTGCAGAACCAGCTGTTGACTCTGATGAACTATTGTCTGTTCATGTGACAGTGAGTATTTATTCGGAGAATAGGAACGGCTTTGGTTTAGTCTCTCCTAAAAATCAATATGCAATGTTAACGGTATTAAAGAAGCGTTATTTTTTTAAGTGTAAGTAAGAAGCGTGAGCTTCAAGTTTAATTCTGAAAAAGATTTATCTATGCCTATAGTAAATAATTGTTTTTATTTGTGAGGATGCTTCCGAACAATGCTCGGATACCTCTCGCACATTTACTCCTGTTTACTGATTTACCTTAAATCCCAAAAAATGCTTCGGCAATGCTTTTTGTTATAAATTAATATCGTTCTAATATTTAGTGTCTTAATAAGCCTCGCATTGATTTTCATGTTCGTAATTATATGCTTTCTTAATCTCCTAGGCTTGAACGCCATGAATATAGGGCGATAATGGGTCATATAATGGGTCATTACAAAGGTAAAGCGAGAGTTTTTGAATAACCATAAATAGCGGTCAAATTGACCCGTTATAATGAATGAAGTCTCCAGAGTTTGCAACCGGGTCAGGACTACGACTCTTCCCAACTTTTTCGTTGCTACCTTTGCTATCGGCATCAGAGGTGATGTGCAAAGTGGACCCTCTACTATGAAAGAGTCCAGCCATTTAAATATTAGCGGCAGCCGAATTCCTAGTGTGGGTTGGGAACACTAGAGAACGACATGTTCAAGAAAACGATCTAGTCGTGAACTATTTTCAGTTGCATGGTAGGCATTAATTCGGCCTTAATTGGTAATTCACACAGCATTGAACGTTGCGGCGACAGCTCAAATTTCAAGAAATTTGAAATTTGAGCTGTCATTATATATAATTCTTTGCCAAATTTTCAGAATTTGATTAATTCCTTTTCAGTACTTCATAGAAATAAACGTATTCGAGGGTTAAACATATACATCCCGTAACTTATTTACCAAATTCAATGCAATTATAAGAGGGATTACGACCATATAAGTTGTTATATGGGTATATCATTATTGCTACTTCACATTTGGATGAATCCTCCAGCAATTATAGTACGTGGAATAAATAAAATAGTGGAACGGAAAAGTGGAAAATAACATAATATCTCCAGGAACTACCAAAAGTGCCCTCTATGAGTCGAAATATACCCAGGTGTTGTTCCTCGTATGATTCTTTCCATAAAGCTCTGAAGAGGACATTTAATACCGAAATATTGGCCAAATAATGATTATTTATCACCCAATCTGTCGACCTACAATCGATGTTTTTAATGAATATATAAATGAATAGATCGAAAAGGAAGATACTATAAAAATATTTGGTGGCATCAATTATTATTCTTATTTTTTCTTGGGTTCTATATTCAGGCTTGATGGTTTTAGACTATTGTGAATGCATGTTTCTATGTGTGTTGCCATGATGTTTAAAATAAATAAACATGATCGCTGGTTACGCTCAATTGAAAAAGAAAGTCGTCTTTTAATTTGATTCCGAATTACTAAGAAATACTATACTGTTGATTCATTTGCGAGGGATGCATGACAAAGGAGCAAAAATAATGAGTGATCATAAGAACATCCCACGGGTGATTATAGCTAAAGGGATTAGCAGATCGTGTCTGCAATGTGTACGGAGCCCTTATTTGTCGTGCTAAAGAGTTCGAAGGAACCGGACGCCTCCCCCCCCCCTCCCAAGCACTCGCATCTGTGACCACGTCACTCATTCCCCCCGCCCCTAATGTTCTTTTCCCCTCCCTTCCATTCCATCTCTCTCAATCCCGCTCCCCAAACGAATTCATCGACTGCATACACGCGGACATTGATACTCCCCGCCCCCCTTTACGGCAATGCACGCAACTCCTTCCCCCTGCCCTCTTAGCAAACGACTTCTTCGGATCTTTTCCACTCATACTCGCCGACGAACCTGCTGCCATCTGCATTTGTTTACCCGAATGCGTCGCCCTCATCGCCGCTCTAGCCTTCATATCCGTTCGCCGTGTCTATCCTCGATTGATATCTAAACTGTTTCTCCTGGGGTACGGGTTATTGTGGAGGCTAGTGCTGGCTTCCCACCCTGTGGGCCCGGGTTCAATTTCGGCGGTGGCAGAGACTGCCCCATCCCTGATTGGGTGTTTTGTGTAAGGCACATCGAGTACAGCACTCCGTCCGTCGGATGGGACGTCAAGCCGTGGTCCCCTTGGCGCCTTCCGTTGAGAGCAGGCTAATGCCGGCACCGGGTTTCTCTCCTCCCTTCCGCGCCTACCCTTTAAAAGGGCGCAAATGACATTAGCTTTCTATCGAAAATTTTTATGTGAAGAACGAAGAAATAAACGTCAAACGGCCGTCAAATTGGGAACAGAACCAACCCCTTATGACGATACTAATTGTCGAGGTGACACGCCTTATTACATTCATGATTTTAATTTATAAGTGATTGGCTGTATGTAGAAGCTCATTATTAAATAATTCAACGATCCATAATACCGTCAAATATACTAATTGCGGCCATTCACCCGTGCAAAAAGTTGTCAATGTAATTTAATTATTCGATTCAATTTTAAAAGAAAGTCGTCTTTTACTTTGATTCCGAATTGTTAAGAAATATTACACTGTTTATCCATTTGCGAGGGATGCATGACAAAGGAAAAAAAAGTGATCAGAACGTCGATCCCTTAAACAGTTTGTGACATCATCAGAGATACGAAGGCAACAGGAATAATTATTCTTATTTGCACAGAATTATTGGACGGGGTTGAACGTCAATATTCCGCCGCCAATGACCGGAGAAATATAAACGGTTCGAAGAGCAGATAAGTGTTATTTTTTCCGTTCTTAAATCTCTGTTAGAATCCTTCGTTAAAACTTTCGCGGGTGCTCGTCATTATAATTCCCATCTCTTCATAATCCCTTGAAAAAAGAAACGAAAATATATGTTCGTAAACTGTAATTTGATTTTCTTATGTTTCATTTTGTGGAGAAAAATTTGAAATACACCCACGTTACAAGACCTCAATCAATCATGTTTGTTATAACGTCGTCATAACTGGGATTCTGAAATGCATAGTTATTACAGTTATTCACAATTATTTCTCTTTTTCTTGCGCGAATGAGTAATTGCTCCGTCTAGCACATAGCAGTGGGAGAGGTTAGATAAATGGCTACGGGGGGGGGGGGGCTCTGGGAGGAAGATGAGGTGTCATCGGTTCGTGGAGGTTATGCACGGGGAGAGCAGGCGGTGGGGGAGACGCAGTTTGCACAGGATGAACGGCCGAGTCTCTTTCGTCCGCGCGCGGCGCTAATCCTCTTTGACTCGCAGCGCCGAGACCGTCTCGCCAATCCACCCTTTCTGCCTCTCTTTGCTCAGCGCGTGTGCACGGTCGCGCACTCTTATTTCGGGCGACTCCACTGCACGCTAAAGCCGCGCCGCCAGACGTGTCTACGAGTACACTACCCTCACACCCCCTCGGATATCGCCAAGTGAGCCGGGTGACCACTTTGTCGGCAACAGGAAGAAAAATGAAACGAGTCATTGCGGAGGAAGTTGATAACTCCACCTAACCCCACCAAGCTCCTTGCGCTTTCACTGTCTTTTTTATTTCTGTTTTTGGAAGCTGGACGTTAGATGGCAGTAGGGAGCAATCCGAGGCCACTGTGATTGTTGTATTGCATTATGGCTTATGGCTGTAGTTAGCATTTTGTAATATCTTGGTGATAAATGAGTAAAAGGTCTTGTTTTATCCCTGGAATCCCTCACGGGATATGAAGCTGCTAAGAAAAAGGACAAAATTACCGGAGTGAAAGCTAAACGTATGCTAGAGGCTAATTTTAGTACCTCGTGGTATTCGACGAATTTCATATAGTAAGTATCAAATTTTCTTCGTCAGAGATATTTTAATGTATCCATTGTTTTAATTCCATTCATCGAGACATAATTTTACTATGATTTTTCATCTGATGTGAAGGTAATTGATTTTAACAAGTTAATGTGAGTACAAGGCATTTTAACGCACGTGCGATTGACACACAGCACTTCTTACACCTCAGGTGGTCGTATTTACCTTCAGTTGGAAGTCAAATATTACGAAATTTCCTAAGTTTTCTTAGAATTCGTCTGTTAGTAGCCTCACATGGACTGGTGGCGCCGCACCGCGACCGGCTTCCGGTTGTCATCCTTTATTTTTTATCATTATTCCACCCGTCACATCAAAATTAAACCTTTGATTTCATATACCCTCACGTCTTCAACTATATCCACCAAAATATTTTCTAATTAATCCTGGCGGGCGTAACTTGGTGAAAATCCATAATCGCAGGAATAGAAGGATCAACAACTTTGCTATTTCCACATAGTAATTTATTAAAGCCGACCATGGTTTCGTTACAGAGTAACATTATCAACGTGAAAATTCAGGTAAATTGACAGTATATATAGCGGAAGGATTTTCCCTACCCAACCTTCTTCTATGTATACTGTCAATTTACCTGAATTTTCACCTTGATAGTGTTACGCTGTAACGAAACCATGGTCGGTTTTAATAAATTACTATGTGGAAATAGCAAAGTTGTTGATCCTTCTATTCCTGCGAAAATATTTTCTACTGCTTTGAAAACGCTAAACTCGTGAACTTAATGATATAAAAAGCCAAGTGCATTTTATTATCTTTTCTCCTATCAGGAAACGATCATGTAGGATTCGCAATTTTCTCGAACAAACTCTTATCGACTCCTGTACTTATGGGTAAAACATAAGTTTAATTAATGCTGGAAAAAATCCAGAGTACATGAAACAGAAGTTGGCCTGATACAGAGAAGGTACTCTTGTGTGGAGGTTTAATATGTGATAAACTTATCAGTGAACGGTGAGAATTATTTATGCCAAGTCTAAGGGAGCGTTGATTTGAGAATTATATACAGTTATTTACTGTATTTTTCGATTAATCCGCCCGCCCAATTTCTTTCGAATATGTGGGTTTTTTTTAACGTGATGTCTTTTTCAATAGCCCTACCCAAAAATGCTTTCTATTCCTTCGAAAACGCTCAATTTGATTACGGCACCATATGAAAAGTCTCGCAAGAAACCATATTTCATCTCATTTCTCCAGAAAACAATTATTCTGAAAATTATCTTTTGAAGCGCTTGGCTATCTGATATTTGGTATAAAAATTAAGTTTAATTCTTCAGGAGTTCACAAAACATAAACTTACTATCATGGATGAGATTGATAAAAAACTACTCAGCGAACGGATAAGAATACATTCATACGAACTATAAAGGAAATGAAGCCTAGAATGAGTGAAGGACAAGATTATTTCAAATTCAAACAATTAAATTGACTTACGATGCTAAGAATCCCATATTTCTTTCTCTCTCATCAGTATAACATATCTACAATGTTTAACCTTAAAAATTACTTAAAATGGTAGGTTATTGGCTTAAGAATAGAATACTCAGAGAGAAAAGAATTGGAAACCTCAAATATACTATTCATTTAACTATACTGTATAATTATGTCTATAAAACTTAATTATCTAGGAGACATTAATAAGTGCCATAAATGTACTTCATTTTTTGTTCTGTGATGTTGATAGAACTCTTTTTGATCTCCGTATTCCCTGCTTTCTTTTGACAGCTACGCCACTTCAATAAATGACCATTTTTTAGATACCATCATATAAGGGTGATCCTCATCCCACCTATAATATTTGCTCTGCAACTACATTGTCATCAGTTGATTCTGGGAATAGAATATTGCTTTTCGAAGAAATCTTTCCGATGTGACATCATTGTTATGAGGATTAAGAGACCTGTGATAAATTACAGTTCCCTATAGGGCAGTCAAAGAAAGACAAAAAGATAGGATCCCAAATAGATCCAAAATCCCAGATAATACATGCAGAAGGTAGCAGAAGCTATATCGTTTTTTTTCAAGCACCGACATAAGATGATAAAAACCTTTTTCCTTCCGTGAATATACTGGCTTTCGGGAGATGCCATTAACCGTAATCGATTCTCGCCCGTTAAAAGCAATTCGCCCAGATCATCGTAGAAGTAACATGGAATTCCATAAACATTTCGCACCCCATTACAACCGGGTAGAATAAGTTACCATTGTTGTGAGTACCAGCAGATATAGTTCCGCGTCGTAAATCCTTCAATTTCATCCCGCTGACTGGGCCCGGGAATATAGGTATCCCTACCACCCGTATACATATAACTCACCCTCTTCCCCTCTTTAAGAGAAGGCGAAAGAATATAAATATATCCGCCGCGGAACACAAACGAAAGCCATTCGTCAATGCCTTTCTTCCTGCTGACTCCTATTCTATTTCGCCCCGGGATTTAAACCTCTTTGCCCCCCTCCCTCTCCTCCTGCTGACCTCCCCATCCGCGCACACAGCAAGGGAACACTCCCCCTTGTGCCGCCCTACCCTTCCCATCAGCCACCTCGTGTGCGCCTTCTTCTCTCCTTCGCATTGACTGTCAACCTTCATCAGTTTATCCTGCAGCTCTCTCTCCCTTCCGCACCGGTCTTCAGACAATATATATATCTATCTATCTCCCTTCCCTATTCCTTCCTTCCAAACACACAAAGTGACGGACCGAAGCGCTCGGAGACTAACACGCAAACCGTGATCGCTCAATGCGGATTTGGATCCGTTTTTGTTTACCCATCGGCCTTGGGAGGTTGCCTCTCTCCCCGCCCCCCATTCCGCGACCCCCTGCCCACCTGCCGTGCTCTCCAGCACCCCTTGCACTGATATCCCACCCCCCAATACTGAAAATACCCACTCTCTCCCCCTTATATTTCTTCCTTCTTCTCTTCTGTTCCAGTCTAAGCTCATAGAAATGTCATGCGGACGAGTCAAATGCCGGGCGTATTATTTTTTTTTGAAAAATAAGGGGGTGCTGGATATGATCGTACAGCGAAAAACTTCTAAACTGAGAGCGACGAACAATTTCTCAGGATGATGACGACAATAGACCTTTTCCTTGTTATGGTGCGAATAGGCTGAATGAGTTATCCTAGTGCCCGCTGTCACTGGTGTTCTCTTGTTTTTACCCTAAATATAAAATAGTTTTACCTTACGGACTTCCTACGTGAAGGAGCCTCGCTGTGGGTGATATAAAAGTGCATATCAATGGCTAAGTTCTAACAACACGTATCTCAAATTCGGTCGGTTTGAGACGGGTAACCTAAACAAAGTGTAATAACATTAAAAAAATAAAATACAAGCAAAAACAACTCTTTGTTTGCAAATGAATGCTTCTTTTTTATTTTGGAAATAAAGGAGTAAAGCTTTGTCAGGTTTGTATATAATAGTGAACCTGACTAAGTTTTACTCCTTTACTTCCAATATGAGGAGGCTTCACAAAGTTAAGTCTGAAGTTATCAGCTTCTTTTTCAGTTTTATGAACCTTTGGTTATTAATTTCAGTGTACAAGTAAAAAAAAATTAATCGTTCTTTTGCTCTCCTGAAAAGTTGCTATTTTTGAGGTACGTGTTCTAAGAACTTAGCCATCGATATATTTATAATTCACACTTACAATCAGATCTAACATAGCAGTGAGCATGCTCCCAGAATATGACAGATTAGTCGTTTGTCGTAACGTCGGTGTCATAAGAGAACATCACCCGCTTCGACTCCCGAGAATTGGTTTGTCTTTCTGCGCGGGATCCCATATGCTCGCTGTATATTCAAGGTGTGTTCGGACGAATGCGGAATGGCACCTCTTTTAATTTTTCATCCAAAGAACCTCCCACTACACGCTTGACGAATCTGCGCTTCTTCAGGGATAAGCCACAAATATTTCTTATATATTTTTCCTGCAATAGGTTCCCACGACAAATGTTCTCTCGCTCGCCTCCCTTCTATTTGTCTTTTCCTCTTCTTTCCCACTCTTCATCATCACTGGCCAGCAATCCCAACATTGGTTTGACGCAGCTCTCCACTCAATATGGCAGTTTCCTTCATCAAAGAAAACGAAAGGCATTGATTGCGATTCGTTACCCACCATTAGTGTATTCATAATATACAATTTATTTTGTTTTAGAAATACCGGTTTAGACGAATGGCAATGGTCAATTTTAACCGCATTTGAAAAAGGCCAGATTGGCACCCAGTTGCAATGCCACTCCACGTGACGTCACAGGGACCTATATCCTATTCGAGTGGATAGGAGTTTTACATCGTCTGAAATTACCAATACATTCATGACCTCAGGGAAACATCTCTTAATAATCACCTATTAAAATTGCCTATGGTCGGACAGTTTCCTTCATTTGATAGGGTATTAATAATCCTTATTTAAACCAAGCGCTACCTGCTAGCAGCCTGCATCGTAGCGGCGCTCATAGCCTCGCCCCAAGGTGGTCTCACACGGCGGCAGCCGAAACCAGCCAAACTTGAGGAGTTCGCTGATCAGGGAAAATTTCAATTCTCTGTTTAAAAATGATACCTAACTTCCATTTTGTAAATTGACTCTCAATCTTGCATTTAGGGTAATTATGGAGAAAATTATTCTTCACATCAAATTCAATTCCTCGCAACGGGTACTCTACATTTACCCTCCATCAATTGCTCTTCCCTTTCTTTTCATGATGGTTCATCAATTCCATGGGCTCATGCAATAGACATTCTAGTGATATTTGACACTAATTTGACACACATTAATATCGTAAGGCATCGATTACTAGGTGCTTAATTTTTTTGCTACTACACTGGGCAAAAGGCTAAACATGGAAATCTGTTTAATGTCATGCAAGATTCAACACTTTCCCGGTGAACAGAATATTTCAGCTTTTCTCGGGACTTTTCTTTTCTGGTTAGCGTCGTTTGTTTCAGGAGTCATTAGAATACTTAAGACTCCCATGAATGCCACGACCAAAGATGCTAATGGACGTTCTGATTTTCGAAGTTAAGCATAAGGCTTGTTTTTCATCATTCTATTCATCTCTCTAGCCCTTTTCTCTTCGTCTCTACCAATTTCCGTCCGAATATCTCTCCATCTTTCATGGCTTTAACAAAAATATTAATTTATAAATTCCATAAAATAAACCAATTCATTGATAAATAAATTACTTTTTAGGGAAACTAGTGCTAATTATTTCACTACGGACAAATTTCACTTCATCTTGCTGGTATCTTCGGAATTTTCAGGCAAGGAATCTAATGACTGACATTTGATTACGAATGTAAGATAAAGTATTCTATCATCGAAAGCGTTCATCAGAAGTGCGTGGACACCGGGCGATGATTCTTGCAGCAAGTCATGAAAGAAAACCTGCAGGTGATCCAAGATAAAATTGGAATGAGTGGTAAATTGAAAAGTAGTTAAATTGAAAATGGATGATCGGTCTACTGATAATTTTGCAAGTACGATGTGTTCTTTATTGTGAAAAGATTAAATAGCTTCGCAGGTAATATTTAAGAATTTAAATTGATGCGAAACGTGGTGGTAAACTGGAATTATGGGTAAGTTTGATCAATGCGACTCGTGCCCCACTTGACAAGGCATCTTAGCGTATGAAAATACGCCAGTAGAACCTCATAAAACAAATCTGTCTGGAACTGCAATTTTGCTCAACTATTATGGCATCCTCGATTCTTCGTTGGGAGGATTAATCAGATCGTTATTCAGGTCTTCAAAAACCTCTCCTGACGGTGTTGTCTCTCATCTAACGCCTACTATGTCAGAACTCCAGATAGTCTTCAAGGCCAATGGGGTTAAAGCGATCGCGATGAATGCATATGCGGCAATAATAATTACACTCGCGAAGAAATTACCGACGCCGCAAATCACGAGTGGGCGGGGTACCGAACCATATTTTCTGGATAAGTCAGCGGCTTTTTATGGAGTATTTCATGCTGACAAACGAGAAGTGCGGAGTTTAAAGAAATCCCCCCCCCCTCTCCTCCCTGGTCTCCGCGTCTTCAAAGGAAAGCTGCTGGTAAGGGAGGAAAAAAAATTAATAGCTCGCTGGCTTTTATCCTTCTCGCAGTATCCGCGGCTTCCGTAACGGGAGACCAACCTTGTCGCTCTCTTACTGGGCATAAATACGAAAATCCCGTCATAAGTTCGACTTAGAGTCTTCCACTGCGCATAACGTGCCTCTTGGAAGAAAATAACATGACCGTAAATAACGAGAAAATTAAGATGAAGAGGTTATTATGTGCTGGGAGGTGTACTCGATGGGGCTATATAAGGGATCTGACCCTCATCCCCCCCCCTCTTCCCCTTCGCCCCGGCCACAATCCTCGCCACATTAAATTAAGATTAGCGTCTCAATCGACGCTCTTCCTCGTGATACACTCTCCGGCTCCCGACATATCCTACGCAGCGCTTTTCCAAGCCCACCTTAAGGAGGCTTCCGGGAATTAGAGAAACCCTTGAAAAAGTTTCAGCGGGTAAAGAATGTCCATTGCGGTCTTATCCTTACAAAATATATATTCCCTACGCGGGCTCGAAGGAAAAGGAAAAAAAAAGACTTTCTATTTTTTGTGCCACCTACCGGTTACTTTTTATAGTTGTTTCATGATGTGGGCCCAAAGCTTCGCAGTTGTTTTCAAAGTTCAACGATTCTTGGCACTTTGAGAGGCCAAATCATAATTTAAAAAATAGGAAATTATCCTCTGGATATTAAATTCGGATAGTTTATATTCTAAGAGTAAAATGAAATTGATGAAAACTCCCTTTTCTCGTAGTAAATGGCAAAAGCAAGTTGTTCCGATCAATTGGAACTTTTATAGGCTAAGTTATGATAAAAATAGGAAAAATATTCTATGCCCTAAATTTAGCTGTGTTCATGAAATCCAAACTTGACGTAACTTACCTTACTGTGAACCATACTATTGACAACACATTTCTTCGATCGGAGCATAAATTTTGCATCAAATGTGAATTCAGTTTTATAGAATTTAGGATACTTTTTACGTCTCTCGATAAAAGAAATATCTTCCTAGATACGCGCTGATTACAAGAGAACTTTGACCTTTTATCAACTAATGTTTATTATAAGTCGAGTGACGCCATTTCAAGCTGTTTTGATCCCATACAGACGCTCTTTTTGAGCTTCGCCAATTGATTCTTTTGTGGAAATTGCAATTCGTGTAGCGATGTTTATAAGCCAAGCTCAAATCGCTTATTTTCCGATGACGAAGAGAGTTAAGTTTTAATGTTATCCTTTGATTAACAAGTGAACTATTAAAATGTTTAAATGAAATTGTCATTTTTTCTGCGAATATATTCTCAAATAGGAAGTATAATTTCTGAAACCAAGGCATGAAGTATTTTGATGCACTAATGATTGTCCGTGAAACACAACTTCATAAAATATTTATTTGATTAAGCATTCAAGAATACGCAAGTCAAGGAGGGTTGTAATCCATATTTATGTCCCTGATTAAGAGAAATATCAGTAGGTACGCTCAGCCCCAAGTATGCATCAATTAGAAGTACTGTTACGGCCTCCGACTCCGCGTCGGATCTTTTTCGAGGGCTTCTCTCAAGTGGCGCATTAAGGGTATCCAAATATGGTCTCTATCGAATGCATTTTTTTCTAAACATTTCGAGAAGTGCAATCAAATACTATGTGAAAATTTGATCGAATTCAACACCTGTATAAATTATTAAGAGATTAATTTTATGTTTTCAAGAGATTGTTGAAAAATTGAGAATGCGCAAATGTTCGTTAGATTTAAAAATTTTCCCTCATGTCTCAGAATCGCAGTTTTATAGCGAAAAAAAATGAATGCACCATTTTTAAGGTTGCTTATTTTCCGACTCCTATTTCAGCACTCAATATTTGTTAGCCAAGTGTTTATAAAACTAGCCAATTACTAGCTCGCTAAGTTTATTTTTAATTTTGATTTCGTACGTGAGAAAATGAAATGGTGCAAGGAAGTTCAATGCTTTACCATCTCTCCCCGCATTTTCACACCCTGATAGTGAGGTATTTTATATAATAAAGGAAGCCTAATTCCGTCACGTAGAAGCTTGATTTCTACTGCAACGTCGCACTCATTTGAATCGCTTTCTAAAAAATGCCCGCTGCGCAGCATTGAGCATTGAGCGAACCCTGTATTCTTAATGATTGCAATAGGATATTTGCGCAACGCGAGGAATAGCATTGAAAAGTTGTTAAAGCGATAAATAATATCACTTCAAGTAAATATTTCGCTGAACAGCCCCTAATTTATTTATTTTAATTTATCTTAACCGACCAGAAAATAGCATTTAAGGTCATCATATCTATTAAGGGGGGGGGGAGAAATTTAACGAATATAAGCGCAGGATGGTAAATAACACCTAAGCCCTGGATAGAGGCAACCTATCTAAGCGGGACTCGAACCCGCGACCTTCGGCCAAGAAGGCCAGGACTCTACCCCACCGCCAGTGAGACCGGCAAATTGTGTTCGATTCTCCGAGAAATTCGAATCTCTCTTCCGTCAGCGTCGCGAGTGGCGAATTTTGTAAGCACGCTACTAAGCCTGTAGATGACAGAACATTCAGTGGCCGCCTGAAGAATCCTCTAGTCTAATATTCTTGGATAGAGCTATCATATACAGTGGGGGAGTTTGGGGGATTAAACCCCCCCCTCCTCCAGAGCCCAGAGAAATTTTTAAATTAAATCCATTTTACTTAATTGGATAAATATTACTTATAGAATAGTGCAGTGGCCTCCCAATTTACTAGGCAACGAGGGCCACATTCCAAGTTCCGAATCGCCCCGCGGGCCGGATAGCAAATTTTTCGATTACTCAAGTATACGATATTCGATACTTGAAACGAGTGCGCGGGCCGGATCCGGCCCTCGGACCGTATTTTGGAGACCCCTGGAATACAAAATGCAAAAATGGGGGTTGAGATTCTACGGCCTCGGAAATTGCAGAAAGGAAATACTCAATTGGCCGTATAATTTTTCTGTAACTGTTCGTTCGTTTTATACGGCCAATTGAGTATTTCCTTACCCCTGGAAGAGTGTAAAGATTGATAAAACATCCCTCAGAAAGTCATAAAACTCACCATTTTGAATCATTTATCTTAAACATTTTCTTGGGGGAGGGTCTCCGCACCTCCCTCTCATCCTGGTGGGTATTTCATACCTTCTCTACCCCCAGTATTAGTTGCGCCTAAAACCTAGCCTAGCCTTAACCTGGATCCGCCCAAAATATTTTTTTTGAGATTGATAATTGATATTATAGGGGAAAGCTAAGGATCTTATTTTTACTGCATTCTGAAAATATTACATTGATCGGGTGTAGTTTCCGAGGTACAGGCTGTGACATAAATGTCACATTGGGCGGATCTGTTGTATTTTGGTGCAAGGTAATATTTATCCAGAAAAAGCAAATATTTTTCGCATTTGAGCTGCAGAGTTCATTTAAATGATAAAAAACACTAGAAAAACATACTTATTTTGTGCATATTATTATTTACGTACACTATTTTCAAGATTTTGTTTAAATTTTAAGTAATTATAGAAAATTTAGCAATACTTTTCAGAGTTCCATTGCCCCCGATTCGTACATTTTTCGATGTAAAGAGTGATGTTTTAAGGTTTACAGATTTTATGGATTTTTTCTATGATATTTCACAAATAAGGGGTATATTTAAATACATAGTTTTTATATTATAAACTTGTCAGAGACACAACTCCTAGTTCCTAGCTGCGCGCCTGATCATGTTGATTACGATCCCTTCTTGAGATTTTGTCGTCATTCTGGCGAGGGGCTCTGTGATCTGTCGTGAATTATAATGATAGAGACGCTTTCCGCAAAGTTATCCCACTGGCGGCAGATTCTGCGGCTGATCGAACTTTGGCACCTTTCGTCGAAGCGCAATCTCGGACTACTACCTCAGCCTTCCTCTTGCTTCTGATGTTGAGCCGCTAGGAGTCGGCCCATTTGACCCCGGTCAGAGGGAGAAAAGGGGGGGAGAGAGAGACTACTATTTTGTATGAAGAGTCTAGCAGCGGTGGCAGCAGTTCATATTAGCGTGATATACTGCCTGCCATTTGTCAGAATAAGCGGACGCTTGTAATGGGCCCAGTCCCGGTTTTAAGGCGGACTCGGTCGCCGTCTCTCCGGAGGTGGATGGGTGAATATTAGAGGGGCCTTTATACCCTTCCCTTGGGTCGCCTCCCTCATCGACTTGTAGTCTCACCAGCCGAGATAAGCTTCGGACGCGTTCCGTTTTAAACCTTCCACAAGTCTCTCTCACTCCTGCCGGAGTTTCGGGTGACTGTTTGGAGTCCCGAGTTGACTAAAGAGCGCGTTTAGCGTTGCTTGGTGTGACGCACGGGAGTCTCATTGTCGAGATATCGTTTACACTGCGAACTCGTAATCCCCCGCTCAAAAGGACTGGCTGGATGATTTTTTTGTGTGGGCCTTTATCCGCGCGCTCCCTTACGTGACCTTCATGGGATACGCTCGGAAGCAGCTCCTTTTTTCACACGTCGACGTCCGCCTTCGAGGTATTAGCGGGGAGGAATATTTTCCAGCAGGTGAAGATTTGTACCATGGAATGAATGCGGGGAGTAAATATCGAGTCTCATTATTTTGCGGTATTTTTTTAAGTGTTCATTCGTTGAAGTCACGAGGTCATTGCAATTAAGGTAAAAAATTATATTTAAGCAAAATGAAATAATAATCGAGTGCTTAAGCATAAATTCAAGTTGCGATATCTTCCGCCAGACCGCCGTGACTTTAGTATATTTATTGACCAGATTTTTTTTGTCAATGACTAGCTGAGCATATTCAGTTCATAATGCTATTGCCTGCGGCAAAAGTGCATTAATTGGACCCATTTTCAGTATATTCACCTCATAATTCTCTTGCTTATGAAAATATGGCATCGGTAGTTTTTTTTTACCAAGAGGAATAAGCATTTTTAACTTTATTATTTAGCATGTGATTTTTCATGCTAGTATCTTATTCATGCCTTTATGAACCATGGATAACAGATATTTTGCAAGTCTTCCTGTTCGTCTATAAGCTTTCCAATCACCGAGAGAATTTTTTTATGACACACGGTGCCATTATTCACCTTGAATTTTCTCATGTCAATAGATTTTACCATTAATGTCCGATCACCTTATTCCTTCGCTAACACTGGAAAGGTTACACTGGTCCCTTAAACACTTGTTTTTGACATAATTGTCCCTCGTACGCACTTTGCGTACAATCATCGCCGCTGAAGAGTTGGTATATATACTCACCGGCAGCTGAACTATCCACGGGTATATAACCCGGTGAAATTTGAGGATCGTCGTCGTCGTCCGATTACCTTATTTTGCCATTTTAATCGCACCCATTTTACAAACGAGTACGCGCGAAAATTCATACAATAGTCCGTTTAAAGTATTTGGTGGCATATTGGCTCATGTTAACACTTTATTCATAAAACCGCATTGACGTTTACCTCATCTTATATGCAATATAAACGTAATCGCTCAAGACTGCGATGAGATTTTTTGTTACTGGGTGAAATATTTTTTTATAACAGCACTCGATGCTAATTTTTTTTCGTAATGGCCGGTATTTTTAAATAGTTTAAATGGATGATGATGATGATTCACTTTGCCTAGGGCTTAATTCCAAGCTCTCTTGCAATATCTAATTTGGGGGTATCCTGGTTCAAGCCCTTTCGGGTAGACGCGCTAGAATAACACAGGCCAACAAAAAATTTTGTTTGAAAACTTTTTTTATTTTTATAGCTGACCTTTATAGATTTTGATGTGCCAAATCCAAACCTGGCCTTAGTTGTTTTGTATCACCCATAGTTTTCAAGCAATATGTATTTAATATTTAGTCTAATACCCCTATACGGTATGCAGGGAAATCAATGAAACACTGTGTTACATCATAAAATTGTTTGTAGTTACTGTTCACTACATCGTGATAAAATCGTTTGTATTTTCTACAGCGTGATAATACAGGGTTCACTTGTCAAATGGAATTGGTCTACATTTTCTTTCCCTTTTTTCCTCGAAGCTTCTTGTGTAGCTTTTTCTGCGATGAATCGCTTGCTGAACTTCTCGGTGAAGTACCAACATTAATTCCCATTATCTTCGTTCATTAGACCTACTTTTTCAATTTTATTATAACTATAAAAAGGCTGTTAAATTCTAAAAATATTGCTGATTTCATAAATTTAGCTGAAAAGTGTAAATAAATGGTGGGTGATACAACTTTAAAACCATCATATTTGGATTCAGCAACTTTAAAAACATAAGAATAAGGTATTTTCAATATAAAAGTTTTTTCATTGTTGGCCTGTGTGATCGATCTGAAGGGACTAATTGGTGGCGTTCCATATTTTTAAATACTTCACTTAATGCATGCATGTCACCATGGCTATAAATACGAACGTAGATTTATTTAAGTATACCGGGACTAGCCACGGTGATAACTATTACGGAGTCACCCGAAATGCACAAATTGTGCGAAAAATCCACAGAGGAAAAAAAATCATTCGCCTTGATCAGGATTCGAAGCCGGATCCCTCGATTTCCGGCCGAGTCCCGGTATACCTAAATAAGTCTTGAGCGAACACCTCTTCGTGTTCAAAGTTCGGGCCTTTGCTCTCCGGCTGTGGCGCCGTGCGCACGATTTGGACTGCTAGTCGCATAATATGCTCAGCAGTCCATACCACCTTGTCGGGTATAGTCCACAAATATCCACAGGGGAGATTGACGCCTCGGTAGCTTAACTGGCTAAAGCACTCGGCCGGAAATCGAGGGATCCGGGTTCGAATACCGGTCAAGGCGAATGATTATTTCCTCTGTGGCTTTTTCGCACAAGCGTAGATGTTACAGTGATTAAGGGCATTGATTTGAAGACCTTGGTGAAATAATCCATTGGAGTACTTCTATTAAATTTTCGTTCGTTACTGTAACTCGTGTCATAAAAATTGTGAGTCTAATATGGAACTCTTGAACATTGGAGCAAGAAATGAAAACGGGAAATTAGAAAATACATTGATAACCGAAGATATTCGCAGCTCGGTGCTGATTAGTTATTTTTTCAGCAAATTAAAGAAATTTTCCTTGATTTTAGCCGGGTTCTACTCACTGACCAAATGAAATATTTTCCATGAGATTATGATCATGATGAATAAGAAATTTAGAAAAATTTCGATCCCTGGCTAATTATGAAAAAAACTAAAGACCTTGCTGTGCAGATTCTTCTCCTCAATTTGTCGGGGAGAGAATAAAATACTCATGAAATACCAATTTTGACAAAAAACTGAATACAAGAAAATATTTTGGACTTAAGCCACCACGTACGAAAAAATTAAGAGTTTCAGCACTTATTCGTCCACTCAGTGTATTTAGGAGAGAATGTATCAATATTAAATGAATCTCAATCCTTATATTAGAACTGAAGTAGTGCGACTGCTTTGACTATCGACTACTTTGTAAGTATAAAAAATAAAGGCTTGGCTGTGTAGATTCGTCCACTTACTCGGTAGAGCTGCGAGAGAAGAGAAAATTTTCAGTCTTGTTAATAACCTAAAATAAAGAAATGCTTAGAATATCATTTTTTATCTATGAAAACCTTCAAGGCTTTCCATCGCAGATTAGTCTACTTGGTTCAGTTGGGAGAGAGGAGAAAAGAGGCAGGGGGGGTTGGATAGAGGGAGTGGGATGAGGAAAGGGCAGAGGTTAAAGGAGGAACTCTGAGAGAGGAAGGAATGGAGAGAGGTGGGGTGGGGGGTGTTGGGGGAGTGAGGTTTAGGAAGATAAGCACCCTGAGTAACTACCTTGTCACAGCTCCTCTTCGGTCGGTGTTAATGCCCAAGTTTGCGCTCCCATCAACTTGGATGTGCGTTATATGGCAGCGAGAACTTCCCGAGACAGGAAATCATTTGATTGCCTCCCATACTCCCCCTCTCCCTCACGCATTTTCCTGCCCCCTCCTCTCCCCCCCAAATCTCTTCTGGTTCGTCCAATCCGGAGCACTCATCCCACACCGACTCGCAGAATGGAGGGCGGGTGGTCCCGGAAACTCCGGGAGCCCGAAAGAGAGGAGATCATCCCGCCACCTGACTCCTCTCTTTCTCCCGCATTCAGGGCCGTCTATCTCTCTCTCTCTCTTCCGGAAGGATTGATGGGCCGCCCCTGGTCCATTTTTCAGCCTCCTCCTCTTCCCCCTTGAAAGGGGTGTGATGCTGGGGACGTGGGTAGCGGGTCACGGAGCTCTCTTGAGGGGGAAGGGTGGCAGAGTTTGGAGACCTTATTCCACTCTTTGGGGTATCTGTGTCTCAGTCTCTCTGCTCTGGAGCTATAGAGAGGGATTCGTTGTTCTCTGGGTCGCACGGGGGATGGATGCTGTTACATGGGGGAGATTTCGGCGGGGGCGGGGGTGTTGTATGGGTGGTGGTGGAGGAGAGATGGCTCTCATTTAAGAGTCGGGGGAAAGTTTCGTTATTTCTTGCGGCGCCATCTGTTGGGTTAATGTCTCCACCCTCTCCTCCCCTCTCCCCCCCTATTCCTACTTCCCCTGCATTTCTCACCCATCTTCCTCATCCTCCCTCAAAATACATCCTTCTTACCCTCATCTTCTCGTTTAAATCTTCTTCCCTATTTTGCTACGGCTCAATTTCGCTGCCTCCCGATTCGCTTGCGTCCCGGCAACCTGTGCCCTTTATATGTAAATATTTATAGAGTTTAATGTGATAAACTTTTTGATCACTTTCTACCAATCAGTCACTATTGAAGCATGAATGAGTATCGAAGAAAAAAGAACATAGAAGGTAAAATAGCCCAATCAATGTTCTTCAAAATGGGGAATGCACTCATAAGTGGAATATACTTTTTTTGCTGGGAACTGCTTTAATATGACTTAGGCTGGGAGCCACCAGAGACTCGGAGGTTACATGCTAGCATTAATTTTCTTGGCAAATTAATAAGAGATACATTTCTGAATGATACGGAGAACATCATATTTGAGCTATACTGTAATTCAAGGTCCGACAGAACCGCTTAAGTAAGAAAGACGTTTTTCAGAAAGGATAAGTTTTCTCTAGGAATTCGTTTTTCCACCGAGAAATGGACTTAATGTTAGGTGGAACTAAGGAAGACAAATCTTTGAATCCAAACTTTTTTAGTGTTCTCAAACCGGCTAGTGTCCGAAAATTTTAGCGGGGTAATATGAACGTGAAGCTAAGTTTTTAAGGAATACATACATTGAAACTTACATTATGACTACTCTTATTTCTGTAAGTGAGGCATGGACAATGACAAAAGCTGAAAAGTCGAGGTTGGAAACGTTAGAAATGTGGTGATACAGGTGAATAGTGAAGATAAAATAGATTGATCCTGTTAGTAATGTAGGAGTTTTTAGACGAGTAGGAAAGGAAAGAAGTCTTCAAAAATCTTTAGAAGAAGACGGGAAAACTGAATTGACATCATCCACATTATGAAATACGGTGGTGTGATTAATCTTGAGGGAATGGAATGACCTCAGATAAGGTTAATGGAGAAAGTAATGAAGGATTTAAATGAGAGAGCAATTATCTAGCTGCGCGTTAAGTGGATTGTCTTTTACGAGAATTAAGCTGGGTGGAAGCAGTATCCGAGGGGATGAATATTTATGACGAATGAATAACTTCAGATTTATTTATAGTGACTTAGCTGACGCATCAGTAAAGTATTTTTACCTTAACACAATCATCGTTTTATCTTCATCAAGTGTTATCACCGTAAATCGTATTATACATTCCGAGGGGGGTCTCTCATTATCATCAAATATGCCTTAATGCGATCCTCCCAAATTTCCACCCTCCACCTTAAAAACTTCCTTCCTCCTTTACTGTCCTACGACTGTGTTTATTACCTTTTTTCCCACCCCAAAACAACCCGAGCCCCTTGAATACAACTGCTGATAAGGTCCCATTAACATTAATTAACCGTACCAACCATTTGAGGTAATTTGGTTCGTCTTCGTTCCGACTAAGGCGAAAAATATTTCCCCCTTTGGAAATTTTTAATTTCAATCGATGTCTGTTTCATTCCACATTCCATTCCATTCCAAGTTTTTTTCGTGCGCGCATAAGTATTAAATTGCGAGAACCTTTTTTGATCAATATCGTAGTGTCTGCGAGAATGGTCACGTTGTTAACCTCTCCTCATTTGACAGCTTTTCATACAAACGCGCTCAGTTACTATCCTAAATTGCGCTGTATGGCCGGGTTACCAGGTCAATAATTGTAAGCCTATGTAACCAAACCTCTTAAAGAAGGGAGTTTCTTTTTTTCCTGAAGGTCGGCTAAACATTTTTCAAAACATCTGTGTGCTAACTAACGCATTAGTTAAGTTGCCTCGTGTCTTAAGCCACAAAGATGACCACTTGCTCTGGGCATGCAAGTAGTCATTTCAAGGTTCAAGCTCAAGCTCAAATTTCAAGGCAAAGTCAAGGGACTCAGTCATAAAATACGAGTTTTTTAAACCCCGGTTCACCTCAAATCTGTAGATTAAAAATATAAATGCTATTTAACGGAACTCTATCATGTGGATTGAGGACAAAAAACATTGGCTTAGTATTCATCCATAAATTTAATGAAAACACACCAACAAGTATTTCAAGATTAAAATTAATGCCAGGTTGATGCACTACGGCAAGTTACTTCTACACGTGCCTATATACTCAATTAGGGGGGGGGGGGAAAGCAGACATCTGGGGTTTGTATATGGCGTGGGGAAAAATTGGAGCTGAAGGACCTGAAGGCCACGCCACGCCAGAGTATCACTTTTGTTTTTAATTGCCACCAGTCCCAGCCTAAGGCTATGTCCAGTTCATTTTCAATTGAGTTCATTTCAGTTTAAATGTTCACTATTAAGTCACAGTAAATGAATACGGGTAAATTAAGGGTAGAGGACATGGCTGACCAAAAGGGCGGATTGTGGGGTTCGGTCGGTAAGGAAGACATTTCTTTAATACAGGTAAATGTGCTTTCATTCAAGTATTGGTGTGAATTTGAGGCTCTTACGAAAAATCTTTATTTCGTATGAACCATGATGCGCCTACCAACTTTATAATGATGAAATCTGCAGTAGTTTGTATTTTCTGCTAGAGTTATTTAGCAGCCATCAGCCATGCTGGTGAAGCGTACGTCGAAATTGGTTTAATAATAGTTTTGTATAGCATGAATTTCGTTATAATCGGGAGTTTTGGTCTTCAATGGAGAATTGGATGTAATACAGCATTAGCGGCTTTGTTCTTCCCGATCTTGTTTCGAATGTGCTGGCTGCACGTCGAATCTGAAGGTGACGCAAACTTAGCCTGCCGGGTATTGATAAGTCGACAACTTGAACAAGACGCAACAGTACGGCTATTGGCCAATCAGATCGGAAAAATTGGGGAGGATGAGTGGTAATTGGATCAAAGTTGATTTAGATAACAGCCGCAATTCAACTGAAACGTGATGATTGTATACGCATAAATGTGTAGGAAAGCTCGACTTCATTTGTACCTAATGGATAAGAGAATATCTGGAGACACTCTTTGTGTTTACCACCTGAATTTTAAGAATAAAATAATCGGTTTTAGTTTGTTGGAACGGCCCGAAGATCGTATCATGGATTCGTCGTGGAGTATTTCCAATCAGGTGAGTATAAAGTGGAGTAAGACACGTGTGTAACCAACTTTATTCTTAATCATCCTCGACTTTTCCTATTCTCCTCGTAGTCAACGGGTAGTTTCCTTCTTGACAGCTTCGCTCCAAACTGGTTGGAGTTTCCCGCACCAAGAAAGGATAAAACATCTTATTTCCCGTTCTTAAACCTTTTGAGCTGACTTGATCTCTTCCTATGCCGATTCACCCCGACACTGAGTTATAATATTCCATGCTGCTTAACATTCTCACTAGAGCGTGTAATGCGATGAATTTGTGGAGACATGCTATGCTCATAATATTTATCTACAGGGTTCTTAAGAAGGAATCTGCAATGTTTCAGTAGGTGGTTGGGGAGACAATTTTAAACATTTTTGTCCATAAACATAGACAACTAGTTAGTTTCTATGAGTACCTGAGCATGATAGTATAACAATTGAAACTGGTGTAGTGCTCTGTTAATAAATTGTGGGCAATACGATATCTTCGTTTATCATTAGTTATGTTTTTTCACGACATCTCTCCAAAGGAAGTTGACTTTATTCATAAACATGGAGTTACTGAGATAAGGCGACCTTGTTTAATGTTCATTTTATTTTTGTTTTAGCATTAGTAGGCAATGTAAATTTTTAAGCCAAATAGTTTTCAGTTTATCTTTAACCCAAAACGCACATTAAAACACGACATGAATTACATACGATATTTTATTTTACTTATTTTTTATTACCGTGGCTTTTAAAGCAACCGGGACAGTTGTTACACGCGCTTTCGGCGCTCGGGGAAGCCAGTTTCGATATAGCCACTTCGACCTGAAGACGCCTGGTGGGATCCCTGTCGAAACTGTTGCCAACCCTTGATAATTAACGTTGCAAAATCCTGAAGATGGAGATATCTATGTCCCAGAAGTTGTTGGAACAGCAGATTAATTTTGCACTATCCCATTTTATTTTGTGGTCACTAATGATGTAACGTTCAGTTACTGCTGACTAATCGGGCTGTCCAAGTCTGAAATGGCTCCGATGCTTCTTAATCCTGCTGAGAATGGTTCTAACAGGCTCCCCCACGTAGATTTTGCGTGGTGGTCACGTGACCACATTTGCAGGACATTAGTTAGACTCTAGTGGTCATTAGGCCTGCGGGGCCTTTTACCTGTATTTACCTAAAAATCCACAGAGGAAAAATCATTCGCCTTGACCGGGATTCGAACCCGGATCCCTCGATTTCCGAATGACGCCTCGGTAGCTTGACTGGCTAAAGCACTCGGCCGGAAATCGAGGGATCCGGGTTCGAATCCCGGTTAAGGCGAATGATTTTTCCTCTTCGCATTTTTCGCACAATTTGTGCATTGCGGATGACTCCGGAAAAGTTATCACTGTGATTAGTCCCGGTATACTTGAATAAGTCTAGAGCGAACACCTCTGGTATTCAAAGTTCGGTCTTTGCTATCCGACTGTGGCGCCATGCGCACGACCTGGACTGCTGGTCGCCTAATATGCTCAGCAGCCCATACCACCTAGTCCGGTATAGTCCACAAATTTCCACAGGGGAGAATGACGCCTCGGTAGCTTGACTGGCTAAAGCACTCGGCCGGAAATCGAGTGATCCGGGTTAGAATCCCGGTCAAGGCGAATGATTTTTTCCCCTGTGGATTTTTCGCACAATTTGTGCATTGCGGGTGACTCCGTAAAAGTTATCACCGTAGCTAGTCCCGGTATACTTGAATAGGACTGTCTTTACCTGTATTTAAGGAAATCACCGTGGACAATAATGTACTTTTAGGGGGTCGGGAGAGGCTGCCTTGACTTGGATTCAAACGCTGTGAACATGTTGGACTTTCACGCACGAAGAAGCGATAAAACATCTTCATTCTCATTCTTCTCACCACTTTAAGCGAACTTGTTCTCCACCAATTCACCCCCATGAAGCGATTCAACTTATCCTCTCCAACCCTCCGTCTACCTATCTGCACTGCCATTTTGAATCCTTAACCATTTCTCTCCGAGGGAACACTTTTATCCGCTCACTCCAACGTTCCTTGTTTACACCGCAGGGGTGATGGAGAGTCAGGGGACCCCCAGAATCCCTTGCCATCCCTCTTCAACCCCCTTTTCCCCTCACCCCCCCGCGAAACTTTTCCTCGAGGACTTGAGGCCTATCCTCTCTCACACACTTTTCCGTAGCTACACCATTTCCTCCTCTCCAAATCCCAATATTCAGCCCCTCCCCCCCAATCCTCTCCCGCCCCTCTTTCCATCTCGTGTCCTTATCCATGTTCATTCCATCTCTCCACTAGCTCCTTTTAAACTTGAGAAACTCTGGGGAGGATTCTCATTCCTCTCATCGTTATACGGACACGTTTTTACGAACCGTTCCGACTCCCCCAAGGATCCCATCTTTCCCCCCTTAGGTTTCCTCGCCTTCCCTATCCATCTGCCTTCCCACGTGAAGAAACTGTTGAATACATATTTCACATAAACTTTATTCATAATGCGAAAACTTGCAAATGTTTATTTCTCGGTCTTAAATTTTTAAAAATCGATTTGGATATCGTAAAGCCTCTGGAAGTTGACATTAATTTCATGTGAAAATATTCTCCACAAAATTTTTCTACAAGAAACATTTAAATCCACAAAAAAGTAAGTATATGATACATTTAGTGTGCAGTATTTGACGAGAAACAGCGTCAAACTTCGGAGTAGGTCCGGTATATGTCATTGTATCCTGTATAACGTTAAATGAATAATTGAAAGAAAGAAACGCTTAACATAATACGAAAACATCCAAACGCGTCGTTTAAATTAATAATTTTCTTACGCTTGAAAGTATTGTTCGTCTTTCGCAGTCATCATAGACAGCTTATGAATTGCGCGCTAGGGACGATGGCCGAGTTAGTCAACGAAATGTCATGTCGGCCATGCCAAACCAATTCACCTGGTGGGTTACCATATAAAATGTCTCCCAGTTTATGGGTGATTTTAAGAGTATGTTGCAATTAAGTAAGTTAAATATAATAACGATTTTGTAATTTAGCAAATGTGAAATCAAGTATGAGTGAAAAGTATAAAATGCGACATGTATTTTCCACAGCCAATAATGGCTAAATCTTACATGGAAGAGACCAACGTTTACGTCACTATAATTTCGTTTGCCTCAAAATTTTTATGAAAAATTATCTAAGTCCTTGTACGTATGGAGCATACACTTGAGAAAGTAGTTGTACGAGTACAGCCCTATTCAAAACATCCCCTTTTGCTTGAATATTTGAATATCCAATCCATGCTATGTATAGTCTTTGCTTTGATTGCTTTTCCATTACTCTGATACCTCGATCCAGTAATTTTTCTGCGGAATCTACCATTGCACGAAAATACCGTGCAATATGAAGGCCTGGATATAGTGGAAGGTAATCATGATGATCTCGCGGTGAGCTTAAAGCCACCGAGTGCGTCCACCGGGTTGCGGATGGTGGGTCGACCTTTATATATAGAGGTTAGCTGCGAGATAAGCGAGTTCTCTCGTCGAATAAGCAGTCGTGGACAAAAAGCGGCGGTATTCTGAGGGGGTATTGGGCTACCCTTGGGTAAGGTAGGCCATTTAAAAGATACCAAAACCTGTGAAGATACCGTGACTTGGCGACTAGGGGCCGCCAATAATTATGCCTCTCATCACCCGGGAGAGAGGGCAGCAGCTCTTCTTCACATGTGCGAAGGTGGAGACCATACTGGTCGGTACAGCGACACACATTCCACTACGGGCGTGGTAACATTTACTTTAACGGCTGTAGTACTGCGATGTGGAAGGCAAGGGGAAACCACCACATTATCATCCCGAGGAGTCACAGCTACTCCACTCAATTTATATAATGACATGATGGAATTCTCTCGTGTAAAATATTCCGGAGGTAAACTAGTCCCCCATTCGGATCTCCGGGCGGGGACTACTCGAGAGGGTACATCGGTCAAACGAGATAGAATGTTACGGATAGGAACATGGAACGTCAGATCACTTCGTACCTACGGTAAGCTAGAGAACTTGAAGGTGGAGATGCGAAGAATTAACCTCGATGTATTAGGCATCAGCGAAATGAAGTGGCCCCAGGAAGGAGACTTTTGGAGTGGAAGCTACAGAATGATACACACGGGATCTCTAAATGGTAATGCTGGAGTAGGCATAATGCTTAGAAAGAGCGCCGGGATGCGTGTTAAAAGCTACCTGCAGTTTAATGAAAGGATAGTAATGGTGAAGATAGATACTAAACCCGTAGCTACTGTAGTGGTACAGGTTTACATGCCTACGTCAGATTATGAAGACGAAGAAGTAGAAGATGTCTACCAAGATATAGCGGAAGTTATCAAGCAGGTAAGAGGGGAAGAAAATCTTATTATTTTAGGGGACTGGAACGCCGTCGTCGGCGAAGGTCAAGAAGGAATAATAACTGGGAAATATGGGTTGGGTAACCGAAATGAAAGAGGAGAAAGGGTACTTGAATTCTGCACGGAGCACAGGCTAGTGGTTGCCAACACTTTATTCAAAAATCCCCTGCGAAGACTACATTCTAGTGAAACAAAGATTCAGGAACCAGGTGAAGGACTGCAAAAGCTATCCAGGGGCAGATATCGATAGTGACCATAACCTAGTTATGATGAAATGCCACCTTAAATTTAAAAAGTTGAAGAAAGCCGTGAAAAACATATGGCAGGTTGAAAAATTGAGGGAGGTTCAGCATCAACTGGCTTTTAAAGAGGCTGTAGAAAATAAAATAGGGGAGGATCCGACCAACAAACCAATGGAAGAGAGTTGGAAAACCATTAGAAGTGGTTTGCAGGCGGCAGCTGAGGAAGTTCTTGGTAAAAGAAGAGTCGTTATGAAAAAACCATGGATCACGCAGGAAGTATTAGATCTCATTGAAGAAAGAAGAAAATACAAGGCTGCGAAAACAGAGGAAGGACAGAATCGTTACAAGAGGATAAGGAACGAAATATGTCGTAAAGCGCGGAAGGCTAGAGAAACGTGGATGAAAAGCATTTGCGAAGACGTGCAAAACAATCTTAAACATGGAAAAGTAGAGGCCGCTTATAGGATAGTGAGGAACCACTTTAAGGAAAGGGGCGTAAGATGTAATACCCTTAGGGACAAAAACGGAGAACTAATGATTGAAAACGAAGAAAAAGGGAAGAGATGGAAGGAATATCTGGAAGATTTGTACAAAGGAAGTCGCCTCAGAAAAAATGCTATCGAAAACGAGAGGGAAGTGGATACCGATGACATGGGAGCCCCAATTTTAAGATCGGAATTTGATGCGGCTGTAAGAGACCTCAGGATAAATAAAGCGTCTGGCATTGATGACATTCCTGCAGAACTAATCAAAAATTCAGGAGAGAAGACGTTGAACCAGCTATACAAAATCATTAGTGAAATGTATACGACAGGTGAGATACCAAAGGATTTCGAGAGGAACATTATAATCCCTATTCCTAAGAAGAAACGAGCGGAGAAGTGCGAAGATTTTAGGACCATAAGCCTTACTACACATGCATCAAAGATACTGACAAGGATCATCTATAGAAGAATAGAACGAAAAGCAGAAGAGTACTTGGATGAGAACCAATTTGGATTCAGAAAAAACAAAGGCACAAGGGAAGCAATATTGGCCCTAAGACTGCTCATAGAAAAGAGAATGGAAAATAACAAGCCAACATTCGTTGCGTTTGTGGACTTAGAGAAAGCATTTGATAACGTGGATTGGAGCACAATGCTTGGAATCCTAAAGGAAATTGGGGTTCTTTATAATGACAGAACTATCATCCACAGTTTATACAAAAACCAAGTAGCCCTGATAAAATCAGGGCCCAGCTGTGAAGAAGCAAGAATTAAGAAAGGAGTGCGACAAGGCTGTACATTGTCACCCGTAATTTTCAACGTTTACATTGAAAAAGCCATTAAGGAAATCAAAGAAAAGGCATTGGGAGTGAATACCCATGGAGAAAAAATAAGCATGCTAAGATTTGCCGATGACATAGCCGTTACAGCAGAAACAGAGAAGGATTTGAAAAATATTCTGGTTAATATGGTTAGGGTAATGAGTAGATATCAACTGAAAATAAGCACGAAGAAAACCAAGATCTTAGTATGTAGCAGAAGAGAAGAAGTCAATACCAACATTAAAATAGGGAGGCAAAAACTGATAGAAGTGGATGAATTCTGTTATTTGGGAAGCAAGATAACTAGTGACGGGAGAAGCAAGAAAGAAATTATCAGCAGAATAGCCCAGGCGAAGAGAGCATTCCACCAAAAGAGAGACCTGCTTAAAGCGGGAAACTTAAATATGGAAGTAAAGAAACAATTTATAAGAACCTACATTTGGAGTATGCTCCTATACGGAAGTGAGGCATGGACAATGACCGCAGCGGAGAAAGCAAGGATGGAGGCCTTTGAAATGTGGTGCTACAGAAGAATGATGAAAATCAAATGGATCGACCGAGTTAGTAACGAGGAAGTCCTAAGAAGGGTAGGAGAGAAGAGAAGCCTCATGAAAACATTAATAGGAAGACGGAACAACCTTATAGGCCACATCTTGAGACATGATGGCCTGATGAAGACAATCGTCGAAGGACAGGTGGAAGGCAAGAATGGAAAAGGAAGACCTCGAACAAAATATATGGAACAAGTAAAGAGAGATGTGAAAGAGAAGAAATACGTAGGAGTGAAAAGATTAGCTGATAGGAGAACTGAGTGGAGAGCTGCGTCAAACCAATCCTAGGATTGTTGACCAGTGATGATGAATCATGATGATATTGAAATCATACTTGGGAATTTCTGGACCAGAGTATCCGCTTTCCGCGAAGTCTTCCAGGGAATTTCGCCGGTTTAAATGCGAGGGGCATACGAAAGGTAAGGTCTCCAAAACCTGAGCGTAGCAGCGCGCAGAAATGCACAAAATCTAGCCACCCTCTAGCGTTTTTTGGTCCCTCCCCCTTGCCGTCGCATTAGCAGATCCTCATCAGCAACATAATTATCGGCGCAGCACCCATTCGCAATGGGCATCCCGATTACTGCTCCCGCCAAGTATGAACTGCGGCCTATCAACAAGTTTCTGCATGTGAAGATGGTTGCTCCAATTGAAATTCACCGCCAATTGC
Source organism: Ischnura elegans (assembly GCF_921293095.1). Taxonomy (NCBI): domain Eukaryota; kingdom Metazoa; phylum Arthropoda; class Insecta; order Odonata; family Coenagrionidae; genus Ischnura; species Ischnura elegans. Next base: position 116,278,754 of record NC_060248.1, on the reverse strand, counting down.
AATAAGTGTGTTTCCAGAAGTGCATAGACTCGAAAAATGTACGGCAGTGGTGCAGAAAATTTACTGCTTGCCGCCTCAACGTTCATAACGAGGAGTGGAATTCTCAAAATCAGCGGACAAGATTATGGCTACCGTCTTCTGGGACAGAAAACGCGTCCTGCCGGTCGATTTCATGCCCAAGGATATAAAAATCAACTCTGAGAGGCACTGTGACACCTTTAGCAAACTTCAAAGGGCTATCCAGATAAAATACGCGGCAGGTTGACAAAAGGCGTTCGTTTGAACGAGGACAAGGCGTGATGCCCTCTTGGGACAAGGATGTGGCCCACAAAACAACGTCACTCATTGAGAAATTAGGATGGAATGTGATTATAAGTTTTTCCTGGATATACACAGTTACTTATACCACTTATTTTAATACATCTCTAATTTTGTTCGTGCATCCGTGCAATGCGCGTCATAATGAGATATTAATGAAGTTCTAACCTGCGCAATCACGTGCCCAGTGTACAAAAGTCCTTAAATAGCAGCTTGCATAAGGTATCATTTCTAGGTTCAAAGAGAAAATTTCAAAATGAGCGGAAAAAGAGGTCTAAGTAAAAATAAGTGGTACAAGTAATTGTGTATATCCAGGAAAAACTTATAATGGAATACCACAAAGTAAACCAAGAGTTAGTGAATTTTGGAATGTGATTAATCATCTACCTTGTAGTCCAGGTATCGCTCATTGTGCATATCATCTCTTTCTGGCCCTGAAAAAGATTTGGAAGGGCAAAAATTCCCGTGCAACGTTCAAAAAGAGTTTCTTATCTTTCCTACGTGAAGCGTCGGTAAGCTGGTTCGAGGAGGGATCTCAAAAGTTAGTCTTACGGATGCAGAAAGTCATACAGAGCTATGGCGACTACATTGAAAAATAGCTGAATGTTCAAGATTTCTCGCCATATAATATGCATTGGCATAAAATCTCAATAACTATGAAAAAAAAACTTGGAGACCTTACTTTTCATTTGCCCTTCGTATTTGTATACCAGAAACGTTTCAACGTACGACTCATCCATCATCATAAGGGCGCATGAATATGTTTGACTGAATAAAAATTCGTTGGGAATCTTTGAGCGATTTTCTATTCAGTAAAAAAATATTAATTCACCCTGACGAGGATAGACGAGTCGTCCGTTGAAACGTTGCTGATATGCAAATATTTTAACCGATGGAGATCCCGATAAGGCTGGACGCAAATAATTCGCCGGGAATGTATTTACATCTTTTTTCAGAGTGCCCACTGTTCATTGGAACAACACGTTAATTACTCCGGTTTGGAATGGTGCTGGTTCTAACACTTCCATTCATCCACTGCGTGCCTCTGAGGTGGGTGCTTCAGCCCTAGGGGTATGCACCATCCGGTCGTAATCTGACCCTCGTTTCAGGCGACCCTGATCCCCAATTTGTCCGCTTTGTTGTTATTCTTCCCCTGTAAGTCGATTACAAATCTCTTTTCCCTCTTAACCCCTCTCATCCTTCCTCCCCGATTCAAATTTTTTTCTCCCCCTCCAATTGCGTCAATTTTTCCATCTCGTAATCCGACTACTAACCCCCTTTTCGGGATCCCCCCTTCCTCCCCGACCCCCCCTCTCAGCAGCGCCTTGATATATATATACAAAGCCCTTTGCGTTCATATTTTTCCCTGCTCGCGCGTCCCTGTTTTCCCCTCGGCAGTGAATGGATAAATAGGAGTCATCAACAGCGCCATCTAGCTGCCGTCGGATGTGCGAGGCAGGCCCGCGTGTCAAAACCGTGGAAAAACGAATCGCCTCCATCGCATTGTGCTCTCCTCCTCTGTATCGCTTTTAGGAATGGGTACGGGGTGATAAGGCAGGTGGAAGGGAAACGATGGGATGGGTGCTGACTTATGTATATGTATGGAGGGGGTGAGAAAATTGGAGCAGAGGTTTTCGGGGACGTGAAATGGTAGTTGTGAACGGGTTGTTAATATTTAGAGAAATGAAGCAACAGATTTTGAGCTGTATCAAGTTATGAGAAGTACCAAGAGTCTCTTGTATGTGTGGTACATGTGGTGGAAGTTATTAATATTTAATAAATAAAACATTAGAATTGTGCACTTTCCCCCTTAATTTTTAATGTTTACATAGAAAAAGTCATCAATGAAATCAAGGAGAGAGCTTCGGGTCTCAATGTCCACGGAGAAAAAATTAGTATGCTGCAATTTACTGAAGACCTAGCAGTCATAACCGAGACAAAAAGGATTTGAAGAAGACTTTGACAAATATGGAAAGGACAATGGCCCGATATCAGCTGAAAATCAACATAAAAAGATAAGATATTAGTTTGCTTCCAAAGAGAGGAGGATAACACAAAGATTAACCTAGGAAACCATATTCTTGAAGAGGTGAAAGGGTTTTCTTACCTGGGAAGCCGAATTACCAACGATGGACGAAGCAAGAAAGAAATAGTCAGTAGAATAGTGCAGGCAAAGAGGTATTTCAACAAAAAGGAGAATCTTCTTAAAGCTGAGAATTCAAGCATAGAAGTAAGGAAACAATTCATCAGATGCTACATATGGAGTATGTTTCTCTATGGAAGAGATTCTTGGTCGTTGACAACAGCAGAGAAGTCAAGAGTGGTAGCATTCAAAATGTGGTGCTACCGAAGAATGATGGAGATAAAATGGATCGACCGTGTAAGTATCGAGGAAGTGTTAAGAAGAGTGGGAGAAAGGAGAAGCCTCGTAAAAACATTAAGCAGAAGACGGGACAACTTAGTTGGCCACATTTTGAGGCATGATGGCCTGATGAAGACAATCGTTGAAGGACAAGGGGAAGGGAAAAAGGGCGAGGGAGGGCCCCGAATGAGTTGCATAGGACAGGTAAGGATGTAAAAGAGAAGAAATATGTCACTATGAAAAGGCTAGCGGATAGGAGAAAGGAATGGAGGGCTGCGTCAATCCAATCTCAGGATTGTTGACTAATAATGATGACAATATTTTCGTTGGACTCAAGACATATTGTCAAGTGTCATGTTGCTGTAACAACGAACTGGGCATTGCGAAAATGAATTTAGTGGAAATATGGCACTACTGAAAGCCGTTTTACACGGGATACGCAATTGCGCAATCTGACGTGTGTACGAAGGCGCAGTCAAAATTTCGTCCTGTAAAACGGTGAATTGCTCGAACGAATGCGAGAATGCGTGGACGTGAGATGTTTAAATAGCCACTGCTCTAATTTCGTTCGTGCATCCGCGCAATGCGCGTCATAATGAGATATTAATGCAGTTATAACCTGCGCAATCACGTGCCCAGTGTAAAAATTCCTTAAGTAGCAGCTTGCATTAGCTACCATTTCTAGGTTCTAAGAGAAAATTTCAAAATGAGTGAAAAAAGAGTGATGTTTCTTGTATAAAAAAATAAGCGTGCGACTTTCGTAGGCTTGAATCAATCGAGTTAGACTAAATTATAAAGATAACAAAGTCAGCATGCCTGAGTCATTTATCGGGTGAACATTATTCGTTCATTATTTGCCTTTGGCATTAGAAAATTGTCGAGCATCATTTGACTGTGGTCAGTTAAAGGCGCGCCGCTTTATTCATTGCCGATAGTGAATGGATAAAATTGATTGTTGTTGCGTATTTCATGAATTTCATTCAAACATCCACCAAATGTCGCCGTCATCATAATACATCCCCTCATCCCCCCGTAGTATTGCCACTTCATGTCACCATACCACGATTGAACTCGCTAACCATTTATTTGTAATGATGTCGGGAACTTGGTAGAGGACTCTGCGTTCTCTGCTAGTCCGTATGATTTAGGTGCCTTTGTCACACACTGGGCTAGGAATGGTATATAGAATTTCGAATTTCGAAATTTTCGAATGTTATAAGTTTATTTTCTGATTTTTTTGCTTAGTGTCCGTTTCATACAATACAAAAGATAATATTATAATCTTAGAGAGCCTTAATTTTGTGTTTTTTTTCGAGGATGTTCCTCTTTAAGTGTTTCTTAAGGGCCCAATGACATCATTTTGATCGATAGATTGATTATATGAGGTTGTCATTTGTCATTGTTGATGGTGGCAGTATCCTGTTCTGTATCGCTTCAGAAATGGAGGAGTGGGTTGGGTGATGACTTATATGAAGGGGGTTAGAAATGGAGCTGAGGGTTTTGGTGAAGTGCAGAAGTTCAGAGTTTTAGGAATATGCATGAGTAAGGATACTGGGTGTTAGAAAGGCGTTATGATTGGCTGGATGCTAGTCCTTCAGAAGAGATTTAAAGAGCTTTGATTGCAACGCCAATCGAAACAAATGAATTTGTGGTTGATCGGAAATTCGCAGCCTAATAGAAAAGAAGCTAGCTGTGGCTAGCTGCCGAGATTATGTGTGATAATACACTTCATGATGTGAGTTTTATTTTTCATTATTAGATAGGGATATCCTAATTTCCGCTGTCTGAACTCAGCATAGCATTTGGCCCCATTGAAATTTTCATTCATTTATTGGGATGAAAAAATCTTGAAGAGAACGAATTTTTTCTCCTTTCACAGCCGATAAACAATTTTTAAAATTATTTATCTTGAGAGATAAATTTGAAATTTTCATGAAGCTACAAATATTCATGCATGTAGCATCTGCCGAGGGGAAGTGATATAAGTACGCCGCATTCTCACTTCCCGGTACAATCCCATCATTAGGGTGAGTGACAGTAGGGTGCCTAGCTCCATTTTTCTTCAGCTGGAAACGGGGCTCGATTATTGCTCAGCTTTGGAGGGCATATTTGGCGATGAGCGATGACGCAGTTGCAGAGGGTTTTAGGGATGAGATGGCTGGAATAAAGAGTGGAAATAGTCCGAAGAATTACTACTGAAGAGGGATCTGGAAAGCCAATTTTATTATATTTCCAGTGTATGTGTTATGACACACAATATCATGCGCTATCAAATGTTTTTTTGTGCGAATACCTTTCATTGGCAAAGCTTAAGGGTGTTAGACGTAATGCACCCAAAAAAATTTCAGCAAAATATTGCACGCTAATAATAACCTCGCAAATAATAATAATGCATAAAAATGCACGCAAACGATCATCTCCCTCAAGCGACCCTCGGTTAACGATATTAATTCATGTCAAGAGCCGATTGTAAAGCAAATTCCAGCGTACGGTGAATCTGCATTTTTTCCAGACGAGTCATCACTTAAAATAGCATAAAAGCATACTTACGATGATATGTTATAAATGTGCTTCGATAAAAAATTAGGAGTAGAATTCTATGATTGGTGGCTGGTTTGTTATTGAAGGTAAAATCAGCGAAATTATAAATATTTAAAATTCGCGCGCAAAATCAACTGAGATCGAATGCCGAATCCATCGAAAGTAGAACCCAACAGACATCAGGTGTCTGCAGATGCTCAATCATCCGTTTTATGTATACGAAAAAGGAGGGAAAATGGAAATTTAATCTCACTTTCCAAGTAGCAAATTTTGGTGAAGTGTTCTGAGGTTTAAAAGTCCAAGCTGCCACTTGACTCCTGAATAACTGAACGGTGCATGTACAATCGCCTCGTTAACACCATATGCTTGCATACGACGCCATGTAATTTTTGAGAGGCCTATTCCGAGAGTAGCCTCTTCCAAGTCTCGGCGAATGACTCAGAGGGCGAGATTAGGCCGATGTGGTAGTTACGTCTACGTCTACATAATACCCTGCGAGCCTCCTCTAGGGTGTTTGGCAGGCGGTGATCAATCACCAGCATGCAGCATGCATTTGGACTCCCACATGCACACCACACCGTCCAAAAAACGTCCCGTATACTAACAAACTATACTACTATATGCTGTTAGAAATAATAATTGAATTAAGAAACATGCATTAATTTTTACATAAGTTAGTAGGCTACACTACAAGTCATGCAATCTATTTACGAGTTCTATTGCTGCCGTTATAATTTCTTATTGATCGTGGAAAAAATGACAGTCGGAATCTGTCTGTTCTACAATTTATCTCTCTTATTTTATTTATATGATCTGATCTTCCGTAGTATGTTGGCGTCCGTAAGATATGGTTAACTTCGTCAGAAAAGATACTGCTCTTGAATTTATCTAAAAGGTTTAGTCTATTTTTCAATCTACGGTCCGACAGAGATTTCCATCCGAGTTTATCTAAGCGGTCAGTTACACTAACAAGACTATCGTAAAGACCTTTCACATACCTGGTAGCTCTTCTTTGCACGCGTTCTAACTCTGTTATTAAGCCTTTTTCATGAGGGTCCCAAACACTGGCAGCGTATTCCAAATGTGGTCTAACGAGGGAAAAGTAGCTAATTTCTCTCACTTTGTCGTCACACTTTCCCAATATTCTTTTAACAAAACTCATTTTACGATTAGCTTGACCGGTTATTTCTCGAATATGTTTATTCCACGATAGATCATTATTGAGTCTAACTCCTAGATATTTCACGGATTCAACAGTCTGTAATTGGGTACCCCGAATTATATAGCTAGGTTGTAGGGAGTTGTTCTTCTTCCAGAAATGCATTACGACGCATTTTTTCAAATTAAATTCTAACTGCCAAGCATCGCACCAAGCTTGGATAGCAGCAAGGTCATTCGTTAGTTCATCTATATCTTTGCTGGAACGGATTTCTCTGTAAACTACAGCGTCGTCTGCAAATAATCGTAACTTACTGTGTACCACTTCGCCAATGTCGTTTATATAAAGAAGGAATAGGAGTGGGCCTATGACACTACCCTAGGGAACGCCAGAAGTGACTCTAACCTCATTGGAGACTGCACCGTCTAATACTACTCTTTGGACGCGGTCGCTCAAAAATTCTCTTATTCAGGAAATTACATCTTCGTCTAGACCGTAAGATTTCAGTTTTATTCTAAACTTTCCGTGGGGTACTTTATCAAATGCCTTATTGAAATCAAGAAAAATCGCGTCTACTGGAATGTTGTCTTCCCCGGAGACTAATATATCGTGGGCGAGACTGCATAGAAAATATCATTGGAGACTGCACCGTCTAATACTACTCAATGACTAGTTAGAATGTTGGCTTCCCACCCAAAGGGGCCGGGTTCAAATCCCCCAGAGGTGGTGGGGATTTTTCAGAGACAGCCCGATTCCAGCTTGAATACTCTGCGGAGAGGACTTCAAGGGTAGCACTACGTCCGTCGGATGGGACGTTCAGCCGAGGTTGCTTTGGCGCCTTCCTTTAAGCTAATGCTAACGCCGGGTTTCTCTCCACCCTCCTTCCAAACCCTTCTCTATGGCGTAAATGACCTCAGCTGTCGGTCGCCTCCTCCAAATACCAAACAATGTAAAGTTCCACCCTCATTCAAACCTTAATGAAGAAAAAGCAACGCAGGAACAAGTGACTTTGTACGCAGTCACGCGCACGGGTCCAAAGTTCGCCATTAAAAAATATTTGACTTAGCCGGGATTTGAACCCGGATATCCCGCTTGCCGGTCATGTGTGTTAGCCAGTTACACAATCCATTTTCTCAGAGCGAAATTCGGGATGACTTTTACCGAACAAGATGCCCGGGTTCGAATCCCGGCTAAGTCAAATATGTTTTCATGGCGAACTTCATCCGTTGGTGTACTTAATGAAGGAGTTACAAAGACAAAATGAGAAATTGGAGATTATACTCTTAAATGATTTAATAATGAAAAATAGAATAAACACAACTGTGAAACAATCTTTAGCTTACTCCATGCTTCAACTAAGTAGCGTAATCGGTAGAGTGTCTGGCTACTAAAGAGTCCCTGGTTCAAATCTCGGGTGAAGCCATCGGACATAACAAAAGAAATCCTCGTGCAAGGTGGCTGAGAGAAATGTTAACTAACCTACACTTCAAAAAGAGATTTTTGAAAGTGAAATAAGATTCATTAGCACTATTACTGCCAGTGATTTTCCCACAGCCGCGTGAATTTCACACATTCATGCACTATAAAAAAGATATGATCAATGACACTACAATTTCTAATGATTTTTGTCACGTTGATCCAATAAAAATGTCAATGCAATGCTACTTTTGTCAATGTACGGTTGGATCAACACGACAAAAATGATTGACTTTTATAATGCCATTGATTCTTACTGTATTTACCTGAATATTTTTTGCAGTATATGGATATGTGAAATTCATATGGAAGTGACCAAGTCTGCGCTACCTTTACCCATCCAAACTAACCTTAGGGTTGAATGAGTGAGTGATAATTCAGCTGACATCTGTTTCTACCGACTAGTGGGGTGTTATGCTTAAGTTCCCCATCAACTGAGAAACCTGGGCAGGAGAGGAGGAGAAACATTAAGGATTTGCAAGGGGGAGGAATGAAAGGATTTTTCCATTTTTTTATCGCCCGTTTTATATCTTCCTCTAACCCACTCATCCTTCCCATCTCAGCTGCACCGGAATAACCTAAATTTAGCCTTAAAAAATGAGAAGAATCTGTATTTGATAATTTAAGATATCCAGAACGCCAAGTTGGGGATAAATGACATGATGAGGGGGTAAACCTTAGTCTGAGTGCGGTTTCCCACTCCAGGGGTGCAAGTGTGAATCTTAAGTGGGACTATTTGCATGTTTTCGAGATTATTGAGGAACTCATCCCATCTTTTAGTTATACATTATGTTTGCTATAAATAGTAAGGAATGTATCTAGCCTCCGAACATGAAAACTGCAAGTTACGGAAATTATTGGAATACTCACAGCTCAAAGTTGGGCAACGTTCAGAGAAATGTACCTTCCTCTCACCTACACTCACTCCTCATCTCCACACGGGAGATTACCTTTTACGCTCAAAATTTCGTCGTCATTTCTCCTCGTGTATCATTATTATCTTATTTTTTTGTCTTCAGATATTCCTCGAGGGCAACGCTCCGCTGTCAGTGAAAAACGCGACCGAGGATGCGGATTTATCGAGGATGAAGGGGGTGAAAGGGGGTGGACGAAGAAGACTGGGTGTCAATGGAGGGTGTGTGAGGGGGGTTGGAAGGGGGTGCATTCCATGGGGGTGTGGGGGAGGAGGAGGAGAGGGCGAGATTCCGCGAGAATATCCGATGGCTGGGGGTGAGGGTGGCTCTCCCAATCCATCAAATCGTCATGTTGACAAATAGCGAGTCTTGCTCTTATTTTCCTCTCTCTCTCTCTCTTTGCTCTCATTCGTATGAATCCTCATTTCAGGGGGATCCAATTCGAAGTGGAAGAGCGGCAAGTTCAAGGCACAGATTGTACCATTGACATTTTGTTAGGGTACGGCGAAAAAAAACCTGGAGGATTCAGATAAGTGTTATTCCTGTGGATCGATAACTCGTGGTACGTAACAATGGTATCGGACAAAGTAACTACCCAAAATGTATGGACAAATGTGTCTCTACTACTCTATTAAATGACTGCAGAATGAATTTGAGTCCAATCTTCACGGTACATCAGTGATGTAAATGACTGAGAATTGGATTTACTAAAGATTATAGTTTCATGAAAATTGGATTCTGCTGTGGGCAGATAAAAAATATTTTTTTCCAAGAGAGATCAAAGACGCGAAGAAGATAGAACAGTGATCAGATAGCGAAGGGTTCAGAACCGAGGAAGAAGATATCTGGTTCATGAAATAAATTTACGTGAATTATCGATTAGCATTGCAAAATCGGTGGTAATTCCGGTTGGATTTTTAACTGAAGCTATAGATGCACTATATGAGCATAGCACTGAGCAGATATAAGTAGACAAGGGAGCGGATAGGCATTGAAGTCACCAGCCATAATTGCAATACATATTTCCAGGGAAGCGGAGAAAAGTCCAAAATGAACATTAGCCCACAGAAGGAATTTCAACAAACAGTAAAGTAATATGACATGAAAATAAAGGGCAGCATACCTGTAGTGAAATAGCCCCTCATCATGCAAGAGGAAGTTTTATGAGAGTTGCGGCTTCCGTTCTTTAATGATTGGGTGAATTGTAAATTTATAAATAGTTTATATGCGTTATGAACCACATTGTCATTTTTCGCTATCCTGGATTTCCAGGGTAGGAAAGTTATCCAGGGAAATATTCAAATTTTCAACTCCTCATGCATGCTTCCAGAATTTATCTTATATCATGCACTGTGGCAAAATAGTTTTAATGATTTCAACTTGAGATATCTATATCAGATGGCAGCTTTGAGGATGACTTGATGGCTGAGATTAAAATGGAAATAAAGCACTTAAAACTTTGTGCATTTGTTAGATTCAAATTTAAAAAAATATGTTATAAGCTTCAACTTTCCAAAAATCGTCAGTTTTAGCTTTATATCTTGTCGAGTCATAAAATATAAGTCTCCCCTTTTTAAAAACATCCTATATGATGTAATTTAAGGATGAAAATGTGTGCCTATATTATCCTCATATGTGGGGAGATCGGGTTGGCGTGGTGGCTAGAGTGTTGGCTTCCCACCCCGTGGGCTCGGGTTCAAATTCCGGCTGTGGCAGAGAATATTCAGAGGCTGCACGATTCCTGCTTGAATGTTGTGTGGAGGACATTTCAAGCGCAGCATTCCGTCCGTCGGATGGGACGTTAAGCCGTGGTCCCCTTGGCGTCTTTCGTTAACAGCGGGCTAATGCCGACGCCGGGTTTCTCTCCACCCTTCCTTATCTACCCCTTCCCTCGTGGCGCAAATGACAGCTCAACTGTCGGTCATTATCCTCATATGAATACTTCGGAATTGATCTTTACCTTACAAGAACAAAATTATGTTTGCGGTAATACGCCTGTATAAATGAGGCCTCAACTGCATCGGGATAACCTAAATTTAGCCTTTAAAAATGGGAGGGATCCGTCGTTGATAATTTAAGGTATCCAGGACGCCAAGTTGGGGATAAATGACACGGTGCAGGGGTACAAATCTTTGTCTGAGTGCGGTTTCCCACTCCAGGGGCGCAAGTGTGAATGTTAAGTGGGACTATTCGCAAGTTTTCGAGAGCATTGAGGGATTCATCCCATCTTTTAGTTCTGGTACCATGAAGGAAGAGATGGAGATGAATAGATTTCGGTTACCAGGGAACTTTTACGTTGGTGTGAACGCGTGATTTATCCCTCCTCCTTCCACGATCTCTTCCTCTCTTTGGCGCTGTGACCCGTGAGTGTGTTCTGTAAGAGGGCCCCTCAGTCGCACATGACTGACTATGATCCCGATTCCCGCGGGAAAACTTGGAGTCAGGCATACGTCTTCTCAATCGCCCACATTGTCAGCCGATTGTGGTTACACGGATACCGAGATGGAATGAGTACAAAAAAATGTGACCGAGTCCAGTTATAGCTACCTACCAACATTTGCGATCAATTACAAGTACCAATAACAATATTTTTGTAGTAACTAGTTGCATCCATGATAAAAACAGAAATGGCAATTTCCACACTATTTAACCCCCTCCACTTCCATTAATTTTTCGGATATCGTGCTCCTATTCTCTATTTATTTTTTCTGTGGGTCTATTTTAAATGGTAGGTAGTGAAATGATATTTTGTAATTTGTAATCAAAGTAAAACCGTGAATTAAAATGTGATTATTAAACATGGAGAATACAGCTATCGTTACTCGCATAAAATCATTTTAATCCTTCCAATGCCTCATGTTTCGTGAAATATGAATTATTCATGTATACTATGAATATTTTAACATTGTTGAGCTTTCAAAATAATTATATTGTTCCCCTAAATAGTGATAAAATTATGAAAATCCGATAACGAGATACACTCGTCATGGCGTGGTTTGGCATCGAAAGTTCATGACGAGGTCGACTCGTCATTACAGCGTAAATGGTTAATTTAGTACTCAAAGACCGACCATGGTTTCAAGACTTTGTGTCATTTTCAAGGAATCAAATTAAATAGTTAAATTAAATAGTGTGGAAATTACCATTTGTGTTCTTATCACGGGTTTAGCAAACTTCCACAAAATCAAGCCTGAAACGATTTTTATAACTAGTTGCAGTTACAAGTACAGTTACAGTTACCTTTCGAATATTTTTTTATGACACACAATGCCTATTCAACACAATCGGATGTGTTTCGTTAACAGTTATGCTACTTTGGCAGAAATGAAGAGAAATGGCAAAAGGGCTGACATACAGGCTCGCCTTATGTATCCACGTAGAAACTCATACTCTGTAGGTCAGATTGTAATAATAGACGAGATGCTACACACGTTATGAGAAAGACACAGGTTTGGTGAACTAAGAAAATGAACAAAAGTGGTATTACCTCAGAGTTCGTGTCATGAAAATATTGTCAGGTGTCCAGTACCTACCGCCGTTTACACAGCGCGGCCTTCGGGAACTACTTGCTTCGGTAGCGTACGTGCGAAAAAGTGACGATTGTTTTCAGAAATCAATGATTCGATTGCAAGTATTATTTAAAGTTATAAAAATGTAACGATTAATAGTAAAAAGTGAATGAAATGTGGCCTTTCCCGCTGACTCAGCTACTCTCTAACTCTTCACGGAGAGGGTTCAGTCGAAGACGGTGATTCTCGTGCCTTGACACATGATGCTTACCTTGGTGGACGTTGGTTGAGGAGCTGGGCGCGAGAGACGACGTCTATTTCATTGCCATAAAAATTTCGACGCATCTCTTTTACATTAAATTTGATTGACTGACGAACGCTAAAATTGGACTCATCATCATGAGTCAATAATTCTAAGATTGGTTGACGCAGCTCTCCATTCCTCTCTCCTAATTGCAAGTCTTTTCATAGTGACGCATTTACTCTCTTTTTCGTCCTTTTTAAGAGCCTTTCCTAAGTGAATCATTCGAGGCCGTCCTATGCCTTTCTTTCCGTCCAATTATCCTTCGAAGATTGTCTTCATGAAGCCTTTATATTTATTAACGCGGTCGACTAAGTTTTCCCGTCTTCACCTTAAAGTTTTTAGAAGACTTATCATTCTGCCTGATATCCTTAGCACTTCCTCATTACTTGGTCGATCCGTTTTATCTTATTGATTTTTCGGTAGCATGATATTTCGTACGCTTTTACTCTTGACTACTCCGCTACAGTAAACATGCATGCCTCTCTACCATGCAGAAAAATACTGCGATGCTATGGTCCGACGATCGGATCTATATAGCATCCGAAGATTTGTTTTACAAAGTTTCCAAGGAGGTTTTAAATATATTTACAACCACCTTAAAATTTTCCTTTGCACAGTGTGCAAAAGTTATTGAATAATCACGAAATATCCAAGCATTTTCAATAAATTAGCTTTTTATTCGTTTATGAAGTGATGCATTCTGTTTACGACAAAGGATCAGTGTATGCAGATATTACTTGATATATCCATTTTGTGGGCCGACGCTACATGAGTTTATGTTGCAAACTCATTCACTCCACAGCCATCTGAGGTGAAGCGTGTCGGTAAATTTAGCTCACGACCTTCGGGACGTGACATTGCCGAGCTGCGTAATTGAGTTCTTCGTGCGGCGGCGAGCTGCTTTTCGCAGCGTTTCGTTTTTTTATGCGGTGATGAAATGCTTGATGTCCGTTATTAGTCTCGTAAGCAGTTTGTGTCCACGGGAAAAATAATATACGGTACGATGTTTGGTTAAGGCTGGCGTCCTTTTCTCTCTCTCTCTCTATGTATTCATGAACTTATAGCACTGATCATAGGTAGAATCCGTCCGTGAAAATCGACAAGGCTTCTCTATCCGACCGGAGTCTTCTTTTTCACGTCGAGTTTTGTCGCAGAAGGAAGCCGTCCCGGGTGTGATCCCAGCCGCAGTTATCTGCTTTCCTTGCCCTTATTTATCGCTCTTTCGATTCGGCACGCTTCTGCCTTCGTCGAACCTCCGTGGATACCTTCCAGAGTTCCATCGCATCCGCCTTCTTTTACGGCCTCTCAAATGTTACCTTCTCCTTTTCACCGAGGACCACAAACAATGGCGCGAACCTAGAGAAATGTGCGTACCGGTCGCGGAGGGAAGGATGGATAATTTTTTTTTCATCGGTAGATGTCGTTAAATATCGGTGACGACCGCCGCGAGGGAAACGTTCGATGTTACATTTCGTCACGCGTGTCGCGACACTCTCCCGTTGGAAATAAATTTATCTCCCTTGCTTTTCGGATGGTTCTTCAGTGGTGGCGAAACGTCTTTCGAGTGGCTCCAATGGGTGGTTAATGATAATGTGGCGTAATTTATGGTTACCTGGGGAGTTGTTCCGAGTTGTACGGGATGTGTGTATAGCATTGTTGGCCGTGAAATTGATTTCAGTCTATCGTTACAGGCCGATGGATAGTATTGGTATTTCGAAGAGTCTTCACCGTCTTGGCGGAGAATGAGTTTGAACTGCAGCTGGTTTTGGCTAATGTTTCCCAGTGGGAGGCAGTTCGGCTGTTTGTGCAGTTACTTGCGGTTTTGAGTATATAGGTATAGTTCGGCTGATGGCAAATTTTAATGTGATTTCGGCTTATATTTTCTCGATGTGGTTTATAGAACATTTCGGAAGGTAGTTTCATGAAATACATAGTTATTTTTCTCGATTACTTTGTGCAGTTAGTGCATGTTTAATGAGAATTTATTGATGAAGATGATTCAATTTGAGATGGAAATCAACGTTTTGTTTATTTTTGCTGCAAAGCTGAGTCATCGCCATTCAAGTCACTACTTGCATTGTTTCATGAAAAAGTGAGTGCAATGTGGATATCGTGTACGAGTTTTCATCAAGTATGAGACATTTACCTGCGTTTATAAGTGGAAAGGAGCTCCTGGGACTTAACTAAACCCATCAGCATTGGCTTTTGAAGTAATTAAGAATGAAAATTTAATTTTTTGGAATATATTTGGCGAAGCATTGAGTTCATGATCTTTTACTATTATTATTTGCCAGGTGGCACTGTTCCTTTTTTCCTCCATTTACTTCAAGTTTGAAAAATCATCATTTTATTGCTTTTTCTTGGTTATTTTTCGCTAACATTCATGATTTCTGTATAATGACTGCCAAATAGTCAGTTTAGTTGAGATTTATGAAGTTCCATGCGATAAAAAAACAGTCGAAATCAATTTCATTTTATTCGTAATTGGAGGTATTTTTTTAGGGAATAAAACTATTTATGATAGTCGTACGCTTTCACGAATGGAAGGCTGTTAAATCTGGGTATGAATTATGAACTTTGTTAAATGAACGCCATGAATAAAAACAAAATTGGTCTCTATATAATTCTCCGATGCAATTTTACTGAGGGTAGTATTAAGAAAACAATCGATGGGATGCCCCTGAATGTAGCAGTTCCAGCGAGTACTGAACTGTTGGTATTCTATCAAATTATGGTATGGTTGAAGAGTAGTCGTTAAGTTCGTATGTAAAATGAGAGTTAGAAGGTTATCCGATCTATATATTTATCGACTTTACTTTCCTGTCTACAGTGGGAGGGCTGAATAATGCCGGATAATATTTTGGAGGTCCGCGTCTTCGTAGTTACTCACCGCCTTGATCGCCGCCCAGATGGTTTCACTGTGTTTAAGTCGGTATCTTCTGGGTAATTATCATTATTAACCTGCATTGGTCTCATTCACTTGCCCTTACCGGAGAAACGGTCGTCCTAGCAACATGTTTTTGCGTGAAAGCTCGCTGATGCATAAGTTTTCGCATTTAACTTTGCTAGGGTTGACCCACGCGAGAAAAGTTGTGTTTAGAGTACCCATCTCTCATTCTCGACCGCAATCATTTTATTCGAGATAAATCACTCGGAATATTTACTCATCTCAATATCGTTTTGGAATTGAAATGGCATGTAGAGTAGTCCTTTTTCAATATTTTCCTGTACCTCTAGCATATAAATTTTAAATGCGATAAAATACATAAGTGAACATTTCAAATTTGAAGCACAGGGAAATGTTTCAAAGGAAAATATTGCATAATATTTTTAACCCTTAAAAGGTCAATTGTCCTAGTTTTAAGGAAAAAAATATTCTTTTCATTAAAGAATAGAAATCATTACATAAAGGACAATTCATGTTAGTTTATTTGCAAAAAAATCTTGATTAATTATGAAATACCTAATGCAATGTGTCTCCTTAGAAACATTGCCCATTTTGTTTAGTCTGCATCAGTAAAAAATAAATTCATGAGAGACTCCCAAATAAACATAAAACTGAATGGTAGGGGGTACCGATGTCCACAAGCGACAAATTTCGTAAACAAAACTCACCAATAATTCACGAGGTAGTGATCTACTCGTTACCATGTTGAAATTCATGATGCACCAACGTAGACCGGGAAAAGTCCAAGGGATGACAGTGGTTTACTATGACTTGATAGCACTTGTTTCTTCCGGGATACTTCGCCCGAAGTGCAAAGAAATACGGGGATCTCTTGTACTAGCCAGCTTGAATGGTGTACCGCATGAGATACATTAGTCGATAAATGGCTAAGCGAGTGCGGCATCACGAAAAATGACCAGTTGATCGACGCGTCGTCTTAACGCCTGCGACGAGAGGCAAATTTCAGTTCTTAGCAGCTTAATTACTCTTCAGTGGCGGATTGAAGGGAGTGTTTTCGCGCTATAGGTAGATGCATACTAAACGTACAAGATGACTCGACAAAGGCACATGATCGTATGCAAAAATCTGCACTCACTGAACACTACCAACAATATAAATATCACTAACGGAAAGTACACTCCATTGTGCAGGGGAGGAGCCACGCTCCACGGTAATTTTAAGAAAAATTGAAAATGTTGTGATCTGCCAGTTGACTTTCCAATATAAGTTTTTATTTCACCAAATAAACTAAAAATGTTTAAACATTAATGATGAATATCTCAAATATGCTTGTGGACGCATACCAGATCTCAGACGCATTATCACCGAGAGGTACTGTGTACCTCTAAGGCACCGCAGAAAGTAATTACCCCCCCTACAAAATCACGACCTTAATCCACCCCTTACTCTTACTATGTTGCGTTGGCGCTATTTTTATTCTGTGTCGCTATATTCAGTCATAAACGGAAGTACTACACGTGCCCATAACTCTAAAGTATGAAGATGTGTAATATTAGTTTTACTCTTTACCCTCCATTTGCATCACAATAGAGGTGAACGACGGACGATCCAGGTTATGTTTTTAGCGGGAAATTATAGTGGGACTTACAAGGAATAAAACAGGTTGGAGCGCGCTATAAAAATGAAAGGAAGTTTATCGCTCCCTGCTTATCTTTGGGAGCTTTTAGTATAGAACCTAACGGGCTGTCACTTTCCCGCTCGAATCGAAACAGTGCACGCCGCGAGCAAAGTCAACCGCGCGTTACGACCGAGGGAAATATTAACGCAGACTTACTTTTAATGCGCGTTAATAAATCATAGCCCGGAATGTTCTCTGTGCGCGACGTCTTCTGAAAGGAGAAATTTGGACCGTTGAATGTGCTTAGATCACGCTGACAAATTGGGAAAAGACTGCGTCTTTTGACCGTGAGAGGAGGGCATGACTGGCCGACCTTCGAGGTGACACATAAAAATGAAGGCAGTTGGTAGGGTTGATGGAGATCATTAAATTAGTCACGTGGTCCTGACTAATAGAAACGTTACACCTCCATCATCGCCGAGGGGATAAAAAAAGAGTTTGGTGTAAAGAAAGCCAGAGGTTGTTTTACGAGGCAGCAATTCTCGTCGCATGACCTCTCTGCATGGAATTCTCGTTCCCACCGGCGAGAATTCAGCAGAGAGTCCCTTCCATTCGGTGGATAAATGTTTTCCACGCATGGAAGTGAAGTCGCGAAGTCGGAACTCAAACCCGAAATAAAATACCTAGTAAGATTTTAGGAAGGTAATTAGGATGAAAGGGAAAGATATAAGTTACGGTTAAAAAAAACAAATATTCTTCATTCAGCCATTCTCCCTCAAGTTAAAATGAAGAAACCGCGAAAGTTGCCGCCCACTTCTCAAGAGTCTGTGATGTCATTAGATTTTTAGTTATTTTACTCGATCCATAGGATTTTGCTGATGGAAAGAATCTGATAATTCCACCGCTTGTCATCAACCAAGCATCGAACCTCTAGCTAATAATGACTATTTTTTAGGGTTTTCCTTGTACTTGATTTCTCGCTGAAATTTTAATTGATTGTGACCTTTTAAATGTACACGACATAAAGTTGCTTTCAATCAGCTTCGTGGTGTGAAAAGTATTCTATACTGGATAAAATATATCCCGTGCCGTGAACATTTTTAAAGTGATTGCCAGTCCTTGTCTCGGTGTAAACGCCTCCGTTTGTTCAATTTTATATTCGCAAAAAAGAGCAATAATTTTATGATTTATTGTAAGAGGTATATAGCATATTTTAAGAAAATGTTGATCAAGAATTTAACCTCTTGCTGTTAGCGTAAATTTGATCGACTATTATCAAGCAATTGTAATAAGCCTTAGTGTTCTTCTGGGAACAGTGTATGGACGAGGATAAACGCATCAATTTCTTTAACCAGAAATTTGTGAGAAACTCCAATAATTATATAAATAATTCTATATAGTTCCAAACAATTTCAAGGAGAACCTTTGACCGCTAAGCCACAATTGTTTGCTTGGAAATAAATTGTTATTGCAAATGGAATATGTGATCCATTATTTTGGCAATAAGAGATTTAATTCCTATTTAAATTAACCTCGTAATTAGTAAGTTCCCGAGGGAGGCTTGTGCGGACACTTTGTGTTCGGGATTAAGTATTTAGACTATGGTACGAATGTATGACGACACGGAAGTCTCTTGAAACAACTTCTTTAATGTTATTGGTATAGTAAGCATTGCGTTTCCTACATATAGTAAGGAATGGATCTAGCATCCGTGCATGAAAACTACAAGTTATGGGAACGAAAACCATTAGGATACTAAGCGTTTGAAGCCGGGAAACGAGATTTTATGTAAATAAAGTGGTTACTTTTCGGAGAAGTAATAAATGATTCTTTTAAATTGTTTCTCCTGTTCTCTAAATTCTCCTGTTGAATTAAAAATAAGAATTCTTGAATCTTGAGGTCATTTATAAAAAAAAAACAAATATTTTCCGATGCTTTGGATATTTATTCTCCATTTTCATAGCTTATTATGCGAAACAATGAGAGATATTATAATGAAAAAATGCTGAAGTATTTAAGTTTGATTTCACAATGCAAAAAAGTCAATTAAACATTTTAGCAAAGAGATTAAAAATTTAAAATTTGATGAGACATGACTTTTATGTAACTGTTTAATTTGTTTGTTTTTTGCTATGTTGTAAAGTTTATATATATTTTTATAATTCATGATAAAGTTAAGGATCTCTTTGCTGAAGAGTATTTAAAAAAGTGTATTACGCAACTTAGACACATTCCCATGCTTTTTGCACTGAAAATGATTACTTGTTTGGACATTGAAGATAGAGATTTTTTTACTGGCAGTGGCTACATTTTTTGTGAACAATAGTCTTGGAGAGTCAGTCTCGTAATGCGATACCTCTCTGTTGCCACGTGATTGTTTGCCATGGCTTGATGCCATGCGCTTGATAGATTACGTCAGATCGACTACCTGACATGCGCAACGAACCTACGCTATGCGGTGGCATCATAATTTCGAGCAGACGGCGGTGACAAGCTGGCGAGAGAACTGGATGGCGTGGAGAAAGAGGTTTTTGTGTGGCGACGGAGGTAGATTTGAATAAATGACTTCTTTTTTTCCCCTCGCCCGCGGCCATTAAACAGGGGATAGTGCTGGTTATTTAGGTAGTGGGCAGAAGGGATAAAATCGGGGGGTCGGGTTGGTGTGGTGCCTAGAATGTTGGCTTCCCACCCAGTCGTTCCGTGTTCAAATTCCGGCATTTGCAATGATCATTCGGAGACTGACCAATCACTACTTGAGTGATTACAGGGAGACATCGCGAGAGTGATGTTCGGGATTTGAACGATTATGTTACTTTCTGAAACTATTCATGAAATGTAAATAAATAGTGACGGTTGTCTTCCCATTGGCCCAGGTTCGAGAGCGCATCATCTAGGGGACTGGTGCCACGAAAAATCTTTACTTGCGGTTATCTCTCGCGACCAAGCCTATGGGGAAAGATACCAGTGCTGATGATGGGCCGGTACGTCGTACCCAAATCCAAATCGTAATCCAAACTCGTTATTCGGAAACCAAATCACCACTAGCGGCGCTGTCGTCGCTGACGTCATAATCCAAAATGGCCGTCAGTCCGGGTATACTTCTCGTGAATAACAACACATTTCAATTGCAATCTCCGTGATTCTCCTTATTTCTGTGGATTCGATTGCGCATATCGGCACCGTTCTTCGTTTTCGGACTAAATTGTATTCTAGGGAACATGAGTAGCAAAGTTTTTGTGACCTACTAAGAAATTGTGCGATATTTGGGTGGAAATTGCAGCCAACGAAATATCTTTGAAGGGGAGAGCGTTTTAAACGCGGGTTTGGTGATCACTGTGGGGCTTCACCAAGGAAATGACTGTGAATTAAAAATAATGGCTCTTGTTCTTCAAACAAGTGGCCTTACCAAGGAACCGCTTCAAATAAACGGTCTCATTAGCCTAACAATTGATGAAAAAATCGAGATCCGGAAGTTTGATTGTTCTCGCAAAGCGGGAATTGTTAAGGAATAGGTAGAAACCATTCGTAGACAACCCAGTTACATTAGTAGCTATTAATGGTTAATCATTTTATGCTACATTAATTTAACCTTTAGTATTCATGAATAATAATGCAAAAAATGCCAATAATTTATTACTAGTTTGTGGATGTTGCAGTGTCCATCAAGTCAGTGGCAAGAGTACCATACAATTATGGCAGAAGAAAGCTAATATGAAGGAAAGACATTTAACAAACAAGCAGTCATAAAGGAGAAATTTCAAGCCTCTTACTAATTTCAAAATAAATTAAATTTACATTAAAATTGTTTTTGTTGGGATATAACTGAATGGAGAAAACTTTTGTGTCAGGTACCTTAAAGAGGAGCTGTTTTAACCATAGACCACGACCACTTTGGGCTACACTGACCTCTTTCTCTGGTACATATCCTTCAATTATCTATCCTATGCCTCGAATAAAAAAAATAAATGGAGTTACAGCTTCGATCAAAAACTATAATCAAGCCGAAAGATAATTAGTTAGTTAGGTATCACCTAAACAATTCACTGGTCGTATATGACTGCAATTATACATGTAAATACTTAGATTAAGGATTAAAATTGGGCCCACTGAAAAATGTACAGAACTAACCTACCTGTATGAAATCATCAATTCATCATAGATGACAGCAATACAACCACATACTGACTCATAGGCGGATTTATCCCCTCCCTCCCCAGACCCATGAGATACTAGCAGCCCCTTTAGCTAAGACCAATTATACCCCCAAAGGTTAGACCAATGCTTTTCCATAATGGCATCTGTTTCTCAGAAAATATGCGCAGATAAAAATAAATTCATATATTTTATGTACGCCCATTGTCCCTGCATGGAACACGTACCTTCTTCCCTCAAAAAGAGTATGGGGTGAAAAGATGTCATTCACAGTAAGCTACATAGAGAAAATAAGAAATACATTCTAACATGCGAAAGAGGTAAACTTGGTGACATGGACAGCAAGCAACTGGGGTCTTGGAATTGCAGAAAGGAATCGAGGCCAGTCATCGTGTATAGGTTCCTCTCACTGACGATCATGTCAGCCACCGTCGAGTGAAAGTCACCACTAGTTACCTGGCACCCAAAATCCCTTGTCTCATTCACACATTGAGTGCCAATACTACATTGTACACCCCTAACATCTCCATTTCCAATGGATATCAGGGCCTCAGCAGCTGCAACCTCTTGAGTTTCCATCAAAGAATCTTTAGTGGGCTCATCAATGGGGCTTGCAATAATCTAGTGGATATCGGCCTCATCACACTCAGCAACTGCCTCCACAAACCCTCCACTTTGGATCTAAATAAAAAATAACCAGATTACAATGATTCAAAACTGTACTTGGCATTGGTAAAAAACAATAACACGGAAAAGATCCCTCACAGAAGAATGGTAAATGACAAATGTCCTCAGTGAAACTCTTTCCAAATCTCTATGAATTCGGGAAATTTAGACAACTAAAAACATGAGGCCAAAACGAAAAATTTCCTGTTCCACTTCCTCATTGTTTAAGGTAAATGACGCATTAGGGACTTTTAAGTATAAATTCCATAAAATTAATAAAAGCTTTCAATGATCATCATTTGTAAGTAGAACTGAGTTTGTTACTGTGAGACACATGAAATGCTAACCATCTTTCAGTGCTGAATTTGGTAATACTTAGCTAAGATGGACCAAAGAAACGACTGAAGATTTAGTTCTCTACAGTAATATGTAAACTGATCTTTATCCAAATTATAAGAGATAAAACGATAATATAATATATGAAAACATTTTTTCAATCCGATAAGTTGATTCCATAGAAAGTTGGCCAATAGGTAAACAACCAAGTGTATGGCCTTAGTGGAAACTTTATTTTTGAATAACCATAAATACCATAATTTGTTATTTTTCTAACAATTTCTCTAGTGTTACTCACGCAATAACTCAAGATTGACTGTTCCCATTTTTATCTAAATTACATGCCTCTAGTTGTAAACCTAAAATATCTAAATATGGTGGTGGAATGCAAGATTTCAAATCCATATACATTTTTTTCAATAGCTGCATCACATCACGCTGATTTAATGCAACCTTTTGCATGATGTATGCACTTTTATTTTTCGGCAACGTTTTTAAACATCTGTAAAAAAATAGGGCTTCACTTCCAAGCCACAATTCATTCTAAAAAATCACAACTTATGTAGTGTCCCAATATACTACCACAACCACTAAATACGAGAAAGATAGCACCCTATAACCAAAAAAGCTAATAACCACTTCCTTGTTACTACCCAGTTAGACAGTTGGCCCACCTATGCTCGCATTAGTTTCAGCCTTAACTATGGTTGCTAATCAATGAATTTTGATTTTTAATATACGGCTGAAAACTACAAGATTAAATAATACATTCCTTTGAAATGCCTACCTTAATTGGCTCTCCTCGTCGTCCATGCCGTCTGTGTACTCAAACTGGAGATTTTTCTATCGACGATATTGATAAATTCATAGACGGGACAGCACATCTCTTCAAAAATCGATGTCTTGCTGGAAAATCTATTGAGAAAGAACACGTTAAAACATAGATAACTACAAGGAGGTTAACATTCGCATCGACTTCACAACGTGATCTCAGCCACGTTGAAACAAATTAAGAGAAAAAAAGTGAAATAGAAAAATGTATACGTACCCGGTAATACATATATAATCGTTCTTTATGAAGTGCAAAGAACACACCAGCATGCTCTTCGTCACCTTTTTCCCGATTTTCAGCCGGTGGATCCACAAATTCCGTCGATCGACCTTCTCCATCTCACCCCAATCATTCCTGCGATAGAAAACATCGCCTGGCTTTGGAAATTCATGAAATCGAACTACGGTGTCCCTACAGGCCTTGGAAGAACACCGTGGCACACAGCAATTCTTGTTAGATGTCCCTTTTCTTGGAGAAAAAGTCATCGGAATATTCTCCATAGCAAGCAAACGACACTACTTCTCCTCAGAAGAACCTTTTCTGAATGAGCCGTGCGCAAAGGTATACCCGGACCAGTGATTCTACTTTCGCCCGGTAGTTGCCGTGTAGTTGGCTGGAACTACGAATAAGCGTACAGGTTGAAATGCCTTTTTAAATCTGTAAAAAAGAACCCTACTGTAAATTATCCAATGGATTTCAGAAAGAAAAATCGGAATGATTATTTACTTGTTCAGAGTTTTCTCGTGGCACAACCTGGAACTAATATAAGAGTTGTTGTTCGACATTTCAACCTCGGCCGGATGTATAATACATGCTTATCTGTTGGCAATTTTTGGTGAGTACAGCCTAAATTATTTTCCCAACTACAGCACTGGAAGAAACCCGGGATACTATTTCTACATCGCGTAAATTATTTCAGAAAATAACTTCGTCGTTCAAATCCCGAACATCTCTCTCGCGAGGTCTCCTTATTAGTTAAGGGAACTTGAAATTCTGCACTCTGTTCATCGGGTGTGACTTTAAGCAGAGGTGCCTTTGGTGTCATTCGATGACAGCAGTCTAATTCCGACGCGGGTTCCTCCGAACTTATCCTATTCATACCGTTTCCTCATGTCGCAGGTGACCGCAGTTGTTAGTCGCCACCCGCAAATACCGTATTATACAATGGGTAAAATCACCTTGAATGCTCTCTAAATGGGGAATTAGGGTTCATTTCGATGATTTTGTTGCCATGGTTATGTTCATAGTAATTATTTGTCGAGAAACGAGGGGATCGGGTTGGTGCGGTGGCTAGAGTGTTGGCTTCCTACCCTGTGGGCTCGGGTTCAAATCCCGGCGGTGGCAGAGAATTATCAGAGACTTCCCGATCCGTGATTGAATGTTGTGTGGAGGACATTTCAAGGACAACACTCCGTCCGTCGGATAGGACGTTAAGCCGTGGTCCCCTTGGCGCCTTTCGCTAAGAGCAGGCAAATGCCGACGCCGGGTTTCTCTCCACCCTTCCTTACCTACCCTTCCCTCATGTCGCAAATGACCTCAGCTGTCGGTCGCCTCCTCTGAATTCCATTCCATTCCATTCGAGAAACGAGGAGTTGTGTCGAAGAATCGGAGGCGAAAGGGAACTGAGGGGCATCATGCATCAGAGGAGAATCCGGTGGAAAAGCCATATCGTAGCACGATACAATCACGTGAGGAATTCACTGGTGGGAAAAACTGTAGGATAAAGTGATGCGAGGAACACCCGCAGATAAGTACTTAGGACGCATCAGAGGGTGAGAAGCCAAGGATTACAAATGATTTTTTTTTCTAAACGGAATTAGGTACAGAAATTGATAGAAGAAATATACAAAAACTTAGTTGCCAAGGGATACGAGTGAGTCTCTGTTCTGCGCTGACATCGAGTGGAAAATCAAATGCACTACTAAATATTACCGAGCCGATATCGTTCGTTTTAGTTGCCTAATTTCTCTACCTAACTCTGCTTAGAAACAAATCACTTATATCCCTTTGCTCCTCATCCCCTCATATCAATTAAGGAGGACACAAGGACGATGGATCCAGGGGAACTGTAAAGACTAACTTGGGAAAGGAAGTAATAGAGGGCTTCAGCATGCCAATCTTAGGACAGGACTATGTATGTATATCTAATATTTATATATGTATATAGTATCTGTATATCTAGTAGAATAGTATCTATGAATAGCGTATTATATATCTATGTATTATATATAGTATACTATGCGGTCATTTGATGCATAGATATTTCATGAAGGAATCAACGAACAATTTTTTATGAGCGATCATCAATGAATCGTTCGTTTTAAAGCTCTAATGCCTTCCGTCTACCACCCATGTGCGTGATGGCAACTTGGGGAGAGATAACGTCAACGGAGGGAGGAGATCTCTTCATTTCCATCTTCCCCCTTTCCTCGCCCCTCCCCCCTCCTCGCCTCCTTGGCGACCACCACGTCGGTTGCCAAAATGAATTCATTAACGTCCGACAGATTCGCTTTGAAAAATGTTGGGCTACCGCTGACGATAACGCCTCATTACATCCATTGCACCCGAGTACCTCCCCCTTTCATTCCTTCAAGGGAATGATTTGAACGGTTGCAGAAAGTACCCTCGCGGACAAAGGATCATGTAGAAGGCGTCGAGCTTATAGTAGTAGAAGAGTGAGATAGGATTGAGAACGCGTAAAGGACAGTAAACCGATGCAAATTGCAGGGGATTCTACCGCATTCCTAGCTAAACCTGCGGGAAAAATTACGTTGGCGAAACAAGCATGTAGAATAAAGTAAAATCATTTTGTATTTTCCACACAATATTAATATTTTACAACCGGTTTCGACGTGTTCTATGTCATTTCCAAGCTGGACAAGCTAGCTCGACAGGTTCGAAAAAATTACATAATTTTTCAAATCCTACCAATTATATGTAGGGCTATCAGTATTAAATAATATTACTTAATTAAGCTTCCAATACAAAGGGGTCTTTTAGATAAATTTTAACACCACTCGAATGATTTTTTCTTCGAACTCGTGATTGACAAATACCTATTTTTTTCCCAATCATCGTCAGTCATCACTGTTAAGGTTGGTTTGACCCAGGGGACTGCATAGAGGAGGCCCAATTCCATCCCATGGAAGGCCGATTTCTGTCGTCACTTCGGTCGCACTTTAATCGGTTTTCAAAAAATGCCCGCGGCGTGGTGATGAATGCAATACGATCCACTTTTTCCAATAGTTTGCATTATAATATTTGTAATTACGAGGAATAGCAATCAAAAGTTATGAAATTGATAGAGCACATTATCATGTATATAAACATAGGCGGATCCAGGGGGGGGGGCACGGGGGCACGTGCCCCCCCCCCAGACCCTCAAAAATATGCAAGATTTTTAATTTGGTCCCATTATCACTGCGTTCGTTTTGTATTACGAGATATCCTTGTGCCCCACCCAGAACAAAATCCTGGATACGGCCTTGCTTGTGGCCCCCCAGAAAGAAATCCTGGTTCCACCCCTGTATATAAATTACGGTTAACATCCCTAATTACACCTTATTTACCCGTGAAACTCTCCTCGGATCAATTTGTCCGTCAGCGATGCGAGTGGCGACTATTGTAAACTCATTGAAACACGCGGTGGGCGATTACACATTTAGTGGCCGACTTACGAATCCTCTTTTGAAATGTTCGTGGGTTCAACGTAACTCACCTCTCAATTCTTCCATCGCCTACTGTGAAAAAAAACCTACATAATTCTTCTTTAAGTCCTTCATCACCTACTCTGCGTATCTAATCTGTGGATTACCTCTGCTGTTCTTCGCTTCCACCGGTCCTACCACGATAATTATCATTATATCGCCGTATCTCATGATGTTGTCAATTAAATTGTGCCGTCTTCTACTCAAAAATTTCAAAAGACTTCCCTCCTCTCCTAATCTTCTTACAACTTACGTATTACTCACACGATCTATCCATTTGATCTTCATCATTCTTCTATATGACCACATTTCAGAAGCTTCCAACCTTAATATCACCTCTGCTGTCATCCTCGATACCTCACTACCATAAAAGAGCCTGCTCCCAATGTAAGCCCCAATAAATTGATTCCGAACTTCAACGCTTATATTTTCAGCCGCAAGGACACTCATCTTCTGGAGGAGTGCCCTCTTCACTTGGGCTATTCTACTGACAATTTCCTTCTTGCTTCGTCCATCGTTGGTCACTAAGTAGAAGAGCTTCTTCGCATCCTCAAGTTTATGGTTTCCTAGTGTCAGGTGAGTGTTAGCTTCATCTATTCCAATGAGTACCAATACTTTCGTTTTAATTGCGTTAATTTTCAGTTTCTATTTAGCCATCATATTTCCGTAGTGAATAAAATTTTCTTTAGGTTTCTCTCTGCCTCTGCTATGACTTACCTGTCATCAGCAAATCGTAACATGCTATGTTTTTCACCGTGGATTTTCACTCTTGGTGCTTTCACTTCTTTGTGATCTTCTTCTTTGATAGTTTTCTCAATGAGCACGATGAAAATTACGGGGACAGAGCATACCCTTGTCTCACTCTTTTCCTTATTCTTTTTATCCTTTCAGCAATAACCAATCGAAATTTGGTCTCCGATGATCCAGTTAAATGTTCAAAAGATGGTTCAGCTATTGGTGGTTAATCTTTTTAGGTTCATTAGTCTACTCTCAACCGAACAGAAAATCCTGTCTTCGGCCATGCAAGAAGGAGATTTAGGTTCAAAGGTAGACTAACCTGATTGTGTTACCATGTATAATTTTATCATTGGTGTAATGGACTGTGTTGTCTCTGCTGTTGACTACTAACTGTAAGACAGTAAGTTGTTATCTGCTCACCTAAAGCACACTATGCAATAAGTACTTTGAATACAGGCGGGAGATTCAGGTTCGAATTCCGTACAAGCCAAGCGACTTTCTATGGCGAGTTTAATTATCTGGTAAAATTTCTTGCAATGGATATCGTTATCTATGCTGTAGACTATCTATGCTCAGACAGTAAGCTGTTACTTGCTCATAAAAATCACTCAATGTAAAATGTTTCTTCGATTACACGCGAGATATTCGGGCTCGTATTTCGTATTATCCAAGTGATTTTTCATGACTAGTTTCATCATCGGACTTCAGTAGAACGTCAGTTGAACGACCGTCAGTTGTGCAACTTACTCGGTTGCACGACAAAAGTTGATTAGCCTGGCGTAAATACATGCATTTCTACGCGAAGTTACTCTCAATTGTACAGTGTTCTGTTTTACGACTTTACCAGTTGTGTGGCGTAAAAAAGCCTAACTACGCTAATTATTTACGGGTAAACCAATCTTAGTGGTGGAACGCCACAAATCTGCTGATGGAATAGTCGCGCGTTCCATGGAGTGGGTCTCCGGTAGGCTCTCCCAAGCCTCCATTCAAGCAGCCAATCATCGATCAAGGATTTTTTTATACAGCCTACTCAAATCCTTATATTTTAATCATATCCAATAATTTTATATGATTGTGTTTTATATGCGAGGATTTTGGGTAGAATGTGTATTTTACCAAACAATGCAAGATAATGTTCATATTCTGCAGATGGTCTGAAGAAGCGCGTAAACTATGTTCATTTTATTTAAGTTGTATTCGAAGAAAAATCATCCGTATTGATCAAGACTGCAAAATAGAGCAAGACTGCTGTAGAGCAGTGAATTTTTAAGAATAAAGTTTTTGTTTTTATTCCGAAGATTTATTTATAATCCCAGTCATCAAATTGAATGATATCGTCGGTCGTAGGAGTTTTTCTTGAAAATGCGGTAAATAGGCTCCCTAAAGTGAGGTTTCTTACTTGTAACTTTTTTCTTTGGATATGGGGTGAGGTACAACTAAAGGCTTCACTGCATTTGACTTTTCCCAGCTATGTTGGAGGATAAAGATCACTTATTAATTAGTCATCGCAGTTTCCCCTCCAGTCGGCTTGTTCCTCGGTTAGGAGAGTGTCTTTAAAAAACCAATACCCCCCCAGTCTCTCTCCATTTCCACCCTGTCTCACAGATGGCTCCGTCGTCGCCTTTTTATGCGTGGCCACCTTTGTTTCCACAGAAAATGATTGTAATAAAAGATCAGATATCGACAATATAAGCAAAATTTATTATTTTTTAAATTATCAAAATTGATAGGAAACTATGAACTGTATTAGCTTACTTGCAATCAAAACACATTGAAAAATAGTAGTATCCTTTTTTTCACAAATGTAAAACTGAATTTTTTATTTTATAATTGTAATAATCATTGTTATTACCTTTTCTGTTGTTTCTTTATCAAAATTATGTACTTATGTTCAATCCAAGGCCTGATGGAGGTGTATAAATATACCGATTCCTCGATAAAAATTGCAATTAAAATGTTATCAAGACCTAAACCTTTAGACGCTGATTAAATTAAAAATTCAATTTAAAAAATAGCTAAAATTAGCTCCTTTTGGGGGGGGGGTTGTTACCAGAGTACAAAAAATCCTATCCTGTTCTTCTGCCTAATCTTTTTTGCCGATTGGAGGACAAATTAAAGTTTTAGGAATGCAAATTAAGGTTTTGTTTCCAATAATTATACCATAATTTAGGATTATTTTGTACCTAAACATTCAGGCTACATCACAGTTTCATGGAATTATCCGGTATTTAATACCATTGTTCCATTTCATTGCTAAACACATAATCACAGAAACTACGTGAGCCTGATGCGAGGAGGGGAGGAGTAACCATAAAACGCTGACCTGCTTGAATGGAGCTCCTGACGACAACAAATTATCTGCGGAAGTTAAAGGTAAAGCGCCTAGTTCTCACCGGGAAGTCGCCGACTGATCGGAAAAACGGAGAGATATGTGTTTTTTTAAAAGACTCAATCACAAGTCAAAGTAAAATAAAATCGGTGAACGGGCTAGTTTGGGTGACTGAAAATTTTCACTTTGACAACTAATTACAAGGGCTCATGTCGTGCTTCCACAGCGGATTGCAATCTACAAAGGTGGGCAAAATTAGAAAACAGCGTTTTTTAAGGAATGGACCTGGAACATTACTTGAAGGAAATACTGTAAAATGTTTGAAAAATCCAATATCTATTGCAATAAACAATGAATGTTTGTGAGTGAAATAGGAGAATTATATAAGATAATGATGCAGTCGTAGAATTTTTGCATACAATTTTGCGCTCCACTATCTTTTCGACCTCATACCCTCCCCTAATCTTCATTCCCTTCCCCTCTTTTCATACCCTCCCCTACTTCACATTCCGTCCCCTACTTGTCATCCCCTCCCTAATTTTTATTTTCACCCATAATTTTCATACCTTCTCTCACCTTTCATACCCTTCCCTACCTCACATTCCCTCCCTTACTTAATATTACCTCCCTTAATTCCCGTTACCTCCCTTAATTTTCAACCCCCTCCACTTTTAATACCCTCCCCTACTTTACATTCCCTCTCCTAATTTTCATTCCCACCCCTAAATATCATTCCCTCCTCTAATTTTCATTGCCACCCGTAAGCATCATTTCCCCTCCGCTTTTCAAATCCTTCCCTACTTCTCGTCCCCTCCCCTCTTCTTCATAACCTCCCCTTCTTTCCATTCCTTCCCCTCGGGATTCGTCCGAGGTTGAAGTTGAGATGTATTAATGTGCTCATTCTCCTTCCCCCTCCTTCCAATCCCCTCCCCAACCGCTCCCTCTCCCCTCTCTCCTCCCACCCTCTCCACGGCCAGACGTCCGCTTTTAAAACGGGTTATTAATCGCGGAGGAAAATATCCGGCTTTGTTTGTCGCTGCGAATAATGGGAAAAATGTCTCCATCTCTTTTCTTTTTTCTTTCTCTTAACCCCCTCACACAATATCTCTCTCTCCCTCACACTTCGAATGTGTTTTTTTTTTGTTTTCCTGGAAACTCTTGTGCTTTCGGCTTGCTTCGCAGTCACCGTTTTGTTCTGCAGGCAGGTTGCTGTGTTCGTGTGTGTGTGTGTTGAAGGGAAAAAGCGGGGCAAGTATTTTTTTGAAAATGGATCGGAAAAATATCCGTGGGTGGGCGTAAATCGGATTACAACTGCCCGTCACTCATGCAGGGGGTCATTCGTCCCCCTCAAAACCCCGCTTCACGATTCCAAGGTTCTGTCGTTTCGAAAAATAGGAGTGGAAAAAATACGTACACACTACATGTGCATCGCTTCTTGTGATATATGCCCAGGTTTGGAGGAGTTGCTAAACTCAAAGTTACATTGTGTCCCACGCGTCTGGACGAGGCGACGTATAATATGTCCACCGTGATAATTGCTGAAGGGATGTGTGTATCTTCTTTACCTGTGCGCCATGGTTGTGGCCTCCATTAATTTTTTTGTGCGTCTGAAAGAATCTTGCGGAATGAAGGCATTAGAATCCACGAATGATGAATGTGATCCATTGCGTTGCTCACTGCGTATTATACGAAGCCATATGATCTCGAAGATTCCGTGTTCTCTACGGTGGTCTACACTCCATATTGGATTGGAACTGGGAGGAATATTTTTATAAGAAGTTTTTCTTTTGCAAATTAAGGATTAATAAAATGGATTTAATATGTACAAAAAATTCCTGTTGAAAATTTTTCAAGATAAATGAACCAAACGGCTTTGTTGCTAGACTAAATAAATGCATTCGATTTGGCAAAAATAAAAAATGAGGTGTAGCACCTAATTCAGACGTATATTCGCAGTGGAAATCATATTTCCGCGGAATTTGGAAAGGTCATTTGATAATTAGAGTTGTTGCAGCCGTGGAAATATTAATAATCTAATTTATAGAGCCCTCATTTGCGTCGAATATATTGGAGTGTTTAATGTATAAACGTAGAGTACATTATTATATATATTATATTACATATTATACACTGCGTCAAACCGGTGGCACAATGATGTTAGCTGTACAAACAGCAGACTCTCAGGCACATCTCATTCCATAAAACTTAAAATTGACTATACAGTCTTACAATGTACATCTTATGCAAAGGATTTAGTCAGAATTGATTGTAAATAACACTCATAATGAGGTCAAACGTATTTTATGGTTTATAAATTCACGCTTGCTCTCTATTTTTTGTTCCCCCAATCCGACTATCAAGTGACTCCTCATCAATTAC
This sequence comes from Ischnura elegans, assembly GCF_921293095.1. Lineage (NCBI taxonomy): Eukaryota > Metazoa > Arthropoda > Insecta > Odonata > Coenagrionidae > Ischnura > Ischnura elegans. The sequence goes on along the minus strand of NC_060248.1, from coordinate 116,246,506 downwards.
CTTTTCGCAACCATTTGCATTCCATTTAAAAAAATTGAAATTGACAATATTCAAACGTAATACTGAAAATTAAAAGGAAACCACCACGCAAACACTTTATTTTGAAAAGTTATCAGACGTTTCAGCCCTTACCTTCCACGTCCAATATCTCGAACAAATTCTTTTGTTATTCATTTTTTAAAAATGTCTGGTTTAAATCACTGGAATTCCTACCAGTTATGCATAAAAATTCCTCATCTCTGACTATTTTCATTGAAAAACTATTTTATTACTACCTCAGTGAGCACTTACGTCAATAAATTAAATTTATTTTTATGACTTTTTATTACAAATTATTTGCGAAATTTTAGTTTGTTTTTTTCTCTTCCTCCTGATTATTTCTGTAAGTTCTCATTGTGTACTCATTATGTAATTTTTTCTCCAGTGTAATCTTTTTTCTCCTTATTGCCAATAGAATTATGCTAGGAACATTTTTATTTTTATTACTTTAGCAGAGATGGTTATATGAATTTGTATTTGCTCTTATGTGGAACCCCAGAGTATAGTTAAACTTCAATCATTTATTCCTTGTTTCTGTCTAAGCACTTATATTAAATAAATATATATAAATGTATCCAGTTTTAGACAGTAATTTTCCTGTGACTAACGCTTCTCAATTAGAGTTTACTTTATTCTGGCATAGCATTTGACACTACTTCATTTCCACCCTCATTCAATCCACGCTGCACCATTACCTCTCCACGACTGTATCTCTCGTTTGTTTCCTCCGAAAGCGCTTTCATACCTTCACCTGTTTTTTTCTCCTCCCTCCCCCTTCCCTCTTGTCTCCTCTTGAGCTTTCATCCATCAACTCCGCGCCCTAATCTACGCTAATTCTATCGCGAATAATTTTTCTTTTAAAAAGCGTAACAGTGAAAAAAGAGATCTCTTTCATTTCACTCGTCGCCTGATCTCCTTATTATCTTCTTTTATGCGCGCGGGGAGAGGGGTGTGGGAGGGGAGGGTGGCGGAGGAAGAGGGTGGGGTTGGTAGGGTGCGTGGGTGGAGAGGGAGGATGAGGGGGTGGGGTAAATGCAGCTGGAATTGGTTCGGCGGCGCACTGGGGTGGGATATTTCCATCCGAGCATCTGAGGCCCTCCGCTAGCAGGCATCTATTTATTCGCCGTTGATGGTCTGTCACGGAGTATCATATTTCAGCCGGAAGCACATCTTCGATCACACTCCGTTGCCTCCGCGATGTCATTTGTCAGTCTTTCCGTTTTGGTGAATATTGCTCCTCAACGGCTTTTCCGCTCGGAATAATAAAAAAAAGAAACAGAAGAGGTACGCGTCGCGCCATGCCACCCGGGCCTCCCCTTTTTTTTCATTATTATTTCCAATGCCTCTCCAGCGATGCGATGGTACATTTTTGCCGGGAGCTTTGTTTTTTTTGCCCCTAGACGGCTGGAACATCCGCTAAAACATTCGCAATTTTGTGTTTTCCAGTGTTGAGACAGTGAATCGCGATGAATTTCATTCGTATGGCAACAATGAAATAGTGCTCTTGTATTTTTTAAACCGGAACATTGAGGAAAGCAGTCGTTAATCATTATTGACATAAAGTCAAAGTTATTTTTGGTTTCCAGTTAATATCGGAGTTTACGTTAGAATTGATTTTTTTTAATATTGAAAGGATTATATAATTTAATTTTTTTCCCTATTTTCAATTCTAATAACTGTATATATGTAACTGCAACATCATATTTATAAAGGAAGTACTAAATAATTGATAAATGTTTTCTGTTAAAGTTAAGCAAAAGTTGTATTTTTAATCACAAAAGGGAAGTAAAAAATGGTAAGTTATGGATTTTCCGACACTACAATGCTCTAATAATGTTTTAATTATAATGGAAAATTAATGACTAACTAATTACTAAGAACAATAAGTAATTTAAAGTAGGGATTTACAATATAAATTTGAAAGGAAAATAAAGATGAGCCACTAATTAGCGTAGGTGAATATGTCCGAGAAAAGGAAATCCAAGTGTTATGAATTGAATAAATCTTTCAAATTTCACTGAACAACTTTATTAACAGAAACTATGGGTTTTAACGCTTTCGTGTTATTTTCAAGTGTGTTAAAGGCCATTTTGCCTACTCTCCGTCCATTTATATCGATCGGCATAAGTGGACGTAGAGAAAAGTCCATTGACACGCTTGAAAATGCGTCGAAACACGTTATGCCAGTAAATAAAGTTTGGTGGAATAAGTTTGATTTATTTTATGTTTAGCGTTAGAAGACAAAACATAGAACTACCTCTTTATTCGACACATAATTTCGCTTGGAGATTTGCGAATGCCAAGGAAAAAACATCTGCACCTTTATTCCTTCTGACTTCAATTAAATTTGAATTCCCTATCTTCGGACTTATTCCTATAAATAAAATGATACAATGTATGATTAACGGCTTGGTTATTAAAAGGAATAATTTCAAGAAATGAAAAACAGAAAGACTGTATTCCAAATCGGAGGGAAAATATTCTTTAAAAACCCATTTGTTACATTTGTGTATATGAGGAGTATTGAATCAATATGTTGAAAAATCTGCGTCTCTCTAGTTGCCATTAATCTGTCACAGAATTGTTTGTCAGCCAAATTATACGGGTAACAATTTACAGAAAGATACGACTCTCACTAATCTATGGTTATATTGTTTTAGAAAAGATTGTTCGCAACAATAAGAGATATTTCTATATACTAACTAGGGAAAAGTATGTATATATCTCTTCGGAAACTGCATGAATGCGAAAATTATATGAGAATCTGTATGAAACTGTATGAAAACATCTCTCGCTAATGCTAATGGTCGCGTTTTCTTTCTGCTTTGACTAGCCATTTATTCTGAGGTTATATATCGGTGAAAATAAATTTACTGACCTCATTTAATTCTGGTTTTTTTATTGGTCAAGTGCTATGTGGCTAGCAAAGGCGACGGCATAAGAGTTGAACGTGTGAAGAAAATTCCACTCGAACCAGATGATTAATTTGATACTTAATTCTTGATTGTCGAACGTATAACTTTTAAACTACCAGTGCTTTCGACGGTTTAGTCCTTTTACGCAAAAATAAACAAAATTGATGGAAAAATAATGAAGTTTAGCCAATTAACGTTACTCAATTTGAATAAAAAAATGTTTTTAGTGCTTAATGGTATTTAATTTTTTTGTAACCTATTTATAAAATTATTTTCTCCTTTATGAAATCTGTTGAGAGCTGTTATAGGGTAATGTCATTTAAGTTACTTATTTAAATTCAGTTAAGGATTTAATTTCTTCATACAGTATTATTCCTTATTTATCCAAATGCTACCTCTCTCAAAATCGAAGCTCCATCCAAAAATCAAAATCAGAGCTCATATGGTTCTAACTACCATTCAAAGTAAAGCACAGAGTTATCTTCCTTTGTTGAATTCAATAAAGTTACACCCAGATTATTGGTTGCTCAATGACTAATTTTAAATGAAATTTCATCATCATCATTATCACTGGTCAACAATCCTAGGATTGGTTTGACGCAGCTCTCCACTCAGTTCTCCTATCAGCTAATCTTTTCACTCCTACGTATTTCTTCTCTTTCACATCTCTCTTTACTTGTTCCATATATTTTGTTCGAGGTCTTCCTTTTCCATTCTTGCCTTCCACCTGTCCCTCGATCATTGTCTTCATCAGGCCATCATGTCTCAAGATGTGGCCTATAAGGTTGTTCCGTCTTCTTATTAACATTTTCATTAGGCTTCTCTTCTCTCCTACCCTTCTTGGGACTTCCTCGTTACTAACTCGGTCGATCCATTTGATTTTCATCATTCTTCTGTAGCACCACATTTCGAAGGCCTCTATCCTTGCTTTCTCCGCTGCGGTCATTTTCCATGCCTCACTTCCGTATAGGAGCATACTCCAGATGTAGGTTCTTATAAATTGGTTCTTTACTTCCATATTTAAGTTTCCCGCTGTAAGCAGGTCTCTCTTTTGGTGGAATGCTCTCTTCGCCTGGGCTATTCTGCTGATAATTTCTTTCTTGCTTCTCCCGTCACTAGGTATCTTGCTTCCCAAATAACAGAATTCATCCACCTCTATCAGTTTTTGCCTCCCTATTTTAATGTTGGTCTTGACTTCTTCTCTTCTGCTGCATACTAAGATCTTGGTTTTCTTCGTGCTTATTTTCAGTTGATATCTACTCATTACCCTACCCATATTAACCAGAATATTTTTCAAATCCTTCTCTGTTTCTGCTTTAACGGCTATGTCATCGGGAAATCTTGGCATGCTAATTTTTTCTCCATGGATATTCACTCCCAATTACTTTTCTTGGATTTAACACATGAAAAAATTTATCCTTCCTTATCTGTGCCCTCAAAGTGGATAATTATGTCCCATTGCGCGTTATGAGTGTTATTTATTTCTATACTACCAAATACATCACATGTTGGCCATTTTACACCGGGGTAATCAACAAATTTAACAATTATACGTGTACAAACAATAATTCTCCAGATAGGGGCAACCTACCCAGCCAGGACTCGAACCTGCAGCCTCTTGTTTAGCAGGGGGGTGGCGAATTTATCCTGTCGACAGTCGGCTTGGTTATCACTGGTTCTTAAAGAAAAAGTTATCCTAGGCCACTATACGTATTATTCTATTGTACCTTCTGTATTTGCATCGCCTCTCATCAGTCCATTAGTCCTCATATTCCCTCGCCATCCTCTCTCACTCCATCCCTTCCCTCTTCTCTCTTTATCCTTCCAGACACCTTCTGTTGTCTCCTTCATTCTCTTTGCGTTCCCCCCCTCTCCCTCGCCCGACCCCATCTTTTTCAAGCGCGCTCACATTTATACCGGGGACAGATTTTTCCTTTCCCCCTTGCTCCTTCCCTTAAGCCTTTCCTGCCCATTTTGCCAACGCAAACATTCGCACCCAAATCCACGGGCAAAGGCGCAATGACGCAGGTCTTTTTTTTTTTATATATGCTAATTTGGATTACAATAAGTTTTCCGCCCATGGCCCATCTCCCTCGCCCACTTCCTTTTCACCTCTCAGCACACTCTCTTCCCCCTTCATGTGTGCGCTTCCATATATTATGAAAATGTCTGCATATACTCTACGCCGCTCTTATGTTCCACCCTTTCTCCTTTTATTCATAATCTCTGCCGCCACACCTAACGCTTTTCTCTCTCTCTCTCCTGATCCATAAACACTTTGTGTGTACCCTACTTCAGTTTATTTTGAATTTGCGTGAAGGAACTTGATAAAACGAGTGAATGAGTGGCTAAAAATGATGATGATCCAATACTCTTTGCTTTAACCATTTATATATTTGACTCTGCACCTACTTTCGTTTCTTTTGAGCTAGAGTGGAGGAACTTGATGGACGAAGTGAATGAGTGGCTATGAGCTATGATGATCCAATGCTATTTGGCTTCATCTCTTATCTATTTGACCAAATGAAATTCGTCATGCAGTTTTTAATCATAATATTTAATTTATCCTCGCTTTGGACGTTCAGCTGATACCCTACATTGAGCGTGATATAACGTCCTGGTTCATCTAAATACGCATAATCATTAAATCGGATTGTTGATTTGGGCTGGCGAGGGTGGAGATCAGTTTAGAATAGCTATAGGCATATGAAACCTCGCATTCAGGACGGAGGGGGGACATATCCCTTACCTATGTCACCTCATACTTCGAGGAGTTTTCTTCGGCAGCGTCCATGGGCTAAACCCGAGATTTGAACTCCGATCCTCTGCTTTGTATTTCAACGCTCTAATGGACTATTACGCTACTCTGGTTGAGAGAACGTCTTCATGAATTTTACAATGAGTTAAAATTCCGATAGTTGCCGTTGAATTGATTGGATCTAATGAAACGTTGTCAATTATGAAGCTTTTGACCCGATGTAAAATTCGTGAAACATTTATCTAAGTCATCTACCGGGAAAACCTGAAAAACTACTCTCGTTTGACTAATATGATATATATACAATATTGTATAACGCTTATGTAATATAAAGAATTGAAATAATACGAACAATCCATTTCCACTTTTCATGCTCAGAATAATATTGAAGACAGAATGTTGGGTCAGTGAATATTAATGCGGTGAATGGGTACCTCTAATATCATTCCTTTAACCGTTGACTGAGGTACGAAGTTCAACAGTGACAAAGAGTCAACTAAATGGAGCACTTTTTCAGCTTTTAGAACTGAGGACAAGAACTATGTATTGTTTTTGCCAAGAGATTCCGTTATTTTGAAGAACTCGCTCAGTAACTCTCATGTAACCATTCTATAGTTACCAGTCTAAATGTAAAGCTCACAGAACCTGGCAATATTCATCTCTGAAGGTATAAGCAATTCTCTATTAGCGGGCTTGCGAAAGGCCCAGTATTTTGTGGCTCAAAACTAGCATCTAGACATCTTTGGCAGTGCCCATAGCCTAAACCCGAGGTTTGAACTTCAATCCTGTGATTTGTAGCTCAACGCTCCAATGGACTATTACGCTACTCGGTTGAGAGAACATCTTCACGAGTTTTACTGTGGGTTAAATCCCTATAGTTGCCGACGTTCGTTGGATTGCATATCTTATGAAACGTTGAAAATTACGTTTAACCCGATGTAAAATTTCGTGAGAATTTATCTAAGCCATCTGCCGGGAGGACGTGAAAAAAACTAGTATCGTAAATCAACTGTTAATTCGTCCAAATTTCAAAAGTAGTTGGTGTCGAAGTAAGTGATAATCTGTGATAAATAAGTAATCCACCTGCGCTATTCATTCAGTTTGTATTTGCCTATGTATATTTACGCTTTTGAGGGAAAGTTACTGTTGAGCATGCTCTGGCACGGCGGAAAATTGAGCGAGGAAGAATTTACTCTGTTCCGCTGACACCATAGGTGACCGGAAATGGACCGGAGTTGAATGAGAGAGTTGTGTGCCGTAGTATGTTGGGACAGAGAGGACTTCTTGGTCGGACCTCACGGGGTGAACGTCACATCCGCCCCGGAGGGGGGTCGACGTATCTACGGGGGTCCATACCAGCGGGGGGGGGGGCTGTCGTGTGTGCGTCTCAATTACTCCAATGGCTCCCACCTACTTTCCACGGAAAATTTCTCGCTAAAGAGGTGATCTCCTTACTGTGCGGAAAATGTTTTCGGAGAAATCTTTAGAATTGCGTGAAAATAGTCGGGGAGGTTCTTCCTCATGACCGGAAGAGGCCGCTGTCTTTGCTTAAGCCTGAATCACAGGGTCATTTTTTTCGTCCCTTCAGAGCGATAGTTCCAGCGATCCAATGATGGCGGAAAAATAACTGTTTTACACGATAATTTTCCGCTTTAGATTCAGGGATAGGAATCCCTTCCCTTTTTTCACCAGTTGGACCGTCCCTTTTTCTGTGGCTGAAACCATCACTGGTACAATATTTCAGCCAGTCAGAACGGACGGCTGCCAGCAGCGATTATAACGCCATGTTGGGCTTGTAATGCAGTGACAGCCGTAAATGTGGAAAAAGACGGAATAAGCGATGGAAAAAGGGACGGTGGGACTGACGGTGCAATTCAGAAAATGATGGGTCGAGTGATCACTCATTTGGTCCCTGAAAACCTATCGCTGGAGCTGTCACTCTGAGGGAAGGAAAAAATAATGGTTTATTTCAGGCTTTAGACCCTTATTTCAACTTCTCTCAGGTGTATTGTAATAAAATTTTTACAAATCTCATTCTCTCAATCCGTATAATTTTACATCCTTTTTAAGTAAGATTAAAGAAAGATCCATTAATATAAGTGCCCAAAATTGTAGCATCTCTTGACAAAAATGTCAAAGAAAATTGATTGAAATATTTGACTGTAATATTTAGTATTAACTATGTAATTATCACCATATTTATTTGCTTATTATTATTATTTAACATTTAATTAGCATTTGGGTTGTATACTTGTGTAGAAATATGATCATGGTTCTAGATTATTGCGGATCAGGAATACAAAGTCATACGAGATTTATTGTGGACAGTTGGACACTCATTCAATTTCCGCAGAAGGTGGAGCTTACGTTATAATTCATGAACTCGCTCTGATCTTTAATGGCATGATACCTTCAGTATTATGTCCTCATTGAGCTCCGATACCTCTTTCATCAAAATTTTTCCTTGAAGAGGTAGTGTCTTCGCTTCAAGGAAAATTTTTTCTGCGAAAATCTTAAAATTGCGTGGAAATAGTGGGCTATCTACCTACCTTTGGCCGGAAGCTGCTTAGAAATCTAAATTCCTATGTTAAATGTCTTACGTTAAAAGTTCTTCTCTCATGTGCAAAGTGGTAAAAGTTAGACACCTGCCATACTCTCCAGGGGCACAGCTAGGAATCAAGTCTGGGGGGGTTTAAGTGCAGCTGATACCTGGAAGCGGTAGGTGCGAGATTAATGAATTGCGGAATTTTAAGATAAATGGTGAATTTTACGGCTTTCTGAGGGATAGTTTATTAATCCTTACACAATTCTATTAGTAATATCAATCCAATTAAGTAAATTGGATTTGACTTTAAAATTTGTATGAGCTCTGGGGGGTGTGTTTTATCCCAAACCCCCCCCCTCGTTGCGCCACTGATTCTCTCTATTCACGTGCTCGGCCAACTTATATTGGCATTATTCTACACAAAACGCATAGTACTCTCTTGGCTGAAATTTGAAAAAAAAACCCAGGAGAAGTCCTTTAGACTGCTGTTTATTTAAAAATCATTTTTTTTGTGAGTTCATCTTTAATTGATTATGGCTTAGGAGTACGAGTTGTATTTGTAATTTAATTGGATGGACTATTATTTGTGTAGCATTCTGTTTTGGTGCATGTATTTATTGTTGCTCAGAAATTTATAGTAATACGAGCTCTCTTTGAAATATTTATTTAATGTATTGAGAAGGTTTCCGATTTATTTTGGAATTCTTCAACTCTGTGTTAATGAAATAAGAATAGCAATAAGCAATATATTGTCAAATATCGATATTAAACAGATTGATGCATTATAATTAGTAAAAATTATTATGTTACGTTAGGCAAATGTGATGCCAAAAAGTGCTAGATTAAGTATATTTGTATTTATAATTTTTCATTGTAGTTAATATTGAATATATTCACCACAATTTTCTTGTCCAAAATGGGTCATACGGATTCCTCTTCCAGGAACCAGCTAAAGTTCAATTTTTTCAAGCAACTACAATTCAAACGCGCCCTCCATAGCTCACCAAGAGGCGTTTCATCACCATAGCTATAGCAATGCCCTTGCGGAACAAAAAAATCGTTATATCCTGATTCCTGCATTGCGCAAGGTCTATCATTATGTTCCTGCCATAACTTATGATATAATATGTAACGAGAGCTTATGAATAGAGTGTATACACGCCCATGCTTAGCCTGATTGTAATATGCTCTCAGGTCATCCCACGAGACCAAATGTCATCCAATATTCGAAATATCGTCATTGTTAGCATTGGAGGTTTGGACCGAATTCTTCTGAACTTTGACTCTTCTCGGTTACGTGACCAAACATAAAGTCAACTTATGAGACAGGATAATGGATCGGATGAGGGCGGGAGTAGACACGGATATCTATAATATATTCCAGTCGAGGCGACAACAGAATTGAGTATTGACCGTTTGTGAACCAAGTTTGCGAGACTGGAAAGCCTTCTCGCAACTCAAATTCCTCACGAATATTTCCAAATCGACTGTTCCAAATAAAGGGGCGAGGAAATATTTGCTCGACTTCGTATGGATTGGAAATTCCGACGCCAATCGATCAATCCGTGGACATTTTCCTTTTCTGGTCCTTGCCTTTAACCTTGCCGGCGAGGCGGGTGAGTTTAGCCGTTGGGTTATTATGTCCACGGGGTCCTTCCGTACCAATGTGTGCTCTAAGGAACCCGCCCTCATCCTTTTGGTGAACCCTGAGTGGGTGGGGAATGAAGGTATCCTACCTTCAGAGAATGTAGGTATACTACCCTCTGAGAATGTGGGTATCCAACGCTCATCCTATGGAGACTGAATAGCGGAGCTTGGTGAGGAGGATGTATGCTTCCATACCGATCTCCATCGAACAGATTGTTAAAATAAAGTATAAAATAGTTTCCAAATATTTCATATGCGTGGACATCGATAGCTTAATTCCCAGGAATCCACATTCGGGACACTAATGTGTACCTATTTATATGTCTATAAATATGAAAACGAATATGTCTAATGAAAACGAATATTTATTTATTTATTTATTTCCCATTTCCCCGTAAACAGCATATTGCGGCCTTTACAACGGGTTTTTCAGCATCAGCAACGCACAACACAAACATCCGTGCCCTGGTTAGGGATCACCTACCTACGGGTTGGCAGGCGAGGACTTTACCCCACCGCCACCGAGGCCGGCTTATCTCTTAATTAGTTTAATAGGCATATATTTTTTCTTTCTTTGCTTTTTCATTTTTTATTTGTATTTAAACTCATTGAATCTTATTTTCATAATTTTTATGCCTCTATTAATTACTTTTCCTGTGCCGTAATACTATTGTACAATATCAAATGACCAGAAAAGCCCACGATTGTAAATGAATGGAATTGAATATACATGCTGACTCGAGTGTCCCCCATCGTAATATTCGTGAACCCGCCCTTCTCCGTTCGGAGCGGAAGATGCGGGATGGGGGTGGACTGGGCTGCCGAGGTGGGCCCTCATCCCCCTCACCCTCCACTCATTCAGCTTCCCGCATTCCTCGCCTACACCTGTGCAAGCTCTTCTTCCCTCCTTCGAAGACTTTCCGAAAAGCATCCCGCCACGGCCCCCACTCCCCCTTCGCACCTTGGCCCATTCATTCATGGATTTTCCTCTCCTCGTCCGGCGGTCGTGTGTGCGTGGGTGTGGAAGAAGGACCCTTGCTTTGCGGCGACGCAGGGTGTGGCCCCGTTTTGTCAGTTCACGACGCCTCGAGGGGGCGAGTGTGAGAACTGTGAATGGGGGGTGGAATGAATGGTGGTGAGGGCAGCGGAGGAGACGTTTGGTGCGGGAGAAGGAGTAAGGGGTGCAGTGGTGATAGGCAGTGGCGGCTCGTGAGTCAAATGCTAGGGGGGGCGCACTCCACCGGGGGGTCATAATTTTTTTATATTTCGTGTATTTTATTAAGTTTTTACGGCAATCTAGGAATTAAATTTTGTGATGCCATATGTTCCGTTTTTTCAACAAAAATACCTAGTTCTCCTAATAAAGCTTGAATAATAAATACTAAATGCAGTAGACTCTCGGTCATACGGATCGGCTTAGTCCGGACTCTCGATTATACTGATCAATGATCTTGAAGAATAAAAATATATTTGCTGCGATATTATGCAAATACAAACGAAAATACGTAACTTTAGGTTTTAGCGCCTACATTCTTTGTGCGGATATGCCCGCAATACACTTCTGTTTTCCCTTTGCAATAATAATGCGTTATTTGTCAAATCTATACAACATTTGCAATGATTTAGGTAGCAATGACACTTGTAACACCTGAGGAGGGAGGGGAGTGTCACAGACTTCCACTAGGCAACAAACACTACTAGAATGCGCGCGCTTTGCTATTGCAGATGTACACTTTGTTGGCGGTGTTCGCGTTGTTTCTTGAATACAGTATGATTTAAAATCAGTAATTAAACATTTCTCACACATTTTTAACAAAATCTGAAATACTCACATGCCTTTAGTTATATTGCAGAAGTCCATCCTTCTTTCCTTTTGTCCAGCAAAGTGATCAATTACAAGTTCGTTGAAATCAGCGCCGGACAACGATTTCTTTCCCATTGAACGCATGGCAAGGGCACTAGTCTATAAATAAACAAGGGACGACACAAAATAGGCCGACGAAAAATACGACCAAAAAGAACAAGGTGCCTGGACACAGAATTGGGACAATTTTTCCCTATATTTCCCTAAAAAAAACGAGCACTGTTGATTAATTCAAAATTGTCTTCTTGAATGTACACACAGCGCTAAGAAACTTCTTAATCGGCAATTACGCACAGTTAACTCCTCGAAAATGATGTCTGAACTCATTTCACTCCGTTCCTTCCGAGAGTCTTGCCGTTACTCAAGGGAGATGGAAGTCGTGGTCCACTAATGCTGATTCAGCTGACGGACGAATTTAAGGTCAGCAAAGGCATTCAAACAAACAAAGGACGTCACGGACCATCTCCTTGAGTCTAAGATTCATATGTGGCAAACACACGAGACGCCAACGGGTCGCATTTGGAATAACCATGTCTTCGAAATCATTGCCATGATATAATAGAATATAAATTCTAGATCGTAAAAGACGACGACTCTGAGCCACAGATAGGAGTTGTAAGGATCTCCGCACTGATATGAACTCTTGGAAGCCACTTAAATCAGACCGAAGTGGACATTTTCCGTCAGACAGCTACCGCTCTGCCGCTGAGGAATTAGGTGAACATGGCCTAAAAAAACAAGGACGGCTAGAAAAATGATGAACCTACACACAAAAGGTGCGTTGTACGCGGCACTTCTTGACATTCATTGAATGACTCTATTTAAAGTCACGTTTTACGGGTTAAATCATGTTTAATCCTTCACCCTATCACGCACGCGCCTATTTCTTAAATTATAAATCAGTGGGGAATGTTAACTGATTTTTCCTAATACTGCAGGTCTTTTGATAAATTTATCTGAAAAATAGGTACCGCATTTCTAAACATCGGGAAGATATGAATACATTGTTCAGGCCTAAACATTATAATATTAGTTTCCCCAAGGTTCTTGAAATCCGTAATCATAATAGAACTGTGGCAAATACTCGAGAATAGTTTTCCTACATCAATACGGCCTTTAACTGGTTGGATTTTATGTGTTCCGGAATTCAAACACCAAAAAACGCAATCATAATGGGATAATTTATTTTCTGTAGCAATACCTACCAGTAATTAAAAATTAAAATCGTATAACTACACCCAGTACAGTGACCATTCTGATTCCGTACGTCCCTTTTCTGTGGCAGCACCAAGTAGACGCCAGATTATACGCCCGCCGGCCTGCGCAGCGATGTCAACTCACACGTCGCTCTGCGCATTTTCGGACGACGTCCCAAGACTTCCATAAGACACAACGTTAGACGCGTCATAGCACCAGCGGCCCCCACCACTACCACTCTCCATATAACTGCATGGGGATGGATTGGGACGTTCTGGCCAGCGCCCCACGGCTACAAGTACGAACTTCTCGCGCTATTTCTTTTCGTGTTTTTCCAACACTTTCGATGTATGGGACTGAAAAAACACTTTGATTAATCAGATGTATAATTATAAATTAATAGATATTTATTATTTTTACTTTTTCAAATATTTGAGAGGGGCGGCGTCCGAGAGTCCTTATGGGCAAACCGCCACTGGTGATAGGGTCAGGGTCTTGTGGGCGCATCGACATGAATTTTGGTCGACTTATGCTACATTTCTACGTTCACTAAAATCCCTTCTCGTTATCGTACTCACCAGTGACGTCATGGAAAAATAAGCGGCGCCGAAACGCACTTCCCTAAACAATTTTTTAGAAGTGAAATATTACTCTGTGCGTTTTTTATTGCTAGTTTTTATTAATTACATTCAATCACAATTTTTTTCTTTTGGTTTCGAATGTAAATATTAGAAATTTTGAGGCAACAAAATTGATAAAAGTGTTATTTGACAATTATGTCATTTGTTAACCAGTGCCGGAACGGCGTTCAGGCGCGTTCCGGCACCATGACACCCCTGGTACTCACACGATTCTTTGAATGGAGTGAGTTTTACTAAGCATTCTCGGTAGTAGGTATATCGTTGCATTGGTTTTTGTATTCTCACAAACCAATGCAACGATGTCCGCGCTTGCTTCGAAAAATAACGATTTTTACGCGTAGAATGTTTTTTACTTAGGGTGTTATGAAGCCGGTCTCGGTAGCGGTGGGGTAAAGTTCTCGCCTGCCAAACAGGATTTCGCGGGTTTGAGCCCCGCCTGGATAGGTTTCCCTTATCTGGGCCAAGGTTGTTCGTGCACGAGTAAATGCTACCTATCTTGTCGAAAACCCCGATGTAAAAGGCCAATATGACATGTTTTCGGTGACATGGGAATAAAATAAATAAAATGAAAATGTAAAATTTGATCTACTAAACTGTCATTATTTCTTAAAAATTTCTCCAAAATACAGTGGAATCGGCTCTCCATTTACATGCTTCAAATAGGAGCTAATCCCACACGTCGACGTCGACGCGTCAACGCGTTTTGAACGACCAAAATGCCAGATAAAACCGTGTCGAACCAGTGCAGTGATATGCAACGTTAAAAATGTAGTAGATATTATAGGTTCTTTTCTAATTTATATTGAAGAAACTTGTCACTCATTATAAATTCCAACCTAGAAGTTTGGTATATTCCAAAGGCAATTGTACTAAAAAACAATCGAGTTTTGAAAGTTCTGTAAATTCTGTAGTTATTAACGTGATGCTTGGAAATGTTTACTATTGTGTGATCTGACATATCAGCACTAATAGAATGTTTGTGTTTGAAGCTAAGTGAATGGAGACTGCATATAGTGATAAAAACAATGAGACCTGCTCAGGAAAAGGTACGCAGCATTTAAAAGGATTGAATGCCTACGTAAAGTGACAGCAAAATCTAAATATCTTAACAATGTGCCAATTTCACTAACTAAGAACCTCATTTTATATTGCTAATCCCATTATTCTCCCATCGTGATAGAATATATGGAATAAATCGAGCGTTTTACACATATTTTTATATTTCCGAGAAATAAGTTGTCTCATGCTGCTAAATGTTAGCTGAACACTTTCCGAATTGATTTTCATAATCTTTATAAAGGAATGGAACGCCTTATAATTGGAATCGGATTTAAGTGTTAATGGCTTTTAAGTCGTGAACTACTACGGCAATGGTAGTTGTGTTACATTTAAAATGGATATTCCATATCATATTCCAACCGGTCTATCTCGGGTGGATATAAAAAGGATTGCTTTTCAGTAATGGGTACACTAGTGCTGAAAGAGTTCCTTGACAATGGTAGTATCCATGTATCCAATAACCTTTAGTGTGTACGGTAATATCATTCTTCTTCCTTCCATTTAGTTGTTTAACTGGCCGGTGCAATTATTATTGCAACTTACTGGTATAATTTCCTCAGGATTGACGGAATCATAATTTTTTGCGTCTTCACCAGCAACGGCAAATAAAAGTTCAAAATCTTTTGTTGCGAGGGAGTTAGAAGTAATTATAGCCGGATACGACGTGCTCTTTAACCTTTTCGTGTTCTTAAACGAAGCCCATGAACGTGAGGGGGAGTTGAGTATCTCATGGTCACGGCTTGCGTGAGAGAATCGCTAAACCTATTGGATTTCGCTCTCAATAGATTCCGAGACCAATAAGCCGCTTAATTTTCACACCATCTTCTTCAAACAGAGCGCATTTTCTGGCCCGCGGTCTTTTCATTCTGTCAGTTCAGCCTATTGCTCTTGGAAGGAAAAGGGAGGTTCGACCGAAAAAAAAGAAGAATACAAGAGACGGTCTGCGATGTTCTTTTGGTTTGGGGGGGTTGGACCGGAAGAGGCGGGGGAGTGAATGAGGTGTGGATGGGTGGGGGGAAGGATCCAGCCAATGGCATTCCAGGGCCGCAGCCACGCGGACTAGACTCGCCCTCTTGAAAGGCAGACAACCTGTCTCCTCCGGAAATTCCCGCCTTTTCTTCAACTCATGGGCGTTAGAGGCTCAAGTCCTTTCAAAATTTCCTCCAGTAGGTGAGGTACGTAAGATAATGTTACTCTGTAACGAAACCATGGTCGGTGTTAATAAATTACTATGTGGAAATAGCAATGTTGTTGATCCTTCTATTCCTGAGGTACGTAAGGTTTTCCCGTGAGTGATTCTGGTGGACTCTTCTCGGGTTTCCAACTGGATTACGGTCTCGGGCAAGGTCAGTTTAGATCATCAGCCGTGAGAATATTGGGATTAATGATCTTTTCTAAGATTTGCGCGCAGGTAAGATAATCTTTGGCAGCCGATTTTCTTACCCGTGCTCAAACCCGAGAAACTTCTTATTAATTCTAATCGCCGGGAAAGTTTTAAATCATACATGATGTTGGAATAGTTTTCCCACAGAAAAGTAGTTGGCATCCATTATGCAGATCTTTACGCGGTTGGAAACCCGAAAGAAACTAACTCGAATTTTTCCAATTCCTCCTTCGAATGACGTAGCTGCGTATTGGCTTCATGCTGTTGGATGGAACTAAAAATACGCAACTTTTTTATAAAATCATATGCTCATTTCTAGAGGTAGAATAAGATATGACTTTTCTTGATGGCACTCATTCATAATTTCGGGTACCAAATTTAGTTGGATGTCAGAGGAGAAGTGCACGCGTTGTAAAGTGCTGAGGTGTATTAATTTAGCTGAAATTATTACGTTGAAATTTTGCTTCATTCCCATAGATTTTTACTCCTAGTTTTTTCTATTTTTTAGTTTGCTTAGTGTATTCAATTTATTTCATTCTTTCGTCTTATTCCCCAATGACCTTAAGTGCCATCCAAATCTATCAATGGCGATTTAGGAAAACTATTCCATACTATTTTTATCATTAATATATTTTTGATTAGATTTGACTATGATCCAATGGTTTGCAATATGGCCTGTTACAAACTGAATAAGCTGAGATGGATTTCACTTGGAAAGATAGAAAAAAAATCACTCTAATAAAATAATGCAGCAAAACAGCTTGTCGTACATTCTCTTTTCGTCGTGAGAAAAATTATTCCACAGTAGGCAAATTTGAAATAGAAGGCTATTTCTAGAACCTGCAGTCTTACTTCCGGAATCTCTTCAACGTGCGTTATTTTTGTACATATTTTTCGCAAAAGGAATAAGTGAGGAATGAGGTGATTATTTCATCAGTTTTCCACATAATTTATCTTTTATCTGAAATCGTTTTCGCAATCTCATATGAGATCGTCTTGCCGAAATATTGGTAAGGTCTGGAAACTGATTGGTAGTTTGACTTATTTATAGCTATGTCTGCGATAAAAGGTTAGACAATGAGTACGCGTGAGTGTGAACTGATTTCACTAGCTGAAACGCTTTAGAAAGTTCAACTTTACGATCCCATTTGAAACTGTGTTTGAAATGAATGAAATGAATGATATGAATTAAATGAATGTTCAAGAATAAAAAATCGTAATTCTGCATTGGTTAACCGTATTGTTGGCACTTATCCGTGAGCTTTGCGGCTGGGACTGAAAGCAAACATCAGTTGTTTGCTCAGTATTCCCCGAGGAATTTCCCAATATGGACGCTTACTTTGGTCAACCTCATTTCCGCTCACCTTAACCTCCCAACTCCCACACCACCCAAAGGACCACCAGAGCGACGCAAATGAACCAACTCGGAACGTGTCGGCTCTTGACCGCGCCGAATTTTCCTCCCTAGGAGACTGAGCGAGACACTATTTTCTCTTCATTTTCCGGCGCGTCGGAGCTCATGGCTGACCAACGTTTTTCATAATAACCATTTCCCGCCTAGAAAACTTTCTGCTTGCGATTGTGAAGATATTTATGTGCCTTACTCTTGTGGTCGTCTTCGTTAATCCAGCGAAATATTTAGGTGATATATCAACCGTTTTATTATGAATTAAAATGCCATTTCCTCTTTACTTTTATGATAATTGAGAGATGAACATTTGTCCAAATTCTACACTGATCTGAATCGGTTACCTCCTCACTGCCGAAGGAATTCTATCTTGGCATCTTTTCTGTTCTCCTTATTCCAAAAACAGACTCCTGCATACCTGTACGAATTATTCATCCCCCGCAAAAAAGTTACTGGAATTTTCCCCCGCCGTGTTTCTGACCTTCAAATTTCTCAAGCCCGCACCAATATATATTTCAAATCTTTTCATCCAACTGCATCCAAATTCTGGAACACTCTACCGCCAAATATAAAGACATCACAATCACTTCAGTCGTCAAAAGGAAGGCTGTATTCCTATTTGAAGTCTGGGGCTTAATTTAGTCTCCTCAACTCATTGAAGTCATCATCTTAAAGTTGTGATGTCATCAAAACTCTCTACATAAATGTGTGTATGTATGTGTGTGTTCATTACTTTCTGTGTTAAAACTTATATTTTTGTGTTATTAGTATTGAATATTTTAAATTTTTTATCTAAATATCTGCTACTTGTTAGCCTAGAAATAATCTCCATAATCCCATATTTTGGTCAAAATGCCTTTTTAGTAGAACATTTCCTGTGTTTTTTTATTTTTTGCTCTCATAGGTTTCACCTAGAGCATAATCAAAATATTCATTCATTCATTCATACTTGCGAGTTTAGAAAAATAATAACCCATGATTAAATGAACGCCAATGGAAATCGCAGTCAGCAGTGTAATGGCACTCGAAAAGCCAATGGGAAATGTAATGAAGGTCTTGGAACAATGCTTTTTCGGAGGGGTTATTTTAATTCATAAATTACGTTTTTTATTTTAAAAATTACTGAGTAGGTTTTTATGTCACTTTATGTACTGTTTCTGACAAATATACCTATATTTTCAACATTAACATTCATTTTTAAATGAATTGCCGTGAGAATAAATGCGCCTGTGCTGGGAATCGAACCACGGACCTTTAGCGTTCATTTTAGCACAGGTTTGAGTCTCATAACGATGGTGGCTTCATTGAATACCTTTCTCTCTCGCTTTGCCATCCTTGATGCAGCGCGATAGCCAAACGTCAAGTGCCATTAGCCTCGGTACCATTGCCACGGGAATTCAGGAACATTGGATAACGTAGAGTGGCCCGGAAAGCTAAAGTTCCGCGGTTTGACCCCCGATCCAGGAGAATTTTTTCTCATGGAAATTCATGTAAATTTCACCATCGTTCTCGAAATGTTGCACATTGAAATTCATACTGCTCAGGGATTGAGCTTGAAATATTATGAAAACTTACCCTCATTTTCGATTCACCTCTACTGCATAGTCCTAGTCCATCGTGTTGAAAATACTTTTTCCTTGCTTCGTCAAATTTAATGTTATGCTCCGTTTCCGACCAAGCATTCACCTTGAGTGACACCTCACCCCAGCGACGGCTTTCCTTCCACACACCGCCTTGTCGGGAAAGAAGAAGACTGACTCTTCCTTCCTTCCTTTTGAGTCTCTTGGCGAAAAACTATTTACTCCCCCAGCTCATGCACTTCCATGACCTGCGCTCCACTAAATAGGGAAAAGGTATGGCCACGGCTAATCCGTCAACTGAAAGGCCACGTATCTCCCTTTCAAGGGAGCTCGCATACACACAGACTATATAAGACCCACCCGCACCTCACTTCTGCAGAGAAAGGGAGAATGAGGGTCGCGCTACATAGGGAAGCAGCGAGGGAGGAGGAAAAGTCGGGGATCGCATGGAAAAAGTAACTGATCCCTTTTGAGGAACCGGATGTGTGCTAGTTTCATCCCCTTTTTGTGTCTGTGGTGTCCTCGGTCGCTCGAATGCTAATCCCATTGACTCGAGGAAAGTTTTGTGCATGAGGTGCCCTTGTGGGTGACTCCTACTTACCTGCTGAATTGCCTTCTCTCCCTATTCACTAGGAAAGGGGAAAATTTCGCTTGAGACTAGTGCCAGAATGCTTTTGCATTGCGCTCGTGTGCACTTTGAATACCTGTTATTTCAAGGACCAGGAGCTCACAATGGGATATCCGGGGATGAAATACTAATTCCGCTGTAAGCGCCTTAAAGTGTCAACGGACGTTTGACGGCACTTCTAGCACAAGTTAGGAAGAAAGTGAAATAATGAGACTTTTCCAATTGTTGATAACAATCGCCCAGTATTCAAATTCCTCAATATTGTAAAGGAAATTGACGCTTCATAAGATAAACTTTTTTCAAGTTATAGTTGGGTTTCTTGTTGTCAAAATTTATCCCTTTCCTGTAACACATCTGGTGGTACATTTCGCTTGTGTGCACACAGAGCAGTGTTATTCTAAGTACTTAGAGCTCACAATGGTACATCAGGAGATGAAATACTAACTCTGCAGTGATTACATTAAAATATCAATGGCCGGGAGACGTATCTTGCAAAGCGTTTTTAAAGGAAATGAAACAATAAGAAACTTCCCATCGTAATTCCATGGCCCAGACCTTACACTCGTAATTGTTGTCTTAGAAATTCATTCTGACCAGCCACTTCATAAATTAGACTTTTTAGCAACTTAAAATGCTATTAGATGGTTGACAATGCGCTACCTTGGTTTGACAAGGTTCTAACTGACATTTTTGCAAAAATTGGTGTTTTCACTCAAGATAACTAAGTTTATGTTTCTCTATGTGTTGCACCGGTTTTTATTCCTCTATGTAAAATAATAACAGATTTAGAACAGTGACAAAGTTCCAACTGCAAGGAGAAAAAAACTAATATTTGGTGTGACAAGGTTCTAACTGCATTTTACTTATTTTATTACTCATATAAACATGTAAAAAAATAAAAAAATAACATATTTTCTTAAAGTAATAATTACTAGTGTATCTAGTGGATCACTAGTGTATGTGGCAAAAATAAAAAATAAATTCCTATTAATAATCGAAATAGAGCAGTTTAAAACTTTGACAAGGTTTTTCTCAAAACCAGCTGATGGTCAGTTAGAACCTTGTCAAACCAAGGTAGCGAATGGTCCTCATGTAGAAAGTAGTTTCAATGGGAAAGAGTGAAATGAGAAGAAACTTCTCATTGCAAATATCCAATTCCAACGAAATTATTTCTTAATTATTATTTAGGATATTCACTCTCTCTTTAGAATTTTATCAACGCATGTTTTTGATACCTAATGGACAGGGTAAGTCATTATCCATAGGTGGACGTAGGGACTCATGTGAGAGCGAGTTCCATCGTGGTAATGTTGTAGTGGTACACGAACTAACATCATAATATTATTGTTGTAAATGTGTTCATTTTTTAAATATTCAATAATTATGGCAAAATCTGTAGGGAATTCTAAGAATGAATCAATGGCTTAAATAAAGTTGAAATTGATAATGCTCAAAGGAATGGAGATTATTGGAGGCAGTCATTGCGTAACTGAAGTTTTACTGGAATCTAAATGTCTAATTTTCATAATAATCATTATTAATCGTATGAAGAATTTAAATTACGAAAAATGTTACTGAAGATGTTATATGTAGTAACTTGGAGTTGTTGTTCTCTGGTTAAGCATAGTTATAGATTTGGTAAGTTAGATAAGATCAAATCCTGAAACAGGGAATTTCTACCAGAAAATATAAGTAACTGGTGGAAAATATGTCACCTTAATGGGGATAGGATAGGAGTGAAATAAAAAAATGAAAGAATTAATACGAAAAATAAATCCCAATGAAAAATTAATTACTCCTATTCCGACTCAATCAGTAAATTAGATGCACAGGGCTAGAGAAAGACTTGGAATAAGGGTGAAGGGAAATAATATATGTAACGGATTGAAGCTGATAACATTTATCACGTAAAATTTACGTGAGCAGTCCACGATGTCCAGGAAACGATTGCTCCCTTCCTCATTCAGTTATTTTTGGAGCTCATCAAAAATATAAGAATTAACTCACGTGCCCAAATTTGTTCATTATTCCTCTGTCATTTAAGAGCAACATTAATTTTCATAACAATAAAAACCTATTGTGGAGCTCATTACATTTGCATTTAATTTTGGTTTGTAACTGTTGGACCGAATATTATCATAACTAATGAATTAATAAATAATAAATTTATGCAATTAAAACAATTAAATCGTGTTCCGATTTTGGCATTTATTTTTGTTTCTCATAATTTTTCCTGGGATTACGATCCCTCATTAGCAGTTTAAAAATCGATATTCGTTAAACTTATTAGTCAGTAATTAACATTCATTCAATTTTTTATGTGTACGAATGTGTATTATTAAGGAAATGCCATGATTTTGAACCCTTAAAATGGGCTTTTGATGCATATCTCTTCGTGAAATTTTCATGAAGATATTGAAACTTTCCACCGGCCGAGGGGACACGTGTATCAGGAAATATAACTATTAACGTCAATGTCAGCCGCGTCCTTAAAAGAGTAGTTTCGTTTTTATAACGTTTTCTAGTATCTTCCATACACGTTCCTTACAAGTACTTTTCAAGCTGTATTTAATGCTTATATGAACCTGTATCTTTCCTTTGATGAATATTGAAATCTAATTATGCAGTGTTGAATCGACCATGAATCTCTCACATAAATAAACGCTGAATTTTGTGATGAGAGGGATTTTAATTTATTCCAACAAACATTGGATCAATTCCAAAATCGTGCATTTCACTACAATTTACTGAGAGAATAATTGAATATTGGAATAACCAAAGCACTTCGTTAAGACTAAGTATAATTTCGGCCAAAAATATTTAATTCGTCTGAACAAAATGTCGACCGAAACTGACCTTAGCTTTGCTCTCTCTAATACTGCGGTATTTCATGTCCTTATTGGTTTAAAAGGTGAGTGATAGTGACTCAATACTGTGCAAAGGTTAAATTTGACGACTTGGGAAACAAAGTTTATCGTAGGTACTTTGTTTTCCATTTATTCGTAGGAATGTTTACTATCTATATGCGAGCCAAATTGATATTATTATGTTCTCCTTACCATTTTCTTTTCAATTAATGTCAAAAGTATATTCCTTAAGGGGCTAAAAACATCAGCCTCTTATACTGTCGGACCCGTTTTTTAATTTTCTGTTTTGCGATCACTTCTCTGGTCACTAAAGTGTCTTCATGAGGTGCACGTTTTTTTCGACGTGACAATATTACTTGGTGGAAATGTCATGTCGGTACAATCATTTTTTCGTCGGTAATCACTTTGAATCAAAATGTGTCAGTTGCTCGAATGCTTGTGCGCAGGTAGTTGAAAATTCCTGAAATAACATTTTTCCCAGGTAAGTTGGTGGAAATTCTTAAAAAAAAAACATGCGCTGGTGCTGGCCGGTGGGTTGCAATAATTTACGCTTGCCACTGAGACGTTAAGTTTTGTGGCTGATACATTAGCTCATTTGAAACTTCATTGCTAGACTGATAGGTTGTAAATATGCCTAAAGTCTCATAATACCTGTATTAAGTTTGTATTTTCTTTTCGTCTCCTATATTTCTTATCAGCATAAAATGTGATTGAACTTTTCTACAATTGCTTAATTGCATAAGACACGTTTCAGCTCACTGAGCTTTCATCTGGTACAAGACATCACAGTACATTTATACATTTGAGGAAGAGGTACGGTAGGGTTTGACAAGTTTAAGGAAATGGTGGGAAAGAGAAGTATTGTGGGGAGACAATGAAAAAATAGGCAAGGAAGGATATACGGAATAACCAGGGGTAGAAGTAGGACTATAGTTATAGCTGTGAAATAACAACACCGGGGAAAAAACAGGTAATTGGGAAGGCTGAGGGGGAGAAGACCATTGTAAGATTAAATGTGATATTCTCATGAACTGTGATGCGTTGCACCAGATGATGGATCTCCAAGCCGAAACGCGCCGTACGCATTAAATTAACCGAAGTGGAATAGCGTTGTGTTTTAAAATTTAAAACTTACGCTATTGCTATTTTTTGTCGGTGTTCACTTTGAATACTAAAAAAAAACTTCTTCTGTTACTCGAGTGCTTGTGCTCATGTGATTAAAAATATGTACCAGAAATAACATTTTTCCCATGTAAGTCGGAGGAAATTCTTCGAAAAAGTCATATGAGTGGTTTTGAAGTCAAGGGGTACAAGTGGTTTCTTTTTTCTACACATAGTTAGGTATGAAATTAGGCATAAAAAACAAACGAAATGAATTAGGTGTTTGATATAGTGCGTTTGATTTTCCACTCGATGTTAGCACAGAACTGAGACTCAGTCGTACCCCTTGGCAACCAATGTTTGTGTATTTCTTCCAGCAATTAACTTTACCTAATTCTGTTGAGAAAAATATCACTTGTACCCCTTGGCTTCTCAACCCCTCATATGCAAGAATATATTGCTATGTATTACTCCTTATAGGGAGAACTTTATCTTAAATTCTTACCACAACAATAACCAATATTTTGTCGCTGTACACTTTCAACATTTAACGACACCTCTAAGCATTCGTCATTTAGGAACACGGGTGTTCGTGTACATCAGGCTAAAAATATCTGAAATAACATATTTTCCCAGGTATGCGGGCGGGAATTCTATTCAGAAATATCCATCCATATATGCATGCTGTTCGGTGTGTGGGGTGCTTGAGTTTACGCCGAGCCGCTATCTTCATCTGCCTTACCTTGTACTCGCCTCCTCTTGTGCCGTAAAGTGTCATTCTGTTTTCTTGTTCTGCTCTCTCGGGGGCTTGGAGAAGGGAGAGGGTCCAGTGGGTGGTAACGCGGAGGAGAGGAAGGTGCAAGGAGGGGAAGTCGTCGGCTCATGAAAGAGTTTTTTTCCCCTTGAGTCGGCGCGCGCGAATAATGGCCGCCCTCGCCGTGAGGTGTGAGAAAGGAGGTTGGGGGTGGGGTGTGGGAGGATGGGGGTGTGAGGGTGGGGGGTAAGGGGGTGGGTGAGGAGGTGGAGCGGAGGTGTTAGCGGCAATTGAATACCTCGATCGCATTCGCTCAAGTCTCTTCGAACCCCGACAAACCGACCGCCCATCCCATCTTCCCAGCCCCATCATTCCCCGAGACTGCGAGGTTAAGTTTTATTTTTTTTTACACACTCTGGAGCGAGGTTAGCCTACGCCCATATACATATTGATGGAAATGGATGGATGGACGATTTTTCGAGCAAGCG
Organism: Ischnura elegans; assembly: GCF_921293095.1. Taxonomy (NCBI): domain Eukaryota; kingdom Metazoa; phylum Arthropoda; class Insecta; order Odonata; family Coenagrionidae; genus Ischnura; species Ischnura elegans. Next base: position 116,221,631 of record NC_060248.1, on the reverse strand, counting down.
ATTTTTAATCGTAATGAAAAGCTCGACTTTTCATTATAAATCGAAATTTCAACCATAATAACGTTTAATCGAAAAAAATCGACGGTTATTTTTAAAATATAGTTTGCACAAAAATGTTTATTACTCTCTCTCGCTCACCTAGACTCCCCACAAAAGCCTGCGGCCTAAAATTGTCACTTTGCTTGTTAGACAATTTTTGTCCGCCCTTATTTACTTAAAGATCGTTGTTTTCAATAAATTAGACATTTACAATATTTCCACTTTCACAGGTAAAACGAGCATATTGTACGAGCATAGGTTACAATATAAAAATAAATTTTTAAAATAGAGCAACGTTTTTCCAAGGTACTAAAATATAATAAAATAAAGTTTCTATGAGCCTGATATATTATACATTTCAGTATTTAAAAAATTCTAATTAGGATACACGCTTGAGTTATTAGTGGTAAAAATTTCCAAATCCACGCATATCAAAGTTTTTGGATAACCCCGCTTCGAACGATTCTGCTTCACTAAATTTTTTCAAGAAATATCAAGTTGTTTAAATGCTATCTCGATGATCGAGGGCCTGCCTTTCCAATTTAACCGGCCTTCCAATTTCACCGGAGAAAAGTCTTTCACATGGGACGGATGACGTTATCGTAGGCCGGTAGTGACGCAGCTGAGATCAAACGGATTGGTCAAGATCGAAGTTGAAAAATCGAGTATGGATCGAAACTCGAAGGTCATGGCTCAGTTTCCTCGATCTTCGACAGCTAAAAGTAAATTTTCGATTTTTATCGAAATCGATTTTTCCATCACTGGCCACATAAGTACCATTTAGCACGTCTGCATACATCTACATACCGCCTCAATAGGCGTGTGGCGTGTGGATGTTTTGACACTAGTAGTTAACAAATAAGTAAATGCTCAAACGAAATTAAATCTAGTATTTATTAAAGTCCTTTATTGCCCATAGAGGTAAAAACGAATTCCCATATCTTAGTTAGGCAAAAAATCTCTCTTAATTTATCGTTTCTGTCGGACCATAGCGAAATTAGGATTCGTCAAGCGTATTGTGGGAAGATTTTCGGATGAGAAAGTAAAAGAAAGGTGCTATTTCGCTCTCGTCCGACCGCACCTTGAATATGCAGCGAGTGTATGGGATCCAGTGCAGAAAGACTTAATCCGCGAAGTGAATAAGATACAAAGGAAGGCTGCGCGTTTCGTCAAAAACCGCTACGGGCGTACAGACAGTGTTACCCAGATGTTAAGCGAATTAGGCTGGGAGCCGTTGGAGACTCGGAGGCTGCGCGCTAGGCTTAGATTGCTTGAACAATTAAGAATGGATATCTTTAAGAGCCACACAGAGAACATAATCTTAGAGCCACACTATATTTCCAGGTCCGACAGAAGCGATAAATTAAGAGAGATTTTTTGCCGAACGGATAGATATGGGAATTCGTTTTTCCCCCGAACAATAAAGGACTTTAATAAACGCTTGTCCCAACCTCGTTAGAGCACTTCTTTTTTTTTTTTTTTTATATAGCTGTAAACGGCTGGTGTCCTAACACCCCCTGCCACACGCCTTTTAGGCGGCTTGCAGGGTATTATGTAGATGTAGATGTAGATATGGTGGGGTAGATATGATGTTCGCCGTGTTGCTCTGAGTGATATCTGCTCTCAGTTACTCAAGCAATCTAAGCCTCGTCGAGTCTCTACCCGCTCCCACCCTAATTCGTTTAACACATGTGTCACGCTTTCTGTACGCCCTTAGCAGTTTTTGATGAGTCGCGCATTTCACACCTATTGAACTCAGAATATAAAAAAAATGCACTCCTAAAATTTCTAACTTTTCACTTTCACTTGAGATTTTGGCCGAACATAGCGCCTATTTCATACAAAAAAAACGTAATTTGGCCTCAGATACAAAATTCAGTTTCTGACGCATAAATAACAATAGTGCAGTAACGAACCTAATTTTTACTATAATCATTTACTTAACATAGACTCAACATACTTTAACATAGAACATAGTATTTGTTTATTGTAACAATTACTAATATTATAGAAATAATGAACATTTGTCAAGTTTATTGCCTTGAAGTAAGGTCCCTTACAACGTGAGGATTTTCAGGCATAATTTACAGTAAATATGTCACGGATAGTCTTTAGTCTTTAATAAGGGACGAAGTAAATAATTGGTCCAGTAACGATCCTGTATAACTATTACCATTATTTTTATGGTATGTATAATGAACATAGCAGTTTGTATCAGTGATGAGTGATCACGGTAAAACTTTCAGCGTTTCCAATGTATAAGGCGAGTTAGGATGGGAGTATTTACAGGAGTGTAGTACAAAGTATAGGCTAAATTAACGTGTTCATCGCGGAGAAGATTTTTTCTTAGGCGATGTGTTATAGTAACAAATGTACTTGCAATAATCAGTATTTAATGGTATGCTAAGTATCGCCTTAAGATGGTAATTTTTCAGATACCTTACAGTAAAGTTAGGAGGGAAAGTCTATTTTGTCGGTGTTGACGTCAATTGAATTCCCTCGACTGCACTCACTCAAGTCACATCACCTACCACACAAACCAACCGCCTCTCCGCTCTCCCCCACCCCCCAACCTGCAAGCAAAGCTTAATTTTTTACACACTATGGAGAGACTTGCCCCCAACCCCCCTTTTTTCTCCCTTCCGCCCCCCTTCCTTCTCCTTCCTCTCGTAAACTACTCCCACAGTCGGCCTTTCGTTCATTCACACTCTCTGCATTTACTCCCCCGATGTCCCACCCACCCTTCTTTCTCACTCTCTCTCTCTCTTACCTGACTTCCCCGAAAGCTTTGCTCACGAAGCGAGACTGACTGGAACCACAGCCCCTGCCTCCTCTCTTCCGTGTCCCCAAGCATCCACCGTGCGCTGCCTACCTTCTTCACTCACTAAATGTTCTCCAATCAGTGAGCACTTACTTTGGAATTAATGAGAAAATTTTGCATACCTTTTTGTTTATAGTGGGTTTTCCGCAATTGAAATGTGCCATTACTTCCTCCTATCTGGTAAATGGAAAACGTTTTCACCAGTCTTCTAGTACTTTTGATCCCCTAAAGGCCGTTTTACACGGGGCACGTACTTGCACAATCTGACTTGTGTACGAAGGCGCAGTCAAAATTGCGTCGTGTAAAGCGGCGAATTTGCTAGAACAAATGCGAGAATGCGTAGACGTGAGATGGCAAATTCTCTAATGTTCTAAAAATGTTCGAATTTCGGGTCATGCATTCCCGCCATTTTAGAAATTAATGCAAGTCTAGCCTGCGCATTTCCGTGCCCCGTGTATAACAGCCATAAGAATCCATTCTTTAATTTGCTCATTTCTATCTCTTATTTGTTTCCGATATTTCTCTCCGCTGCGTCTCTCTGTTGATACTGATTTTATTTCTGTGATCCTTTACACGTATTCTTTAGTGTGTCAGTGCCCCACGCGGTGAATATCCTGCAACCATTTCTTTATTCGTATTCATGTTCATTTATGCATACTTATCTCGTTCATGTAATCCGTCCAGACAGGTTCGTGATCGGGAGCTACGTGCTATGCTTAGATTGCTTCAGCAATTAAGAACAGGTCTTATCATGATCTATAAACCGCCCGACGTTTCCAGGTTTAACAGAAACGTTAAGTAATTGATATATTCACCGAACGAATATGTTTAGGTATTTTTTCCTTCGCAAACTATAAGGTCGAACTCTGGCAACTGTCTTAGTCATCATCATACTAATAAGCAATCAATTCAAAGATTGTTTTGACTCAGCTCTCCACTCCGCTCTCCTGACTGCTTTCCCTTTTTATTTTTACGTATTTCTTCTCTATTACATCCTAAATAACTTGTCCCATGTAACTTTGAATATGACGTAATTTGATGGCGAGAGGCCGCCATTAACGATATTTCGCCCGGACGATAGGGCAGCAGATCTTACTCATAATAATGAAGGTGAGAACACTACAGTGGTCGGAACAGTGGCATTCATTTCACCGCATGCATGGTAACAATTACTTCAATGGTTGTAGTACTGCGATGTGGAAGGCAAGGGGAAACCACCGCATTATTATCCCGAGGAGTTGCATCTTTTTCAGTAACGATTGCATTTATTACTTGGTACTAGGAGGTATGGAGAGAAAAGTAAGCTTATATTACTTTCATAATGAACTGAAGCCTTATTAAAGGTTGAAATATCGCCAACTGTGTATCATGGGCGTAGCCAGCGAGGGGCAGGAGGGGGAAGCTGCAATCTAGAAGCAAAATTCGCCAATGTATTTAAGGAAAATGATATTTTTTCAATCAAATAATTTTAAAAACTAATAAAGAGCTGTTACAGTTCCCTTAAAATGTTGGTTTCATTCACTTTTTCCATGCTTAAATCTTATCTATAACTTGAACAACCAAGGCTTGCCCCCTCCCCCCCCTAATTTTGATCCTGGGTACGCCCTTGCTGTGTATCTACTGAATCCAAGGAATGCTCGCAACTCGCAGCATGTTTTTCTTTCCGCCGGCATGGCTCTAGCTTGGGGCGGAGGCAGTCGAGGTCACAGGGACAGAGACGCCGACTCGCTAACGCCCGCTCAATTTTCAGCCTCTTTTGCACCGAATGGGAGACGATAAATATAAAACTCAGTCTCTTTTTCCGGACGGGGGAGACACTTTCTGCTGTTCCCTATTGTGCTCCAGAATGGCGGTCAGGTGAGCTGGCATCCAATGAATCCGAAAGAGTGCCGAAACGCGAGGAATGGGCATGCCGCCATGTTTGGCCTTCGGTGATGTTGGCACGCCTGCAGTAGGTGGAGAAGGAATATGAATACACACTTCCTTCGTGCACGTAATAAATTTAAGCCCCCAAAGTTTTAATTTTACTCAATATTTTTCATTTTGTTTTTATTTAGATGCACAATTCTTTTCAATTGTTGTTCGAGTTAACCGATACCATGAATGCTTTTATACAATTTTTTTATTTATAAAATTCCTCTCAGTAATTTTAATACTGTGACTTTGATCACATCTTTGCCACCCATAGCGATTCTTCACGCTGTTAGTGATACGTATGCTTATAAATAGTCCATCTTGATCGTGAATCCACCATCACTCTTAATGCCTCCTTAAGTCTTTGGTTGGTGCATGCAATTTTGACATTAATTAAACATTAGCGACCACCGCATTGATACCCTACTCTGCGTCCTTCATTCTCTGAAAAAGTCCTCATTCCGAGTCGTGCGCGTTGGTAAAAACACATCCTAAATTTTATTTTGCCTCTTTCACTTTTCATCAGCACTCTCTCCCAAAACTCACTTGGAGGTATGTTTTCCCTCGGCGTTATTTCAAGTTTTATACGCAAGAATTACAGCCTTTTACTCATAGGATTAGTATTGGGGAAAAGTGGAATGTCAATTAGAAGGAATGAGAGGAGCTCAACAAAGATATTTAGCTAATAAACATTAAAAACATCTTAGTTTAGGTCCCTGTTACACTAACATGATGATCATTGTTAAATTAACCAAAACATTATCTTTTATTTGGTTATCTTTTTATTTGATAGTCTGCGGGTACATTGAATATTGTAGATATTTGTCAGATCTCTATCACTCATATTGAATGATCACTATACAATCAACCAAAACAAATCGGACTCAAATTTTGTCCTGAAGTCTTTCCCAGAATACTTCACCCAACTTGTTCGTTCTTGCGTAGGATTTTGAGAATCCCGCGGTTTCCTGGCAACAGAACGAGGAATAATAAAAGGGTGTGACTTCGGACTTGACTGCAAAGTCGAGCTGTAAAAAAAGAGGAGAGAGAGAGTGTCCATTCTCCAACTTCTCCTCATCCCATCGGTCCTTTCCTCATTGAAGAGCAGAGCTTGAGAAGATTCCTGAGAATGGTTTGAAAGGAAGAGGATACGTGAGGGTCTGCGATGAGGGGGATGAGGCTCACAGGGTGTGGGGGTCGGAAGGGAAGGAGAAGTAGGGTGTGAGGGAAAGGCCAAACCCTGAAACCCTCCCCCCCAACCCTCCTCAGGGGGTTGAAAAAATATACACCACCCCTTCCTCTACTCCTCCACACACATACAATGCCTTCTTCCTCCCACGCCACCCCCATCTTGGCTTGTAGGGTCGAATGGCAGGTAATAGGGTGGCCGGAGCAACGGTTCCCGAGCACCTAGGAGGCCCACCTGCGCACAGGTTGGGCGTAGCCGCCGTGAGCCCTTTTTGAAGGACGAAGGACCCAGACAGCTTGGCACCGGAGGAGCTCTCTCCCCGTCCTCCTGTTTGCTCGTGGTCTTGGGAGAGTGCGGGCTCATCCAAAGCTTTCTTAGAATAAGAGTTGTCTAAGAAAGTTGGTTTCTCACAATCCTCTTGTAGCCTCGTTCACGTAAACTTTTATCGGTGTAGGTCCAGCGCGCCAATATTCAAATTAGAGTGAAAATCCTCCGTTATCTACCTAAAATAATATTTAGAATGAAACTTTGCACCCATTTAAGTTTCTGTATGATTATAGGAAATGTGGCATTATTCTGAGAAAAAACAATAGTGTAACTTTTCGACATTCCATTTAGCAATCATATTATGATCATTTTCCAATCACCGGATATTGCTCTCCCATATGGTCCATCGCAGCTCCCTCTAACCTCACCTCTCTTGACAGTATAACCAGCTTCTTCGCCAGAATCGTAAGACACAGAGTTCCCCACTTACGTGACATGGCCACCAGCTCACTGCTATCTTCTCTATCAATCACTGATCTCTGCCAAATAAAGGATTAAACCAGATTTAAAACTTATTTACAATATTCTAAATTCACGCATTGATTGTCCTGATTTGCTTTCATCCATTAATTTCAGAGTGCCTTGACGATCCACTCGACTAATAAATTAGTAATAAATAAAAAGGTACTATGGTTTCGTGCATTCATTTTATTTTCTTCATTACTCCCAATACCTCTATATCTACATAACATCCCGCGATCCACCTCTAAGGCATTCAGAGGTATTTCGTACTGTATATATATTTTTTTCAATATGTAATAACTTTCATGTTTAAATTGTACTCAACATTTCTTTTTATAATGAAGTATGCGTTACCGTGAGAGAAAATTTTTAGATTTTTGAAATGAAATTTAAAAAATCTATTTTATAGAAAAGCTAAATTTTTTTAATGCCAGTGGGTAGAGTATGATCAAGAGGAGTATTTTGAGCACTGCACGAATATTACACTGTTCACATTTCTCGCAGGAATATCTGCCGAGGCTGTATAACTTCTTCCAAGGGGGTCTTGGCGGCGCAGCGGCGGCTGGGAATTCCTTCGCGCCATGTAGTGCTTCTCCCCGATTTTCCCGTCTCGCCGGTCCCTTTCCGGGCAGAGGCTGAGTGGGGTTGGTGGTGGTGTTGAGGGGTATGTTTCGGCGGTTTCGAGGGTGAGAGGGCGTGGGCCCTCTGTCGGAGGGACGTGGCGACAGGCTGTCTGGCACCCCGAGCCACCATGACTCGTCAAGTTCCCTTCTCTCCACCTCCAATACGAATCCTGGAATTCCATTCAGTCATAGCTTTTTTTCCACTCAGTTTTAACAACGGAGAGGGCAACTGTTATAAATAGGTATCGAAAAGAGTTGAATAGTAATACTTTTTTATACACTTACAAGACGTCTTTCAAACAGCTTCACTGGCCTCGTGAATTTGCTTGGGAGTGAATTTTCAATCAGGGATGAAGTAATCCTTCAAACGAATATTCTAAACAAATATTCCAAAAATACCGGGATATACCTGGGACGAGATGTTGATTAGGTTAAGGGTACGGCAATTTTCAACAACAAGTTAGGGCACCATTGATAATGGGTCTAGACATTTTTATCTTTGCATCTGTAGTTATAATCCCTTTATAGCTTTCCAAAACATTATTGTGTTCAAGTAAGATCTCGATACTAAAAAATGAAGACAGTCTCAATACTAAAAAATGAAGAAATAAATATCAGCACATAAGATAATTATAATTTTGTAAAAAATACACATTTACCGCCTTATTTCTATTAATATATATCTCTGTCTAAGGGGAAGCGTTGGACATCTTGACTCTCCTCATTATTATAACATGTTGTGAATTCATTGGATTTATGATAATTACAATTTGAAACATGATGTTTTTGACTCTAAAGAAGTTAACAGGAAACGGTATTTTTTTAGGACCCACAGCCAACGACCATGACTGTAAAAATCTTCACTCCGAATCGTTCCAACGACCTGCTCACATCCGCTAGTCGAGGATATTTTTTTTCTTTCTCACTCGAAAGGAATAACTTCCTTGAGAAATGAAAGCTAACGATACTCCTGAAGAAAGAATTTCCGGACGCCATAGCGGGGGCAACGAAATTCTTTCGGCCCCTCACGAAGGGGGTGAAGGGTGGTGGAGAATCTCCCATACTCGTCTCAACCCTCTCCTCAGACTCTCGGCAACAAAAGCGCCTTACCTAGGTGTACCTCTTATCACCGAGGCAATTCCACGGGAGTTTTTAAGATGACCCACACGGAACCCACCTGGCACTGGGAAAGAAAGTCCCGGGTCACCACTTAAAATGACCCGCTCCTCCTATCTTCGGGCACCATCGCCAACACCCACCACTGTAAAAATCTCACATTATAAGATGCTAAAAAACGTGAATAAAACTGAGAGAGTAGGAATGTTTACGTCCCACAGGTGTTAGGGCTCTGACTGAGTTGTTCCTCGCAGCTTCGCTTCCAACTCGGACAGACATCTGGTTAGGCTTCGCTGGCTGTGAGACAAGAGCCAAGGTTCGACAGAGAATTGAATCGTGAAGCTTACTCGGGTAGTTGATATTAGGTGGCGAATAATACTCCGCTTCTGTTATCGTTTACCCCTCACTTCCGCAGAAGAGAAATTAATGTTCGTTAATGTTCTAGGTTAACCTATAACGGCAAAGAAAAGAAATTGCATATCTTACTCTGCTCAAAACAGTTAAAAGTCATTTTAACAAAATATTCAATAACGTGATACAAAATATTCATTTCTCAAGTTTTCGAAAAATCATTTAAAAAACTCTCACACTAACAAAAGTTTTTGAAAAGAATAAAAAAAAAAGTATTTAATGCTGTTAGTGTTAAAAATATAAGTTTTAAGGTTTAAAGAAAACGTAACTAGCACTTGTAAGAATAGAACGTTTAAACAACACCAAAAAAGAGAAATGGTAAATAAGCATAAATGTGGTTCTTTAAATAACATTATGATCTTCCTATGATTGTGATAATTTGATGTTCATCGGTGGGGAATTCCAGAATCTAAAAGCGAATAGTTTAAAACGGTTGAAATGTACATTCGCGCGGTCTGAGGAATTTGAAAGTCTGAATTACATAGGGTGGACATCGCAGTCATTCTCTTGCGGGGGATGAATAATTCGCTCAAATATTCAAGAGTATAATTTTGGGGAAAAGAAATGATCACAAGAAGAGAAGCATACTCCAGAGGCAAGTTGAGATAAATTGTTTCTTTGCTGCTTTGTTTAAATTTACCGCTTTAGGGACACATTTCTTTTTGTAGAATATTCTCATCGAGCAAGCTATTCAACCGCCATTTTATTTCTAGTTTCTTTTAAATGGATGATAATACGTTATACCTTAGGGGAACAAAGTGATTCGAAGGATAAAAAACTGCCATTGCAGTTGCCGAAAACTTTTACATGAGTATCTTCCACCATTTTTCTTTAACGATGCATGGAACATGCAGGAGAGAGAATTAGGATAAGGGTTATGTGAGATTCTTTAGAGTAATACCCAGAAAATGAATCAGGAGAATCTTTCAAGCGGCGTGAAAAGGTGAGCAGTGGGCTACCCGCGAATAAATGCTATGTGCTCCCTTTGACCCGGCAAACGTGCGATGAGCCTCACACGGAAAATGTTTGTGGAAGGAGTCGCATGGAGTCCGACTTCCACTATCCCTAATATCAACCACCCGGCAGAAGTAATGCAATAATTGGTGAACTCTTGGATTAAGTATTACTTTAAATAACCTACACTATCTGAATAGTTTGTATTCCATTTACTCCTTTTTATTTTTTAATTTCAAATGAATTTGTATAAAAAATCCGATTATTTCAGATATCACAGTGCTGTAAACAGAATTATTATGGATATTCAAGGGATTAATAAAACAAATAAGAATATTTGAAACAGTACCGGCGAAAATTTTGAATATAGCCTTTTCCTTAAAGCGCGCAATCACGGCAAAACTTCCTCGAGCGTGACTAGACTCTTTCCTTTTCGTGACAGCAGCATTTTCCCTTTCAAATGTTCATTTACTCGCTTAACATTTCAATTCGTGTTGACGAGGGTGTGACGTATATCACAAACCCGCACGGAACCATCTTTCCTGGCAACTTAAGTTCAAGGTGCCAAAGTGAACTTTCATTCGAAATCCCGACCAAACTCCCCCTCACTCATGAAACTTGTGCGTGACTCTGGTTTCAAAACAGTTTTATTCCTATCTCTCTCCAGCAATCTAGAACAAGATAATGCGAAAAGGACCGCATCATGGCGTTTCATTATTATTCCATAGCACACAGTCGTCAACCATAAATTTTGCCTCATTTCGTTGAAAACTTTGAGCTTTCATTATTTTTCACGCCTTGTCACTTTTTTCGAAGCGTAAAAAGTTTTTAACATGTTTATCCGCCATAATCACTGTCATGTTATCACGTCTATCTCCTTTCCGCTTCACATGCGAAGTATGCATTAATATTTCTTCGCACCACATAAATCAACGAACCGTTAAAAATTATCTGGAGAAATTCATTCGTAATTCACGTGTGATGTCATTTTTGACGTTGAGTACCACAAGGGGGATGTGCCAGAGAATGAAATTTACAGGCTGGTCGTTAATTTCGGTAGAAAGTGCGGGCAGAGCATTGAAGAAGTTTTGCGATGCAATCCATGGCCTAATTACTTTACGAATAAGACGAGTCGTTTAATGTTTTTAAGGGACTCACATAATTGCGCTATATCCACATTCATTGACGTTAATATCCTCCTATTTTTGTGTTCACTGGTAAGTAAGATCGAGGGCAAAAAAGGTGAATAAGTTGCCTTTCGGTATCTAACACGCGAATAAGTGAGTTGCGCTCTACATGAGCAATCTCTTTTGATTTGGCTTTGTGGAAGACGCTTGTATTTATAATGAAGCTAACTTTGTTTGCTATCCACACTTTTCATTTCCTAAACCGAGCTGGAGCTCAATGCAAATATGCCCTCATCGAGGTAACACTTTGTCAGATCTCCGGGTTGTATAGGATAAGGTGAGGGGTGGGAAGGGTAGTATGGAGGTGGGGAAGTTTTGTCGAGAAGTGGCTAGTTTTTAAGGGAATAGATAATATAGTTAACGAGGGGAAATCGGTCTGAAACAAACGATAATTACATAAATTATATAGGTTATTGGCAATTTAAATTTGCTCTAGTAATTCAGTTTAGTAACCTTGTAATATATTCTTGTCACTCTGGCTGAAATGATTTCCACAACTTAAAATAAGTATTCGGATGTTGATAAAAGTGGAGAGTAGGAACTGATATGTGACGAATGTGATGTGGTGCCCATGGGTCAAAATGAAAGAAATTTTAAGGCAGAAAGGGAAGGCTGTTTTACACGGGACACGTACTTACACTATCTGTTGTGTTTATGAAGGCGCAGTCAAAATTGCGTCGTGCAAATTGGTAGGTCACATGCGAGAATGCGAGGCGGTGAGATGGCGGAATAGCTCCTGCTCTAATTCCAAGCTCGCATTCTCGCAATTCCAAGCCATATTGAGAAAGAAATGCAGTTTGATCGGCATTCGACCGCAACAGTATACGAGTATTCAAGTGAGTGTTGGAGGAAATTCAAATTTTGTGGATCGGCTACGTAATTTATAACAGTGTAGTGATGTGAATCTTTAAATTTAACGTATAAATTATAAGGGGGCTAATGAGTCTCGAGACAGGAAATCCACTCTTAGCCTAACCCTCGGCGGGTTTACAGTGTAATACAGGTAAACTTTACATCCGTTCTCCCCTCTAGTAATGTTTGCCTGAGGTTTTGGAGATATTTTCCCTTCTAAGTGTATTTGGTGTTCCGATTTCCTATCTTCGCAATTTATTACATTGGCTAAGAAGTAGCCCAACAGAGTAATTACGACAAGGTGTCCAAACTTAAGTTCAAGAGAATTTGGAAATTGCCAGCAGCCTGCTTTTTTCATGGTACGGTTGTGCTGGAAACCAGAAGGCAAGAATGATTATTTTAAATATCTCTGATTTGAAGTCTACTTGTTTTAATTTATTCTCGTGATCACGTCTATCTTAGAACGACTGTAATTGAGGGACATTTTGCACGTCATCTGAGAAAAAATCTCCGATGTACTCAGTAAATTAAGCCGAAAATTTGCTCAGCGCTCTTATAAAGAGTCATATTCTAATTCGCCTAAACTATTGGGAACGCTGCCATTTTTATCGTAATAATGCATTCTCCGAACAAGCGTCGAACTAGTTTCCACGCGGTCGGTTCCCCACACAATTTCTTTGAATTCTTGGCCCCCAAAGCTCTTATGTTCCGGGATAATTGCAATTTGAAGACATGCCAGTGAGATTGGTTGATTGAAAGGAAATTTTATTTACATAGAGAAAAAGAGAAGAGAATGAGATCATTTTTGAAAAAAAATATCTGCATAGCAATAGCGGCAGTGAAAGGAAGTTCACTACTTTATTTTACTCTCAAGCGAGAGACCAATTTCTGTTTAGCATTATTTTACTTAAATGCGTTTTCGCGTGATGTGATATTGAAATGAGCTTTTTCTGTTTCTTAATAATGCGTTTGATTCTATCTATACTACGTATGCTGTTGTTACTTGCAGATAGTGAGTGAATTTTGATTATCTCAAAGCTTCAAGACTTCCGTAGCGCGGTGAGAAATGGAATTTCTTTACATGTGTCGAGTTACTACGATTTTATCTTGTGTGAAAATAATTTTTACACTGCTTGCATAACACTCTTTGTAATAGCTGAGTTAATTATTGCGACAAATTCACAAAGAAGGACGGCATATTTCAAGTAAAATAAGGGTAAGGTTGGAAAATTGATTGAAGTATTAGGTGTAAGATTGAATAAGGCTTGGTATGTGTTTTTCGACATAATTTCTACAATAGTCTCATACCGCTTGTCTTATTATCGTGTTGGTATGTAACAAATATTGGTGGGTTCTAGCTGTATGTCCTCCACCACAGTGATAATGTGGCATCGCGAGGGCAGACGAGTGCTTTTCTCTTACTTAGTTCGCGACATTCTCCAGCACCTTTTTCCCTCATCCGAGTCATTGTGCTCTACGATATGGTCATCCTTGTATTATTACTTCAAGGCATTCAGCGAACTCCATGATTCTCAGGGCAAACTGTCCTATAAAGTTATGAATCATACGCCAAAACAAAGAAAGAAATTGACGTACAGGAAGGATAGAGTTGCTGCTATAAGATAGGTATAAATGTACTCTCGTGTTTTGCCTTTAACTGGAGTACGACAGGGAAGATATGTGTTAACAAATGGTGAGTTCAATACTACTTTAACATGTCTCTAATTGATCATTTGAAATTTCTATCATTCATATATTCATTACTTTCTCAAAATAAAATCTTAAATATTTATTTTTACCCTTGAGCAGTAAACTTTAAATTGATTTTTAACCGACAAACTGGTCCTTGAAGTGAAAGTTTTGAAAGGGAGTTTTCTAGAGAGACCACTCAGTGAGTTTGAGCAGTAAGTAGGGCCATACGCACTGATAATTCGGCTTGAGGCGGGCCCCGCCGCACTGCCAATTGAAAATGAAAATAAGGCATGTATCTCCCGGAGTATTCTCGGTACTGGAGTATAAAATCAACATTCAATCTTTGTTTCGCTCTTCGTAATCCTTGAAACACTGTTTTTAATCGCTAGTGACTAACTCGCGCCATAGAGACCGTCGGCGCGGGCACCGGCGGAAAATTCCCTCGAAAGTCTCCGCCAGCTAATCTTTACTGTCGACGTCCATGCCTAATAGGGTTGTTCACCATATTTTTTTATCGAAATCGAAAGATCGTGCTTCAGAAGGAGGGATGACAATTAAATTATGCTATTTTCCTCATTGTACATGTTAGAGAAGGCTTTAAACAGTGACGAATTTTACGTTACGCCAAAAAGCCCTACTTCCATCTTGAATTGATGTGTGACGTCACAAGCCTGTAGATGCCCTACTGCAGTGTTGTTTAAGTGACTTAGTAGGGTTATTCCACTTTTTTTTAAAGATCTCCAGCGTCTGCTGCCAGATCAGTGTTTAAAGAAAATCCAAATTTATCCTTTAATAAGTGTAATAATAAGCAAAATTACCCTTACTTGTACATATTTATTGCTCATCATATCACAAATAGCATTACAACGCACACATTTCACGAGCTGTCTTTTTGATACTGCTAGCTATTCCGAATCAACTGATTCAATGAAAAACTTGGCTCACAATAAATATAAAACACTATTATGTAACACTATTAAAACATGACAATCGGTTTTCCAATCACTCTGCACACACTAAAAGAATTTGCACTCCTTGAAGTTCGAAAGGATTCTCCACACCTCACTTCCCACTCATCACTAACGACTTAGAATCAGTTTACGTTATTTCACATTGACATTACGAAGACAATCAAATGAATAGCCCGAAACAAATTGCTAAACCAGTTATGGTAACATCAAAAAACTTCGAATTTCACTATTAGGTACTCTTACCGTAACCAAAATATGACCAAAACAAAAACGAACAACAGCGCAACGAAATTAGTGAAATGTAAACCCTGGCGAATGCTCAAAATGAATTGGCAATAGGCAATAAAATCAAACAGAACTTAGAAGCGAACAAACGAATGAAAATTAATATGCGTTCGATGTATCCCTAAAGTACAACTAGCTCAAATATGAAACATATCCCCTTCGCAATAGTTAGATACCTTAGATCGTAATGTATAGGGTTGATTGAACCAGCATGGAAGAAATAAATAATTTCGTCGAAGATGTTACATTCACAACTCACTTCACTCTTTACTTCATCGTCTATATGCAATCATTCACTTAGGGGTACATTAAGGGCACAAATTGTGTTCACTTGCACTAGAGGCACAATGAAAGTTCACAGCACGTAGTTTCCTAGCAAATGCAGCTATACAAAACTTTCAATTCCTGTCAACGCTACATACGTTGCCTGCCTAACTTGAAGAATGGATTTTATGTCGCCTTGATCCATCCGGAAGTTTCATGCACAACATAGGCTATTTCAAAATAAGGAATAACCTTGGTCAATGTCCAGTCGGCATGCAGAGTGCTCAGCTTGACATCGACGGTACAGGCCAGCCAGGCCAGGCGTACAGGCTTTCTACGTCATCACCTCTATTTCAAGATGGCGGACCGTTTTTGGCGGCGTTGAAATTGTTCGAATTTTGATTGCTAATAATTCCACCATTACTTTTTCAACGCATCTGTAATTAATCCTAATCAAAATGACATTACATCAGAAGTGATATCCATTCGTTTTTTGAGACCGTTCTGATAGGCTTGAACAACCCCATTGTGGCATGATAATAGCATAGCTTGTGGAAACTTTGGTCATGTACTAAAAATCTGTAGACCATGCAAAAGTTTGTCAGTTATTATGTACCAGATCATTCAAGTATACCATCAAATGCGAAAGATCCACAGAGAAAAAAAATCATCCGCCTTGACCGGGATTCGAACCCGGATCCCCCGATTTCCGGTCGAGTGATTTATCTTTCGCACGATTGTGCATTGCGAGTGACT